>NC_056741.1:1624130140-1624237640 GCF_019279795.1 Protopterus annectens | reverse complement strand
GATACAGAAAGTGTTTTTTAATGTATGGTGTAGGGTTCGCATCCATTACTAAGATGGGCAGGGCAGTGCACCCCTGGCAAGATGTTGCACATATTATATACATTAGCGTGTACCTAAAAAAGTGTAAGAAAGATTTGTCTGAGAGACCAAGAAGCACGATGAAAGCACGAGGAAGTGATTTTCTTAATTACTTACCCACCCTTACTCAAGCCTGATAACACCCTAATGGAGGAATGTCCAATAGGCATCTGTAGTGATTTACCCCTTAGCTTCACAAAGTGGGGTGAAATCAGTAGAATACCCGGCCCACTCACAGACAACACTGTACAGTTATTTTTCTTGGTATCAACCATTGAAATCAGACTGTGGGCCGGATTCACGAAGGCTTGCACGGAGGCTAAGAGTAGAGTAAGACTCCATGCAGCCAACATGTCCACCGAGCGATCCAGGAACAGCCAGTAGGGGCGTGCAACAGAACTCCTAAAACAAGTCTTACACGGACAGGGCTTGGATATGCAAATTACCTGAATTGCAGGCAAAAGCTATGCAAATGAGGTAAATTTGTGATCCAGGAAACCCAAACCTGTCCTAGTAAGAGCAGTGTTTTTTGTAGAAATGTACTCAGTTGACAACTGAGTACCATTTTGCAAATAGCAAAACAGAGCCGTGACAGCATCAAATAAAGGTTGCATCCAGTTGAGGAAGCATGCCAATGGCCAAATATACAGCCATTGGCAATGTTCACCGATGCAAAATAAAAATAAAAGTATTTTTTTTTATCCCAATCGCCGATGTTTAAGCATAGCGCAGCGCCACTCAAACGCGCGGCGCTCTAAAAACCAGAAAACCAATAATTAAAATCCACAAATGTGGATTGTATTGTAATTCTTAATTTACAATGCAAGGGAATGGCAGGCCGAAGACAACATGGCTACTGAGTAGATGTTGCTAAGGGGGGAAGCTCAGTCTAAGAGATGTAACCAAGCATTAGTAGGCAATCCTATGCAAATGAGGGTAAGGATAGTGACTCCCAAGTTTACATAGCAAATGAGCACAGTCAGTGAAGTGTAGGAGTAGGATAAGGGGAGTATCAGAGTAGAAGATAGGTGACATCACGAGGGGGGTATGTATGAAAGAAGTGAAGCTCATTGGAGCAGAGTGGCATGTGTTTGCTGTCAGTTACTCATCACTGGAAGAAGTGTGTCAACACGTACCCTAGCAAAAGGCAAGAAATTGAAGGTGTATGCCATGGATAACACTAAAGTTTCTTGTAGAAGTGCTTGCAACGTGTTTGCGCGCGGGTGCATGCTTGTATATCCGAATAAGAATGTGTGCACATGTGTGCGCCTGTGTGTACACGTTTAAGCCGGAGTAAGCATGTCTAAGGTTGTTTAAAGTTGTGTAAGCGCGTTTGTGCCTGTGTGCATGCGTTTCAGCAAGAGTAAGCAAGTTTTAGTCCATGTAAGCATGTGTGCGTGCGTGTGAGGTGCTGTGCATGTGTTTGCACCTGTGTGCTTGGCGCTGCCCCCCTGAGGAAACAGAAAGGAAAAAGGAAGCACAACAAATAGTAGGAAGTTAACCAGGGAGTACTAGCAGAGCTACCAGGTGAAAACAATCAGAATCAGGCAATTACACAGGCAGAACATTAGCCCAGCCCAGCACTTAAAACTCTGCAAACAACATTCCACTATGTTTCTCTCAGAGACACTGCAACACTGCAGCAAGCTAATAGAAGTGAAAACTGAAAAAGCTTTACTGACACAAAGAAATGTTAGGGGCTGCCATTGCTGTTATAAGGCGGCATATGCAACATGCTGAGGGTGGTGACAATGCGAATGCTGCTGAACAACCCACAGTGAGGAGATGGAGAAGAGTGTACAGGCCCAGGGTAACCTATCAGGGGCTGCATAAGCTGGAGATAGTGGAGCGCTATAGAGTGGACAGAGACCTCATGCAGCAAACTGTTGAGCTGTGCAGGCCACGCCTCACACACAGAACCAACAGAGGGGAACCCATCCCAGTGGAAACCAAGGTATGTGTTGGCCTAAGAATATTAGCAACCGGTACCTTCCAGAGACCAACTGGTGATATGATGGGGATATCACAGGCATCAGCATCCAGGGTACTGCACTAGTTCCTGGATGCCATGTCAGCACATGTTGGTGAGAGAGGTAAATTTCCTCAATTCCCGTGAGGTATTGGCCAGCAATATCTGTCTCTTCCAGCAAATAGTGGAATACCCTGAGGTAGTGGGTGCAATAGACTGCACGCACATATGCATCAAAGCACCAGCCGGTGAGCGGGGGTAGGGTCTACTTTAATCGCAAGGGCTTCCCCTCCATCAACTGCCAGGTTGTGGGTGATGCCCAGGGCATAATACTGTATGTGTGTGCTGGCTGCCCTGGAAGCTACCATGACAAAGACATGCATCTGGAGCCTTTCTCCCCGGGCCTCCGCTGAACATTGGCTTCATTCCAAGTCGGACTTTCCCGGTTAACAAATGTTAAATTAAATAAATAAAAAATAAAAAATGATTCCCATATCTGGCATCTGACACAGCTGTACCAGACATTTGCCAATGGGTACATCCCTCATGGTCAACTAGTGGAGGATGCTGGCTATGCACTGGAGCCGTGGCTGGTGACACCCATCAGAGATGCACACACACCTGAGCAGGAACACCATAATGAGGCACACGCACAAACACGAAATGTAATCGAACGTGTGTTTGGGCTGCTCAAGTCATGGTTCCGGTGCCTGGACACATCTGGTGGAGCCTTGCAGTACTCACCAACTACATGTACCCAAATTGTCATGGTATGTGCTATGCTACATAATATGATCCTGCGAAAACAGCTGCAGCAGGACCAGCATAGGCCCGGGCCAAGCAGTCCCCCACCATTGCCAAGGCCATCACAGGCAGAGTGTGACTCGGAGGAAGAACAACCTCAGCCTGCCCCAGTAGGCAGAAGGAGGCATGCCCAGTATGCTTTGGCCTTGGCAAAGAGGCAACGCATAGCACATACACTGGCTCAGTAGGAACCCTGGAAATGATACCTCTCTCTGACATGCACATATAGTAAAAGGGATGCCTAACTTAACACTACCTGTTTTCAAACATGTATAGGGAGTGTAGTATGTGCATCTGACATAGGCAGCCCTGCAGTACCACCTGAGGCATGATTGCCATGTGTTAAGCAATATAAAGCAGTGCTAAACAGCTTTTACCACCATTCAGTATATGTAAAC
The DNA here is from genome assembly GCF_019279795.1 of Protopterus annectens. Taxonomy (NCBI): domain Eukaryota; kingdom Metazoa; phylum Chordata; order Ceratodontiformes; family Protopteridae; genus Protopterus; species Protopterus annectens. The sequence continues at coordinate 1,624,234,391 of NC_056741.1, read as the reverse complement.
AAAATTGCACACACTAACTAGCACAACTGTGGTCAATGTTGAGCAATATTGTGCAACGTTCAGCAATGGTGGTTAACGTTGAGCAATGTTGGACAAGCTTTGTCTAAGTTGGGCATAGCTGAACAAAAGCCAACATGCTCATATTTGTTCTACTGGCCCTTAAGCAGTCTGGACTGCTCAGTATGAAAACATAAAGCAGTGACAGGCCTTGAACCCAGGATACTGTGCACTATAGTCATAGCACTGAACCACTAAACCATGACAGTATTTCAGTGGTCAGCCTGTATGAAGAAATGTTGATAAGTCTATGCAAAGTATCTCATGGAAACCCTGCAGGCACAGCATAATCCCTATCGAGTTATGACACAAAGGTGAGCCCTGCAGTAAGAATAGAACCTGATTTTCAACACACATATAGTATAAATGTTAATATTGGTCATGTTCACACATATCAACAAATGTAGTGGACCTCAGACAGCAACATACTGAAAGGTCACACTGGGCATGCTCACACACTTGAATAAATGAGACAAATGTCAGGCAACAAAACACTAAAAGGCCGAACTGGGCATGCTCACACACTTAGGCCATGTCTGAGTACAGCAGTGGGCCACACATATCCGGCAGTTGCATGTGCTAACCCAGGAACCTCTCACTATTCAGCAATCTGCCCTGTGCACACAGTTATATGACAACAGACACATATATAATATAGTGGAACCTTGTCATAATCAAATATGTTCTGCAGATACTTAGGTTGTTCATAGAAAGTGGGAAAGAAAAGAAGATAAAAAACCTGCAATCAGTATCATCAATGAACAATGTGCATCCCGAACATTATCATAGATTCAGAGGTTGATACTAGGCTATCTGCCCTAGGGCATGTATAAGCCTAGCCAGAGAATGTTTGGCTTTCGCAACCCTGTTAGATTAGTAGACTGTGCCTGTGAATAGTAGGTCACAGAAGATAGCCCATTTACATTTAGTCTATTGTGCCTCTGTCTAGCAGGGACCCAGAAGATATCCCAGGGGTAAACATACGATAACCAATCCACTTGTCAAGATGTCTCCTGTAGGTGGTCAGTGGGGGGCCCTGCCTATGCAGGACTTGGATATCATTCCAGAGTGAGTGGAGCCTCTGGGATAAGAATCTGTCCCTCCAGCATGTCCCATTAATATCTGTGCTGAGGTTTATGTCCCTGGAACGTGTAGCTCTAAGGGATTCGGATATCCTGAGGTAGAGCATGCCCATTAATTCTGGGTTAGACATGGCTTTAAACAACAGGCACAGATCGCATCCGAGTAGGTTGTAAGCGACGGAGTAGAGCTGGAGTTACTTTAGCCAAACTGCGCAGGGCATCCGTGTGAGTCCCTAGATCTACTTGGTGAGGTACTTTTGTGGCCATTACAGTTGCTGCAGGTGTTGGGTAAGGTACATCCAAAATGGGGCATTGTATCCAAGCATGGGCTTGATGAGTATAGGGGTACAATGACCTCACTTGATCTAGATGTGAAACCTTATGGGATAAGGTGGGCTATATAGAAGGTCTGTCTAATCACTTTGGCAATGTGATTGTCAAAGGTGACAGTACTAACTACTCGTGTCTCCAAATCCCTAATAACTCCTACCATATGTAATGGATTACCACCTATGTGGTAATATGTGGGCACGTTGTAATTCCCAAAGGGGATGACTATGCATCTAATGGCATTTAGCTGTAGGCCATGGCTCTGGCAATATTCATCCATGTCTGTGAGACCCTTTTTGAGGATGCTTGTGTCAGCTGGAGAGTTGATTATGGCACCCAGTTTGCAGACATCTGCGAACATGGTCAGCCATATTCCTCCTGTGTTAGCCTGTACGTCAGAGAAATATATACTGAACAAGAGAGGTCCCTTGACTGAGCCTTGTGGGATGCCACATGTAACTGGTGTATAGTCAGACATGGCACCTGAAATACTGACCATGTGGATGCTATCCCTGATCCAGTTAGCAGTCCATCTTGTGACATATGTGTCGATATCAAAGCTGGTGAGCTTATGTATAATGGCCGAGTGGGATATTGTGTTGAAGGGTTTTGCAAGGTCCAGGTAGGCTGTGTGGACAACCTTCCCTACATCTACGGACCTGGTAACTATTTAAAGAAGTCGAGCAGGTTCAAGAGGCAAGATCTGCCCATGACAAAGCCGAATTGTGTAGGATCCAGTGTCTGTAGGTTCCCGATGTCTATGTGTATGAGTTCCATGATGATATGCTCCATAGCTTTGCAGACCAGGCTAGTTAGGCTTATAGGGCGATACTGTCTGGGGTCTGTTGTGGCACCACCTCTGTGGAGCGGGACTGTTGCTGTATGCCATTCCTTGGGTACATATCCTGTAGTAACTCTGAACAGCGACTTAATGTGAGAGTTACGTTCATCATGAAGCTCATGTAAGACGCAGGCCGGGACACCGTCCGGTCCCATTGATGCTGTGTTGTCTGCTTTGGACAGGGCAGCACTCACCTGTTCATCTGTGATGTCAGGGAGGCTACACTATGTTGGGATGGACATTTGCTCTTTAAGGGGGATTGGGGGGGAGACATTTGCACTGAACATGTTTGCCAGGATGTTGGCAATGTCTGTGAGTTCAGTGTATGTTTTGTCAGTATGCAGTAACTCACAGCATATCTGGGAGTTTCCAACCAGGTTCCTGACATAACTAAAGAAGGCCTTGTGATTGTCCTTAGTGTTTGGTGCAATTTTCTGTTAGAAGCTGGCCTTAGATGAATTCATGAGTGATCGTAGCTTTTAGCTAGTACTGATCAGCGATGCCTTCCCTTTTTGGGATTGTGCTCTATCATGTAGTAGCCTTCTCCTTTCGTTGTATAGCTTATTAATGGCCGGAGTCCACCAGACAGGTCCCCTGCCTTTGGAGGAGTGAGTCTTGTTGTTATTTGGGATAGCACAATCCATGCATTCCAGTAGGTGTCCATAGAATGCGTTTGTAAAGGATTCAGCGGTCTAAGCCATATTTACCACTATCCCAGGATCTTTGAAGGATACCACCTTGGTTTGGAGAAGTGTGACATTTGCTTTTGAGAAGTTCTTCACCGAGATTACCTAGGATGGGGGTGGGGACGGGATATGGATGTCCATTGAGATAAATGTATGGTCTGACCTTACCAATGAGGGGTATACCTCTGGTGTGGAACATAGAGTCCCCATGTTGGTGATGATCAGGTCCAATATGTTTTCCCCTCTTGTGGGTGTTGTGACCAGTTGTGCCATAGTATTTGAGTTTATAAATTCTAGCAACTGTTGGGTGAGGGTGTTGGGGCTTGAGTAGTATTCCCAGTCAATGTCTGCGTAGTTGAAGTCACCCAATATAATGGTGTTTGGGGAGAACTTCATATTCTCCAGTGTTCCCAGGAAAGCTAAGTGGGGTTCCTGAGTTTGGGAGGGTGGTCTGTAGCAGGCTAAAAACTGAAAGGCAGTTTTGCCCTCTGTTAGTTGCACATGTATGGTCTCCAATGCTTCGTGCAGTGCTACTAACCTGGAGGTGTGTGTATCTGTGATGTATATGGATACTCCCCCTATTTTTGTTGGCTGGTCCGAGTCTTGTGGCCAAAAAGCATGATATGAAGTATAACCTGGTAGTGCTGGTGTGCTTTTGGGAGCCTGAACCAGGTGTCTGTTACTGCACAGATATTGACATTCTCCATACTGAGGAGAGTCCTGAGTGTGTGCAATTTGAGGGTTAGACATCTAGTGTTGAGCAGCATTACTCTTAGTTTCTTTTACCTTGTAACATCTATGGAGGTGGGTTTGTCTTTTGAGCCTCGCTTAAAAAAGGCACTATGGGGGTGGCAAGAGCCATAGCCAGTATCCGAAAGTCCAGGTGTGACAGGTGCAAGCCATCCATAGCGAAGCTACGTGGCATGTTGAGCATGTCATCCCAGACTGACAGACACTGGATCCCCTTTGAATGACACCAATATGTTAGCCAACTATTAAAAGTGATCAGTTTGTCTGTATACTGTGACATCATTCTTGGTGAGGGTAAGATGCTACATAAGGTCAGGGTCATACTGGCCTGGGCTACATGATTAGAGAGCTCCTCTATGTCTCTTGTCATGTAGTCCAGGGAGGAATGTCTGAGGTTATTCACACCAGCATGGACAATGATGGAGCCATTTCTGTACTTGCTTTGGAGTGACCTGAGTGCATGTGTTATGTGGTGGATCCTGGCACCTGACAGACAGCTCAAAGTGACCTTCTCCTTGTTCAGCCTGGTGAGTGGGACGTCAGTGTGTCTGACAATAAGTGTCACCTATTACAAGTGTATTAGGTGTGTTGTTTAGCCCTAAGGGCAGTGACTGTGTGGCACACTGACTTTGTGAACTATGTGATATGTGGGTATTGTTGTGAGGTAACAGTTGTTTGGGTGTCTGCTTTGGAGGTATCTGCTGCTTAGGCAGAGTTTATTTAGAGCCTCCGAGTATGTCTTTGTGTGGTAATGTATTTTGATTGCTATCGCTATAGGTCTATGTGAGACTGGATTTGTGGTGTGTGTGGTTACCTTCACCACCTGATAGACTGTGCCAGTCATGGGTCGAGAGAGCTCAGCCTCCTGTTTGTCTGTATAGTTGCATCTCTCACATATATCTGAGTTTGTTGGGAGGAGGAGAGGGTTGTCTGTGTACATAAGGCAGTTGTAACATTGCGTCAAAATTCCAATATTCACCAGCTGGACTGGAGAGTACACACAAAACCGACCTTTGGACATGCCAGGATATTATGATGACATACTCTGTTGACTGATTACAAAGGATCAGTAGGGTGTTAAGTGTGTAAAAGAGTATAACAGGGGTTTAGTGCTCAGGTTTGTTGGTGTTTTGGAAAGATTATCTGTGAAGGAGTCCAGACTGAACCATGACACCTCCTTTAGCTATGTCATAAATAGCAATGTACACTCATGTATGTCCTGAGTCAGGGCCAACTGTACCTGACTGACAATGCCGACATCCTGTCAGACAGGCCCATATATACATACCCACCTCCCACTGACAAAAGGCCCTATCATCATACCAGGAGATATCACATGTAGAATGGGTAAACAGCTGCCCCCAAATTCGAAAACATGGCATCAGTTGGATTACATTGTTTCCCTATATGTGTCATGAGTGAACTACAGAACAAACAGACCCTGCACCTGAATGGTCTGTTGAGCCTCAACCTCTCTACAGGATCTGAAACTGTTGAATGTGTTACAGCAACATATGGCACACCCCACAAGTGTTGGTGCACAACAGACCATGGGAACTATAGTCCAATAAGCCTGTGAAGTCTGATCTGCAAGGCCATGGAGTCCATCATGATTGAAGTCATAAGCAGAGCTATTGGAAGCCGACAAACACACAACCCTACCAACTGTGGTATGTTCATGGGCAGATCATGGTTCCCAAACCTGCTAGACTGTTTGCAAGGCAGCCACCCAGGACATACATCACTCAAAGGAGCTACACACATCCCATATAGACTTTGAATAGCCCTTTATCAACATCCCAGACACATGTATCCACAAAATCAACAATCCGTGCATAAATATGTATTGTCATATGAAGGAATGGCAATTTGTCCACAGATAGATCACACAAGCTAAGAATTGTGGAGTCCTGTTCAAGCTGTTAACACCTGCTGACCCACATGGTTCATTCCTGGGATTGCATAAAACAAAGTGTACACACTTTATCATGGCCAGTCTGATGATGTCAGCATCCTACAAATATAGCAGGAGTAACAAAGCCATCCTGTAAAGCATATAGTGTATTGTGTTAATGCGTATTTCTAGTATCATAACATAGTTAGGTAGGGGCTTGAATCCTGCAATTGCTAAGTAGGGGTGTGTCTGTATGACTTCCTTTAAGAGGAATTCCCTTTTTGCAGACCAGGGAAACACCTTAAAAGAGGTTTATTCCTCTTTGGCAAGTCTGATGATATCAGCATCCTGCAAATATAGCAGTGGAAATGAAAACCCCAGTCAAGCATATAGCGCATTGTGTTAATGTGTATGTCTCTAGTGTCATAACATAGTTAGGTAGGGGTTTGAATCCTGCAGTTGCTGTGTGTGGGGGGTTGCATGTGTCTGTGTGGTTTCCTTTGAGAAGAATGCCCTTTTTGGAGACTAGGGAAACACCTTAAAAGAGGTTTATTCCTCTTTGGCAAGTCTGATGATGTCAGCATCCTACAAATATAGCAGTGGGAATAAACACCTTAGTAAAGCGTATAGCGCATCGTGTTAATGTGTAAGTCTCTAATGCCATAACATAGTTAAGTAGGGGTTTGAATCCTGCAATTGATGAGTGTGTGTGTGTGTGTGTGTGTGTGTGTGTGTGTGTTGTTTGTGTGTGACACTGTTGGTCAATGCAGTGTGGGTTTTGCTTTTACTATGGTATGACATATCAGGATTAAAACAGTATGTGCATTGCACAAATCAGGTATCTGTGTGGCAAATAAATATATGTACATGTGACTTCAATTAGTGCATAGGTGTGAAGCCTGCATACTACATGAAGACATTTGTTACCTTTGACAGATTGTGCCGCTGCTTCTCAGATCATAGGTCACATGTATGTATGTGACAAGGCCGGCCACTGTAGTGATCTGTGGCCAAGGTCATCTGTGTCACACACACCCATGACAGTTTCTATAGACTAGTGTGAGTGAGGGTACATGCCTGGGGTATATGTTAGACATGTTCATACACAACAAAGTCTGGCAATAATGGACAGTCATTATAGGTGTACAACAGCCTTGTGGATATGCATACAGGCCCCTAATTTCTTATGTGATACACCGAGGGACTTCACAATACCTTTGGATATGTGGATACCAAAGGACAGATGACATAACACTTGGTTGTATGTACACATTGGTACCCGACATACATGTTGGGGGCTACCACCTATGTGGTACTGTCTGGATAGTATGTATAGTAAATGTGGATAACTATGCTATAGTTGGCTTAGAGTTATACAGCATGTGTTGGACAACAGGTATCTGTCTGTATGATACCCTTGTGTAGGATATGTGTCCCATCCAGAGAATGCATTGTAGGCTAATGCATGCATTTCCAGATGTGGATGGACATGTCCCTAGTGTGTTTGCATGTACCTAAGAGGGTAATATGCCAAGCAGGTGTGGTCCCAGGAATGGGTGGCGGTCAATACCACTGGTTACTGTTATAGTATAGTACCGGAATGATCCAACTGTTACTGAGTTCCCTACATCTGTGTGTCAGTTGTCAGGACATCGTCTAATGATTGGTTATAGTCAGGCTGTTGAGGTTGTGTATACTACCAGAATGCAAAACATTGACAGATAGTAACAGTATCACCCACAGCATAGTGTCAAACCATGTCATACACACATGTGTACCCATGCTAGAACATATCCTTCAAAGCCTCTGGGCCTGTGGAAAATACGGCCCAGACCGCAGAATCCTTTATAAATGCATTCTATGAACACCTTCAGGAATGCATGGATCATGCAATCCCAAATAAAACCAAGACCCAATCCTCCAAAGGCAGACGTCCTGTCTGGTGGACCCCAGCCATAAACAAACTATACAATAGAAGGAGGAAGCTACTACATGATAGAGCAAAATGAGGAAGCTACTACATGATAGAGCAAGATCCCAAAAAGGGAAGGCATCTCTGATCAGTATTAGCAAAAAACTACGGGCACTCATAAAATCGTCTAAGGCCAGCTTCGAGAGAAAAATTGCACAGGACACTAAGGATAATCACAAGGCTTTCTTTAGTTATGTTAGGAACCTGGGTGGAAATTCCCAGATATGCTCAGAATTAGTCCAAAATGACAAAAAATACACCGAACCCACAGACATTGCCAACATCCTAGCTGACAGGTTCAGCACAAACTTCTCCCCCCCCTCCCCACCAAAAGGGCAAATATCTACCCCAGCAGAGTGCTGCCCCCTGACATCTCAGATGCTCAGGTAAGAGCCGCCTGCACCAAAGCACAAACCACAGCACCAATGGGACCAGACAGTGCCCTGCGCTGCGCCCTACATGAACTCCAAGAAGAGCTAAACCCAAACATAAAACTACTGTTCAATCTCAGCCTTACTACAGGATATGTACCCAAAGAGTGGCGTACAGCAACAGTGGTCCCTCTCCACAAACGTGGTGCCTCAACGGACCCTGGAAACTATCGCCCCATAAGCCTGACTAGCTTGGTCTGCAAAGCTATGGAAAGGATAATCATGGACCTCATAAATAAAGATACTGGGGACCTACAGACACTGGATCCTACCCAGTTTGGCTTTGTTAAGGGCAGATCCTGCCTCTTAAACCTGGTTGACTTCTTTGAAACCATCACCAAGGCCATTGACGAAGGGAAGGTGGTCCACACAGCCTACCTGGACCTCGCAAAAGCCTTCGATACAATACCCCACTCGGGCATTATAGATAAGCTCACCAGCTTAAATATAAACCCCTATGTCACTAGATGGGTTGCAAACTGGCTCAAGGACAGAACCCACATGGTTAGAATTGCTGGAGCCATGTCAGACTCCAAACCAGTTACAAGTGGCGTCTCACAAGGCTCAGTCCTGGGACCTCTCTTGTTCGGTATATATTTCTCAGAGGTACAGGCCAACATGGAAGGACTGTGGCTGGCCAAGTTCGCAGATGACTGCAAACTGGGTGCCATAATCGACTCTCCAGCTGACACAAGCATCCTCCAAAAGGGCCTCATAGAAACAGACAACTGGTGCCAGAGCCATGGCCTCAAGCTAAACACCAAAAAGTGTATAGTCATCCCCTTTAGCAAAAACAAAGTGCCTACAAATTACCACATAGGTGGTAATCCATTAAGTACAGAAGAAGTAATTAGGGACCTGGGGACCCAAGTTGATAGCAATCTCTCATTTGACAACCACGTGGCCAAAGTGGTTAGAAAAACATTTTATATAGCCCACCTAATCATGAAGGGATTCACATCTAGATCAGGGGAGGTCATCGTGCCTCTTTACTCATCCCTCATCAGGCCCATAATCGAGTACAATGCCCCTTTTTGGATGTACCTTACCAAACACCTGCAGCAACTGGAAAGACCCCAAAAGTACCTCACCAAGAGGATCAAAGGGCTGAAACAGATGCCATATGCTGCCCGGTTAAAGAAACTCCAGCTCTTCTCAGTGGCATACCACCTGCTCAGAGGCGATCTGTGCCTGATGTATAAAGTCACGTCCAACCCGGAATTAAGGGACATGCTGCACCTCAAAAAATCTAAATCCCATCGAGCTACACGCTTGAGAGACTTGAACCTCAGCTCTGAAATAAATAGGACATACTAGAGGGACAGATTCATAACCCAGATGCTCCCTTCACTCTGGAATAAAATCCCAGTCCAGGTTAGGCAGAGTCCCTCATTGACTCTCTTCAAGAGGAATCTTGATGAGTGGATGGGAGATCGTAGGTTTATCCCGGGTATCACTTCTGGGTCACTGTTAGACAGAGGCACAGTATACTAACCTCGAAAAAGGGCATAGCAAAATTAATTTAAAATGGGTGGCAAAAGCCAAACATACTCTGGCTAGGCTTATAAATGCCCTAGGGCAGATAGCCTAGTATGAACCTATGAACCTATGAACCTATAATCTGTATTAGAATGCATACTGGCCACCGAGAGATACTATGAGATGTTAACACTGTGTAATACAGGGTATGTCACATGTCCCATGTGTCCACTATGCACATACATGCAGACAGTGCACCCCCACCATGTTCACAGATGTACACCTGCTAATCTGTACTGCACACATCACACATGTACTGTCCACTCACTAACACATGCTGGCAACACTATACACTTCAGCCAAGTGGCACATGGGCAGACAATACATACTCAGACTTACACTGGTGTAAACAATACTACATTGACAATCATAGCTTTGATGCATCATGCCTGCTCAGATATACCTACAAGGATATCATTGCACTTTCCTGTTGACAACATGCTAACATTGCTACACTGCTATAATGTCACCCTGTGCATCAGCACCATGTTAGCCTGTTCCTGCATCAATGTTACAGATGACAGGAGGTGGCACAGGTTTCATCATATGCACAGGGTGTGTTGTTGGTTTGCCAGAGCCCAAGATTGACCCATCCAATCGACATGTATGTGTGTGTGTGTGTGTGTGTGTGTGTGTGTGTGTGTGTGTGTGTGTGTGTGTGTGCGCGCGTGTGTGTGTGAGGGACAACAGTACAGCATGGGCCAATGTTGATGTAATGTGTGTGTGTATGTGTGAGCCCTAGGTGTTTGGTTTATGTGTGTGTGTCTGCATGCACACAGCTCCACGATGTGGCTGCCATATACAGGAGGTTGTGGGACAGCCACAGACTGTACCTGCCAGGCTGTACAGATCATTTTCTCTGGGCATGGACATGGTACCTGTGCCTGTCAGGGGTGTTACTGACAGTATCGGGTACCAAGCCTGACTGGGTACTATCATCAGAGGCAGAGGTATGTCGACTGGACCCATGTCCCTGCTGGGACTGGCCAGAGCCATGTGCACATGGTCTACTAGGATGGTCGATCCACAGGCCAGCCCCAGCATTGTTGGGGCTGGTACTGCCACTATGGGAGTGGCTGTGATCTGTGGGTTGTCCACAATGACTGCCAGCCATTGATGTTGCTGGCATACGTCCGCGTCGACGTCTCAACCGTCCCGCATGGTTCTGGCTCATAGAAAACACATTGTGGAGGGCATCTAATGTCTCCCCCCAACGTCTATCAATGACCTTGGTGTAATTACAAATGGCACCGGCAAGATCACGGATACTGTCATTGATAGTGGTGTTATGGGCCCTCTGCGCCCTTAGTCCCTGTCTGGTGAACCATTCCATACGTGCCTGTGCCTGCATTACTGCCCGTAACATACCTGAGGTTGTAAGACCTGTGGCGGCATGTCTGCCAGGGGCATTATGACCAGTGGTGCTCCCACGAGAACCCCTGGACATCCACCTATGTGGTACCATTCCAGGAATCTGGGTATGGCTGCTGTGAGGGGATGCATGTGCCATGGATACCACACTATCCCGGTCAATGCCTACTGTATGCTGTCCCTCGGCTAAGGCCATTGGTGATGAGGGATGTATTGGCAGTATGAGTGTGTGCATAGATGGGGTGGAAAGCTGTGCACTGTCGATTGGCGGACCAACGACAGACCCTGTCAAACCTGCCTGTGCCACAATACATGTATTATCATCTCCACTATTTGTGGCAGTGACTTCAGGTTCCCTGCTGCATTCAGCCAACCCAACCTCAGCACCTGTGAGAGGAAGACAGGAAACACACTTTACAATCTGTACATGATGTTATCACATATGCACACATGCACACATGCACACATGCACACATGAACACATGCACACATGCACACATACACACATGCACACAAATACACTCCTCACTACAGCAGATACACACACACACACACCAGCAATCCAAAAGATACTCAATAGTGGTTGAAGGTGGGTGACAGTATCACAAGGCAGTCACTTCACACATGTTAGCATGTAGAATATGTGTTGCTCAAGACCATGCAGTGCGAGTGTAGACAGCCCTAGTTAATAACAGTATACATGGCTTTGATGCATGTGCATAGTTGTTCAGTGATTGGCTACACCCTGGAACACAATGTGTACAAGGACACAACATTGCTGTGTAAGTATTATAAGCTCTGCAATGTCCTGTGCACCATCACTCACAGGTATACATACCATGGCTGCATGTGTTATCTGTGTGTCACATAGATTTCCATGTCTGATTACAGTATCTGTGTCTGTAGCAGATAATTGTGGGCACAGGTGTAGCACATGCATGCTATGTACACACACACGGGATGAGTAGTGCATATATATGTGATGGAATACCAATGCTTGACATGGCTATTGTACAGTGGTTATGGTGAGTGTGGGACATATTGCAGATATATCAGTGCCAGCCATAACACGGCATGCTACATGACTGCAACATTAAACATCACACATACCCAATGTGTGTCATGTGTCCTATACACCCAATAGCATTCCAGGACATATATGTGTCACTTTGTACAGATGGCGACTGCTATGCATATTGTGTATAGTTGCATATGTTTGCACACACACAACATGCTATGCATATTGTGTATAGGGGCATATGTTTGCACACACACAACATTGAGGTGCAAAGCAATGACTGCTATGTGTAGTACTGTGGTCACTGTAACTAGATGGGGTGTAGTACCATGATTCATCATCATCATGCATCATGTGGTCACTCAAGGCTACTAATGTGTGACAGACCACCGCCTAGCATGCTGTACATGAACTGCAGTGCTGTGGCTGCATTCACAATTACACAGCCACTTTGTACATGGGTGTGTGAGGTGCCCAATAGGGAGCATTGCCTAACATGACTGTGTTATGTGTTGAAAAGGGTTGCACAGCCCCATGATAGGCCTCTACCCCTCAGGTATATCATGTGTGCTGTGTGGATGACATGTGGGATACTGAAGTGTGACCTTGCAGCGTATGTGTGGTTACACCATGTGTAGTATGTTGAGGTGTACTGCGTATGACAAACGTGTTATATTGTGTACATCTGTATCAACTATGCCTATCCAATGTGCAGTACGGTGTTACCACAAGTGTGTCTGATGCTCTGTGTATTGCATGTGATTGAGGCAGCTACTGACATTACTGAGATGTGCAACGTCTTACAGCAAACATGCACAGCATGCATTATGCGTAGGTGTGTTACGTGTACATGGCCTACACCTCACCTATGACATGCACATTTCATTACCAATATTAAAGTTATAACACACTCACCAGCATGAATTGTCTGCCCTGCTGTCACACCAAAGGGACCTACAAGAATATGAGACAGTTTGTCAGTGGCCACAACTTTGACATTGCTACTGTGGGTTTGCTAAACTACACTAGAACAACAGTCAACAGTCACAGGTGTACAGATAATATTCCAAATATCAGTATTGCACAACACTAGGCAGCACAACTGCTAAACACACAGTACACATCTCACATATGCATAATCTAACAATACAGGTAACCGTAGTCTACAGATAGAGCATGTTACCTGCACGCTCCATGTCAACATGCTGGCTGGCTCCGGCCTCCATGATGGCACATGTCTGTTGCTGTTGCTGTTATTGGCCAGGAGCCACCACGCTTAGGAGCAGCTCCTCCACTCTGGTGAGGAGGGGATGAATGGCCACCCCACCACCTGTGGCAAGCTGTTGTCTATGAATATCAGACACACGCTGCCAGACATGCCTAATTAAATCACTGCAGTGATGGTGTACCTGCTCATATGTCCAGTTATGCATGCCTTTGTCATTTAGCCGACGAACAAGATCTTGCCACAGTGCAGTCCGCTCATGCTGGTGCTGGCTGCTTCTGGAAAACAGCAAGAGAGTAGTGCTGCACCAGGCTGTGGTAGATTTCCTGTGCCTCCGCTGCTGTGTAACAGGGATTACGTTGGTAGGCCATTGCTCTGAAAGAGAAATGAACAATATGTGTGAGCGAGTCATCTGGCACACTTTACACCCTTCACTACAGATATCACTTAACTGCCATATACAGCATCCATTTGTCTGTCAGAGGATACACACGTTCACTACTACATATTGATGCTCAGGCCACAACTGACTGACAGTGCCTGGCACACTCTATATATCAAACCACTATACACCAGTACTCGGCACACTGTTTGTGACACAATGCACAACCTCGCCACAGGGGTATATATCAAGCTAATGCATGAAGAAAGATGTCATCCATTGCAATGAATGTAAAGTACAGTTACAGTATTACCAGTAAACCACCCTAGTCATTGATGCCATATCCCTGCCGAACATATGTGCACAATTGTTAATATAGGTGGCATACTGCTGTAAAAGAGTATACATGTTGCTAGATACACACGTATACCCTGTAACACACATATGATTGCGGGCATGGTACAGGCATAATTACACATGCATCAGACATACATACAACACACAAATGTATACCAACCCAGATGAGCTTTACCTGTGTACCATACAGTACTGTGTGCCACTACTTACAAAACTTTATGCCTGAGGTATGCAATCTGTGCAGACTACAGGAAACACACAAGACAGTGTTTCCAAGCAATGTGAACATGCACCATACTGTGCTGTTTAGGCCTACAGCTTCAGGTAGTACTACAGTTCATATGGGCGTTGGATTCACCAGCAGTACCACTAACTAAGCATACATGTATTGCTTTAGTCTACCTACAATGGGACACCACAGTCGTCAACAAGGAACTACGTCACAACGTATGCCATACTACTATGTCTGCCTAGCAATAACATACACATCTTTTGCTGGCCTCACAGCTAGGAGACAAACTACCATGACAGAAACAAATTCACACTAAGCTATCACATCTTTACAGACTTTGCACACATTCACCGTCACACTCATTCAACCTCACATAGCAGGTATTGCACTGAGTACATGTGTGTGTGCATCGTGTCATAGGTAGGTAATACGCTATTGGCCCTAGGGCCTAGAGCAGCCTAGCCATATGCTACCCTGGCCTTTGACACACATGTAATTTGATTTCACTTGCCCCTGTCAACCAGAACCACAGAGGTGATTCCCGGGGTGTATTACCTATCTCCCAAACAATCATCAGGGGTATTTATGACAACTGCTAATGAGGAGCCTTGTTTGCTATTGATAGGTGGTTTATTCCAGAGTATGGCATATCTCTGAGATAGGAACCTATCCCTCCAGCATGTGCTGTTTCATGAGCTGACGAGGTTTAGGGCCCTAGAGCATGTAGCCCGGAGGGATTGTGATATGTTGACATGGTGGTTGTCCAACAGCTATGGCATACCTCTGTATGTCCGGCAGAGGTCATCTCTGTGTGGGCGGTATGCAACACAGTCTAGCTATGGTTTTGTGAGTCAGTCTGCATAGGGCATCTGTTTGAGGCCAGTATTACTCTTTGTGATGTATGTCTGTGGCCTTTCCACTTGCTGTAGTTGTCGTGTGAGGTACATACCACACGGGGCATTGTGATGAGTAGAGGGGAACACTGACCTATATTTCCCTAGATGACACACCTTTTGTGATGACACGTACTACATAGACAGATTACAAGACTAGTGTGGCACTGTGATTATCAAAGGGGAGGCTACTGTCCACCTGTGTCCCATGTTCCCTCATCACACCTTCAGTGTTAGGTGGATTTCCACCTATGCGGTAGTTAATGGGTATAGTGTTTTGGAAAGGAGAGATGGCACTGCAGTATCGACACTGGTCTTCAGTCCATTCCTTGGTCACCATGCACCTGTTGCAGTACGTATGACCCCGTGTCTCTCTCTCTCTCTCTCTCTATATATATATATATATATATATATATATATATATATATATATACACATACATCTAAACATCCATTGCTGTACATATAGATGTACATATAGGCACATATACAGTCCACCTTTCATGGTGGGGATATCAATTATGCGACAGTTGTGAGATATACAGTTATGTAATAATATTGCACAGTGTTGTGCAGAATACATTTTGGTGTCCTCAGCCCATGTAGATTTAGCAGGCCTCACTGGCTGTAACACAGCAGATCTGACAAATCAGTCCCACAGCGTTTAACCACCACATAACATATACCAGCACTGCATATTGTTTTCTATGCCACACACTACAACCTACATAGATATATGCACATAACAACCTTCAACAACATATATATGTCCACCCTTCACTAACAGTTGCAGTATGTCACTTGCCCTATGCACATGTGCAGATACATATAGATACGTACTGCTGCCACATATGGATGATTCACAGTATGTAGAGTACTCTTCAAGAACATCTACTACATGCCGGCAAATACATATGTGTTACATACCTTACCTTTGTATTTCTTTGCTCCGTCTGTTGTTACATTTTTTTTTTTTTTTTTGGATTTTCTCTGTCTGTTTCTGTTTCTGTCTCTTTTGTCTGTGTCTCTGTCTCTGTCTCTGTATCTGTCTCTCTCTCTCTCTCTCTCACTCTCGCTCTCTCTCTCTCTCTGTTCCTGCAATGATATTATTGCATGTGTGGACAGCAGGTACAGCCTGCTTTTCTAGGTATCTGCACATGTCCATGTGACGGCCTCTGCACCAGTTGGTGCTCACCATTTAGTAATTGCATGCAGCCTGCTGTGTGGTAATTGCAGTACTCACTGTGATTGCAGCCCACTGCTATAAAATGCTAGGTTAGGTAGGCATAGCCCTTTCATCTTTCCAAGGTGGGGCCCATGCTTGTTTGCTCTGGACACCGTTGTGTCAGTCAGAAGGTTGGTATATGTCTCATATCTGAAGCTAGGGTTGTAGCCAATGATATGCATGTTGTACTCAAACCTGAATGTTGCTGCTTCCAGTACACACTTCTCAGTGTAGACCTTTACTCACCCCTCCAAATGCTAACACAGGATACATGGGAGTATGTACTTTCTTTTTGAATTAGACAATTAACTGCCATACAAAAGTAGTTATTGCAATGTATTCCTCTGTTACATGCACTGTTTGTGAACTGCTATACTGTAATTATTAAGTTACTCACTTCTGAACAGTCTGTGGTTTGTTTGTGTTGACATTAGCACAGGCTGCTCAAGACAACTGGACATATTTCAGTACTGAGTATGCCTATCTACACCCTTGGTTTTGCCTGAATACACAGGTATATAGTACTTTTGGGTAGGGATGCAGAACTGCAGAGAGCATTATTTATTATCGTGTGATGTTTATCTTGCTGAACATACAGGGTTGCTGTGTACCTGTTAGTCTATCAAGGCAAGTAGTCTGTCTGCGTAGCTCCCACCTGTGGACATATCCAGATGGTAGCCAGAGGTTAGCCTATTATTCTTTGTCTGTGCACCACACCAGTCTTTTCAGCACTGGAACAGTGGCATTGTCACAGCTGGTTGCTAGCAGTACATGGCTACATCCTGTGATATTTCTGTGTTGTACTCCTACATAAGGGCATTCTTGTGGAACTCCTTCCAAAGCTATTTGCAGAGTATGTAACAGCAGAAATGCTGATATGCCTGTGTGTTTTTGCCTCTGCCAGGCCTCAGATACTCTCAGGTATATATTTGAACAGCCACAGGGAAAGGTACATATAAGTGAGATACACCTGTAATATATTACAGACATATTTCAGTTGAGACTTTGAGGGAATCAGAGCATATGTATTACTACACCTTTTCTGATGTGCAAACAGTGTCTACTCTCACTTGTTGACATTATTCATTAAGTGTGATTCCCCACTTTTCTGCCTAATGTTAGTACTTTTCAGAGTGATTCAGAGGGGCAAAGCTAACATTTGTTTACGAATCAGGGACATCCCTGTAAAGCAGTCACAGTTGGGAAATCTGGCCTCTGCCCTATTCAACTATGCCAGTGTTTATCCTGGTCTGATACTGTGTGGGGTTTGTAAGGTGCTACTGTAACATTATTCCCTGCTAGAATGGCTGGTTCTCTTTTCACAGTCATGTCATGCAATTCCACAACAACTGCTGGTAAAGACCCACAGAACAAGATTTGTGTTATGGCATTCCTATTTTCCATTTACATTCCCTCATTGTAATGCATGATATATTTATTTCAGCACCAAGCTATTGTATATCTGCTGTGGCTTAGTGGTTCTTCATGCAGTCTAGTGTGTCCAAGGTCTGGGGTTCGAGACTGACAGAGGTGTTTTATTTTTCTGCTGAGCAGAACAAGGGCCCTGACATAGAGTAACTAAGGCACTTTTAAGCAGTTGTAAGCGGGTTTGCATGGGTTTGTGCAATGCTTAGCGATGCTTAGCTAAGCGCACACATGCACACACTCGCTTAAACCCGCTTACTACTGCTTAAAAGTGCTTACTCGTGCTAACCCTCGTGCTAATTTCTTTGAAAGAAAAGAAAATGGGGAGATAGGAAAGTGGTGAAAAAGGGGGCACAAAGAGGGAAAGACAGTAGGAAACAAGTTCGGGATGTGCAGGACGGGTAAATGGAAGGTCCATAGCTGCCCATTTCTTTACCAGCAACAGCTGTGCATATGCAATAAATTTGGAGTGAAATTTTAAACCTTCCACCCCTGGGAGAGGGGTGAGGACAATAAAGTATGTTGTACTGCCAATTATAATTATCAGTTTACATGTGCGAAATGGGCAGCTATGTATGGGGTGTACTTTTTTTGTGGGTACAGATTGCCCTTTTTTTTTTTTCAGGTGAGAGTGGAAAGTGAGGTAGAGGAAGTAGGTATATTTGGGGAGGTAGGTTGGGGAGGTAAACAGACAAGACAAACAAGACACATACAGGGGTGGTGTATGACACATTGGGTGGGTGAACACAATTGACGGGGATGGATGTTTGGAAATCACAAGCCCATGAGCCCACAGATGGTAACAGTGGAACTGAGATCCCCACCCATGGGCAGTCACCACTGCACCTTCAAAGCCCCGAGGGTGGCTGTGCTGGGGGCTACGTAGGATGGGCAGGCTCACCCGTGAGACGTGCCACTCTCACCTTGAGCTGGCATAGGGGATCAGCGACTGAACGCCGGATCTCCCTATGCACCACAACCCGGACCCTTCGAAGGGTGACAGGTGGCCCTACTACTGTAGGATTCTTTGGCAATCTTTTATTTTTTATTCTATTCCATTATCTTATTTTCTTTTCTATTTGTTCTATCTTATCAGCTGGTCATAAATTATGACATTTGTACTCTATGCAGAAATCAGTTTCAAGAAACAGAAATTACAAATTTGTTTTAGATAATGATTGGTATAATGTGCATTTTTATTATGTGTTTACTAATATTCATCATTTCCTGAAGTTGCAAATATATAACACTTCAGACTACAATGACTGCTGTTATCTCCTTTTTTAAGACATGAGATACCAGAGGAGGTAATTATTCCTAATGAACTTCAATTTATCAGTAAAAAAATTTACATACTCAAGAAAATGTTGGGTTTATTTACATGGCCTCAGTTATTGGATACTCTCAAAGTAGGCATCTGATCAAAATTACTAAATATTATTACTATCAAAAAGCATGCATTCTGTAACATAATAAAAAATTGTCTTTGAGAAAGCATAAATATAAATGTGTGAGAACAAGAATATAGGAGTAATGAAATAATGGAAGGAACAGCACTTTGAGAAACATATTTTCTGAGATTTTACTAGATAAAGGGTCAAGGCAAGCAGGATCTACAGAAGGAACAGAAAACATTTAGAAATTAGCTGAGTCAGAGAGCTATAGAATGCTGCATAGAGCGAGAGAATTGAACCTAATTTTCACATTTTCTTAAGTTCAAAATATGTAACCACTACTAAAACACATTGATTTATAACTTTTTAGCTATAGCTAAGTCTGTTTTATGATATAAAGTAATTTTTCTATGTCTGACATAACCTGTAGTGTGATTAGCAATATTTCAATAATCACTTACTCTAAACTCAATACCACCTGCAGATAATGGGTGACTGGCACATATAATATCAGTGTGTCATCTTTGGAAATGATAAATACTCAAGTTGTGGCATTCATGTCTCTTTACTTTCCCTGATTTCATAGAACATTCCTGATTTTGCCTCATATTTTTCTTTACCTCAAAATTTTATTGATTTTCGTATAAATAAAATATTACATTCAGTTGATAATGCCAGACATTATAATTTCAGACTTGATCAGAAAATACATGTTGATGCAGAACCTGTAGATTTATAAATTAGAATAATTAAATATTGTCACTGATTTTGTATATGTGTTCCTCCATTATTTTTGAGTATCTAGAATTCTTGAGCAGACAGGTTGAGAGGCATGGACTGGCAATTTAATTAAGACTTAGCTAGTTAGACTATACATGGCTGAAATAACATAAATGTTTAATCTGAAATTTTATTTGCTGCCAGCTTTATTTCACACAATGGTCATGGTGTTTGGGAAGTTTAGTCTACTATTCATTAGGAATAGCCACTTAGTAGAGCAAACATTGACAACTAGGGATTTGGTTTCATGGATTAATGTTGATGTGACACCCTTAGCCCATGTAGATGTGGAAAAAAGTGGGTTATGGACTAATGTTGATTTGACTCCCTTACTCCATGTAGAAATGGGGAAATGGAGGCTGTTGATAACTCTGGCAGATAAATGAATGGGACTCAATTACTTCTAAAGAGAAATACAGAAAAGTTGAAGTACAGGAATGGTAGCTTAACACTGTAACAGAGTTTAGCACAGAGAAATGTGAGTCATGTGACAAGACCAACTATTCAGTGTCTACACTAAACCGTGATAGTGTCAAGACCTCTCTTTGTGAAAACCTTGCCCATTTGGTTGACCTGTATATCTGTAACAAATGTTTGAAGTAAGAGGTACAATGTAATCCCTGATGCCACAGCACTTTGCTTGAATATACTTTGTCCACACTTTTAATAACAAATTTATTGAATGTAGCTTGAATATAAACATTCTATATGTCCTAATACATATTATCTATGTTTGTACCTGCCAGCTGCTGTTGCCTCTTACTTTGGATATCTCATTAAGTTATGCTTAACATATATTACTGCAATTTCTCTGCGGCATGTCAGTGTATGACTGTACCCCCAAGTCTGCATGAATACCATGTGATGGACACATGCGACTAGAGCTGCTGTTGAGTGGATATTGGTTAGATTAATTCATTATGTCGGAGATGGCATATGTTTTACCACATACACAAAGTCCCAAGGATCAACTAGAAACACCTTCTTCAATGAATGTGCAGTGGAAGTTGCTATGTACTGGGATGTTAACACATATGCTATGTCTGTACGTGGAGGTTGAACTGTTGTACTCTGTAGCCATTACATGTGCCTGTACTGTTACAGATGTTGGGTAATCTAATGCACTTATGCCATTCCAAGTGATATATTGCTATGTTACCCCTGCAAGGTGTATCTGCTGTCCTTAGAATTGAAACTTTATATGGACATTAATTGCTGTATGTAGGCCATGACAATCTGCCACTGAGTTGATTGTATTCAGTGTATAATGCAAACATTAACTATGTTAAAACTTCTGTGGCCTATATTACTATGTGCTTCTACTGGACTCTCTGCACTAGCTTGACATCTAACAAGCTGCTGTGCATATCTGATTGCTTATGGTTTTGCAATGATTACTGGATTATTTCACATTCTAGAATTATGACTATACGGGATTTTATCTGTGGCAACAATCTTTGACCATGCAAAGTTTCATGCTGTTTGTTGTGAGCCTTATGTTCCCTCCTGCTGGCATTGTTTTTCAGGCAATGGAGATTGGATTGCGATTGTTATTCAGGCGTTGCACAATGATGCATGTTCCTCGTGTTGCATTTCATTCCTGTTGCATCCCAGGGTATGTATCAGTCTATATACTGGTTCAAAGTGAGAAACCTATCCCAGCATTTGTGCAGCTTTACAGTGTTATTTCAACAGCTAAGGCGAGAAATTGTCCTAAGATATGGGTTCAGATCTAGAGTTTCTTCATTTTACCTAATTAATCATACCTGCATGTTTTCTTTTGGTGAATAGTGTGGTTCCATAGATGGCCCACTGCTTATCTTTAAATTCATCAGTATGCACTGTCACGGTCCATTGTGAAACTGAAGTGACCAGTGCTACATTCTCAGGATTATTTTCACATAAAGCTTTGTAGGTAGACTGCACCTGTACTGCACGTTCTGTGTGTATTATATGTTTAAGAGTTAACTCATTAAAATGTCCAGCACTGGAGCTAATGACATGTGAAATGTCTAGAGGCTGACTCAGCTTTACTCAGAGCAGTTGCAAGAAACAACTGAAGTTTGCTAAATGCACATTTAACCGAGAAGCTAAAACAGCAGTTTGTGGTAGCATCTTGATTAAATGAGTTCCTAACACAATTTCTGCTAGTTAATGAATGCTGCACATTTAGTACCATGATTAAAGGTAAAAGCACTGATTGTAATCTGTCATTCAGAGCAGCACAGCACAGGAGGTACTGTACAGAAATAACATTTACACAGCTTATACTGTGAGTAGCAGACAGCCAACTTGATCTCTGATGATGTGAGCCTAAATCTGTTAAAAATAATTCAGGTATGTACTGCTGAAGGTGCACGTATGAGCAACATTGACATTATTTTTCTGATTTCCTGTGTTACCAGATTATTGGTTTTCTACTTCCAGTGATACCTTTCACAAGGGCCCTGTATGCAGCTATGGTTTCTTCTGCAGAACTGCTGTCGTATTTATCTCTCTCAATTCTTCTGTTTTGCATGCAGCCTGGTTTGCTTTTCATCATGTGTTAACAATGACATTCATTTGCTTTATGACACATCTAAATCTTTTAAAATGGATAGATTTTGGACATGTTTACATGTACCATCCCAGTGTACAGATTTGTTGGTTCATACCAAGTTTATGGATTAAGATCCATCAAGAAGTATGACAGCAGTTATCCTACATCCACTGGGATATATCACATATGCCCATGTATTTATCTAATCCATTTCTAAAGGTGGCCAATGGCTGACACTGTTTCATGGGGAGAGGGAATTTTCACCAAATGTGAGGGACACTGTGTGCAATGAATCAGTGATGCTTGTTGTAATTCATACCAGAGGTTTTATGGCTGATTGTCATTGTTTGTTTTGACCAACTCCACAGTACATTTTAGATATACTGTTTCAAAGAGGAAGGGGTTATGTATGTTGTGTAAAGGAATGGAAAATTCCTCACTCAGTAGATCATTTAAGACTGAAAACTTGATTGCTTTCTTAATTGTGTTTTGATAGCTCAAGTTTTCAAGTCCATCACTTCTTTTGCTCATGACCTCACTGTAGTCTTTCAAGCTGAAGAAAGTGTTATTTTATTAAAAACATACAAAATAAGAACATTATACTCAAGGACTAACAAAACCAAAGAGATGTACTGTATTATAACAACTACCTTAAACCTTGTGAATACTCATCTGATAGTCATGTGACCTACACCACAGTCTTTCCATTTCACCATAGTGAATTGATTCGTAAACAAAGTTTTATTTTTATGACAGTACCCAGGTAATTTTCAGTGGTAGGTAGTTTGAACTGTTTTCCCACATTAAAATAGATCTTAGGATTTCTTCATTTGCCAAATGCGGTTATGTGGTATGTGCTGATACTAAAACTCGGATAATGTTTACTTTATGAATGGATAACATCTAGCTTGTGATACACATTGAGGGAGATGAAAATTGTATCCATTTTCAGTCATCAGTTAACTTAGTCAGAATGGCTACTGGAATCAACCTTGACATATGAAAAAATATGCCAAATAGTAGAAGACGAAAGGCCATCTTCTAAAATACAATAATGGTGTCTTTTACAGTTCCCCAACAGTACCTATCTATTATTCTACATTTCAGCTTCTACTTTCCCCAAATAAACCCTCACTACTTCCTATCTTAACTACATCATCATACTCTATTCTTTCAAATCCCTCTATTTCTCACATTTCTGAAACATAAGACAAGATACCAGGACAACCTAACTCCCTTCCTTCATAGAATATGTTTCATTCCTACCTCCCTCCTACAAGCAGATTCCACCACAACCAAATATTCTACAGCCCTACAACATATTGCTTCCTTCTTGATTCTACCTTCCCCTCTACCTGCTATCAATAAAATACAGACACCTTTCTTTAATCATGCTTTTCCTCACCCAGCGTATCCTCATTTTTCCCCTCCTACTAAGCCATCTCTCATCCTTTGATAGCTCATTAATAGCTCTCAGAATCTGTCCCGCTCTGTCCCAACCACTTATCCATACTTCCTTCCTAACTCTCCATACACCATGTCAAACCTATTTAATGATGCTCCTCAACTTTAACCCAGATATAGACTGATTAACTCAATTTCATCTCAAATCAAAATAAAGTGAAAAAATACTCTCAAAAAGCAAGAATCAGTAATGCCTCAATATGCTAAAATCCTCCTAGGAGGAAACAATCACCCTAATGTTAGCCGCACCTATCACAACCAACATTCTCTTCCACAAACTACTGTAACCCCACAAATATCAACCCCAAACCCCAGTAATCTAACTCTTAATTCCATAAATAATAGAGGCATAAGAAATAAAACTACTGAACTACATGCCTGGGTTACCCAACACAAGAATGATATTCTCACTGTAACTGAAACTTGGCTTAAAGCCAGCATAAATGACTCCAAAATTAGACCCTCCTGGCTATAATGTCATCCATAATGACAATAATGACAATAATAAATAATAGCAATAATAACAATATATATATATATATATATATATATATATATATAATGGCAATATAAAGAGGAATGGTGTTCACATTGCTTTGATATTTCCCAGCAATTATAACATTTCTCCCTGCAACAAACCAATACCAAAATTCACTTCAGCAGAGCTTATTTCTTTCTAGAAAATAAACAAATATGTATTACTGTCTTTTATTTCCCTCCTGCTGACTACACTGCAAGATATCCTACTCTGGGTATCCATAACAATTCCACTGGAAAAAATGTTACCAGGTAATGTCTATCAATTGGTGGGACATAACCTTTATGGAATCCTAGTCTTAGACATTAGCAAATTCACCATCACAGGTACAATGTCAGACTATCTCAGTTACCATCTCCCAATCTATACAACCAGATACTACACAAAGCAAAGAACAGGAAACTGTGGCAACTCTGACACAGTCAATGTTGTGGAGTGATAGGCCAGTGAGTTCCCGTATGAAAGATCACTGGAAAAAATTGGGTGAAACTGAAGAGAATGTGGCAGAGGAAGAAGCTCTTGAACTTTCTATAGAATCCCTGCAGGAAATAGTGAACAAAGAATGTGCCCTCAGGTTAGAAGAAAATGATCTAAGAGAAGAGCTACTTGATTTAATAGGTATCGATAGACATATTAAGATCAATGAAAGAAGTGGACTGCTGAAGGTCAATAAAACCCCAAAAGTTAGAAGTTTGATAAAACAAATGAATACAGTAATTAGGACTGTCCATAGAGATTCATGCGATATAACAGACGTAAATAGGATACATGGTTTTGTTGAAGATCACTAAACCCCCAACAGTTTTGCACAGGAATGGGGGTGGCCTGCATGATTGACAAGGAAAAGGATGGTGATGCAATATGGTAATGTGGCATGATTGACACGGAATCCAGATATGCCAGTGACATGAATGCATTGCTTCGTGAATAGTTTACATAGAAAAGTAGTATTCAGACCAGCAAAACAAGGTTCATTAATGAGAGGAATTCATCAATGGATTTTAATTTAGAAGCAGATGTCTCCCCCTCCCCCCCCCCAGAAATAGAAGAAAGTAAGATGCGTAGTAGCAAGGTTAATGTTCCTCAACCAAACCAGTGTGTTGCCGTCTATTTTGTATTTCTCATTAATATCTCCATATTTCAAAACTTAGTTATTTAGTTGGCTACTGGCTGGAATTTCAAAACCATCTGTTAATCCCCCAACGCACTATTGCCCACAAAATACTGTACCAACCCAATAATACCCCATATACTCTCAAAACTCTTAATCCCATATAATAATCTCAACTCCCTTCAGTCTTCCATTAAACTCATTGCCAGCTTAACAAAGTCTAATAACACAGCTGGTGACTCTCTATTTACTAATATAGCAGGAAGGAACTGGAATCTGCTACCTAGTGATATAACACTAACTACATCATTGCCACTCTTCAAACAAAAGCTCAAAAATCACCTCCAAAGTCACTGGCTATGTCCTTGTAGTAATCCTGACTAATCAACACCTAAACCCTGTTTTTCTCCTTTTCTATCTTCTTCCTAACATTTAATAATTAGTCTTGTAACTAAGACTATCGCTAAACCAAACTATATTCAATGTATTGCTTAAATCCCTCAATTCTGATGTAAATTATTGTACTTAACTCTTACTAGAGTGCATCTATTTCACCTTTTTAAGAAAGATTATGTTCTATGTTAACTTTCTGAAGTGTCTTTGATCTCTGAAATGTTATACTGTATCATATGGTTTTTAATCCTTTTTTTACCATGTAATGATATTTTTTGTATATGTTTTTGTTTTTGTTTTTGTTTGTATTTGTGTGGAGCTTTTCTCCCCGGGCCTCTACTGAAAATGGATATATATCCAGCTAGACTAGCCCGGTTAACAAATGTAAAATAAATAATAATAAATAAATAGTTGAATTTCCAGCTGGACTGTAAGTGCTGCATTACTGTATTTCAAAGACTTCAATAGCAGTGGTTGCGTTTCCAAGTGTTCTAAGTACCGCAATCCATTTGTAACAATTATTTGTTATGGTAAGTGGTTTAAGGTTCTGTTGCTTTAAATCTCAAGGGCATTCTTGGTGCAAGTTAAGGATGCGTATTGCTATTTATTTTGCAGGTTTTATGACTGCATCACTATTTCAGAACTTAGTTATGTGGCTGAATTTCCTGCTTGGGCACACTATGCACATTCATGTGGACAAACAGGCTGAATGAAGAATAATTTCAGAGTGCTTAGTTTGATGTGGGCATTTATTAATTATTTATGCATTACGGTAAGCTGCGTAAGGTTACTTTCATTTCAGTTGCTTCACATTAATGGCTGCAATGCGAATATGTGAGTGTAACGGCTGAAATCCGTTACTGAGATTTCTCTGAGATTACTAAATTTCAGTGGCATTCTTGGTGCAAATTAAGGATGCATTTTGCCTTTTTTTGGTATTTCTCATTAACATGTGAAAATTTAATAAATCTGTTATTTAGCTGAATTGCCAGCTTCTGCAGGCTATGAATATTCATGCGGCCAAACATAGAATGATTAATTATTTGGGAGTGCTTAGCGACATTGCCATGATCCTGGGTGTCAGGCGGGGTTGGAGCGGGGCTTGCTACTGCACATTTGGGGGGTTAAGGATCCCCAACAAAACTGGATGCATTACTGCGCAGCCAAATTAATAACAGTTTAAAGTATTACCACAAGAACACAGGGTAGTAAATGAAAGGACGGGGAGAAATTGAATGCCATCATGGAAGTATCAAATAGAGAATGCTATAAAGCAATTAAGACAAGAAATGCCACTGTTAGAAGAGTATAGAAGAGGGAACAGATCTACAAAAATACTCAGAAAGATAGACGTGATAAAAGCAGTATGTAGTATTATAATGGATCAGGTTTTATCATGCACTATCATGATTCAAAATGTCATCCCAGATTGTGATGGTCAAGACTTCATTTATTCTTAAGTAAACACTATTTGTGAAGTGCCCGAAATTATATGTACATATGTGTTTCTCTCTATCAATATATCTGTATAGGTATGTGTGTGTGTATATACATATATACACACATGAATGAAATGGTATCATTCAAGTTCATATTGTCATGTGGTTGAACTGTGCAAAGACAGGAAAAAGATTTTAAGTATATACTTACAACACATTGTTGCTGTTTTGGGAGATTGTAGTACAGGAGGGTTTTGCAATTTGCCCTTTCCACAATATAATACAATCTCATAACTTGTGTTCAAAATTTACAGGGGGATTGGCGGTGCAGGGGGGATTGCCTCTGCGAAATAATTGTTAATCTTTTGATTTTTTTTTTTGGTTTTGTTTTTCATTTTTTTAGTTTTGATTTTTTGATAGTATGACCACTTGACATATGCTTATATTGAAAATGCCTTTTAAGGTGAAACTGTGGTCCACTTTGGTTAGTCTTCAAACTAAAGAAGCATGTGAAACTACATTTCAGTGATAGTCATTTGTTTGGATGTAGTCTACTAAAGTCAAATTTGATGTAAAGATAGCCTCTCAGGCAAAGAACAACCACAAGGATTTCTTTAGCTATGTCTAAAACATCAAAGGCAGCACACAGCAGCCTGCAGAGCTGATTGCAAATGCAGACACCTACACAGAGCTGAAAGACATATTAAATCTGCTGGACAACTAATTCAGCTCTAATTTTACCCCCTCCCTCAGGTATCCCCCAGGAAACATCATCAAACAAAACCCCCCAAACTATCACTAGTTAGCAGGTCCTAGATGCACTCTCTAAGGCCAAAAACATTGCATTGATGGGCCCAAATAATGTTCCAGGATACCTTCTAAATAGCCTGAAACATGACCTATCAGGACCACATGAGTCAGTGATTAACCATAGCCTCTAGATATGCTTTGTGGCTCACAAATGGAGATCTGCAACAGTCATCTCTCTGCACAAGGGTGGGCCATTAATGGATGCCAGGAACTACACACCCATAAGTCTGACTAGCCATGAAAAGAGTTATCATGGAAATGATTAAAAAAGTTATAGAAAACCTTCACACACTGGATACAACCCAGTTTGATTTCATCAAAGGCAGATCTTTGAGAAGGTCACCAAGGCAATGGATAAAGGCAAAATGGTGCATACTTCCTAGACTGACCTGGTTAAGGCATTTGATTCAATACCCCACTCAGACATTGTAAACAAACTCACTGATATAGGTATAAATCCTATATTACATGCTGGATAGCCAGCTGGCTCTCACATATGGCCCAGGAAGTTAGGATAGGGGAGGCCATCTCCAAAAAGAGGTTGATCACTAGTGGAGTCCCTCAGTCTGTGCTAGGTCCACTCCATTTGGCATCTATTTTTCAAAAGTCAGGACCAGTGTCAAGCACCTGTATCTGATAAAGCTTGCAGATGATTGCAAACTGGGGCAGTCATAGAATCCCTCCAAAACACTAACATCCTAAAGGAATGACTATTCTAGACAAATGATGCTGTCAAAGCCACTGCTTAAAATTCAGTGCCAAGAGATGTGTAATAGTACAGTTTGGGAAGTCAGCCAGCCTGGAATATTACCTCATTGATAATTCACTCCTAAGTAGAAGCAGTAGTCAGGGATTTAAATATGCATGTAGGTGGACACATGTTGGTCAAAAGCAGGTTTCTAAGTCTGTAAGGAAATCATTTCACATTGCTGAACTTATAAGCAAGGGCATAGCACCAAAGTCCAAGGAAGTCATTATTTCACTGAATTTGGCTGCCATCAGGCCCATCATTAAGTACACCACCAACTTCAATATGTTCCTGACCAGGAAAATGAAGCATCTGGAATGTCCATGGAAGTCCGTTAGAAAAAGAATATAGGGTTAAACAGCATGTTGTATGCAGATTGCCTCAAAACCCTATCTGTATACTCTGATTCTTACAGACTGCTGAAAGGCAATCTATGTCTGGCATACAAAACATCCTTGGTTACATTTCTGATGGACCTTTTGCATATCCGTAAAATAAATACCATCAGAATTAGTTGATCTAGAGATTTAAACTTTGCTTGCAACAAAAATAGGGCATGTTGGAGGGATGGAACAGGCTTTCCATCAATGTAAAGCAGATCTCTTCCCTGACCTTTTCAAGGGGAACCTGGGCTAGTGGATGAAAAATTGGAATTATACCCCAGGACTAGCACCCATGTCTCTATGGACACAGGCAGCCTATAAATCTTGCCCTAGCTTACATATACCCCTTAAAATATCCTGTATTGTACAAAAACTTGCAGGATACAATTGGGATGCTGGGCTAGGCTTATAAAGGACCCAGTAGTCATTAGCCTAGTATACACCTATGATCCCCCCCCTCTCTCTCTCTCTATACAGAGAGAGAGAGAGACATACACACTCGTACATATAGGTGGTGATCTTTGGAAAACATTGCCCAACATTTCCTAGAATTTATAAACTCAAATGCCCTGGATCAACTGGTCAACTCTCCCACCAGAGGTGACAACATATTGGACCTGGACATCATCAACGTGGTGACTGGTGTTCAACACGGGAGATCAACCCCTTGCTGGTTAGATATGACCATAAACAAATCACTTTGGATATCCAAATTCTACCCCTCACCCCCAGACAAGGAAACCACCGTGAAAAACTTTTCAAAAGCAAACTTCACGTTACTTAAGACCAAGGTGGAAAGTTTAAAAGCCCCCATGCTAAAGGATAATGCTGTACAAGCTGCAAAATCCTTTACTAATGCATTCTACAGGCACCTACATGAATGCATGGATTGTGCTATCCCAAGTAAAACCAAGACTCACTCTCCACAAAAAGGAAACCAGTCTGGTGAACCCCTGCCATAAACAAGCTATACAATAGAGGGAGGAAACTAGTACAGAAAAGAGTAAAATCTCAAGAACGGAAGACATCCCTGATCAGTATCAGCAAAAAAACTACGATCCCTCATAAAATCATCCAAGGCAAGCTTCGAAAGAAAAATTGCCAAGGACTCTAAAGATAACCATAAAGCATTCTTTAGCTATGTCAAGAATCTAAGTGGCAATGCTCAGATCTGCTCAGAGTTAGTGCAGAATGGCACAAAATACACTGAACCGGCTGATATCGCCAACATCCTGGCAGACAGGTTCAGTGCAAACTTCACCCCCTTCTCACCCCCCAAAAGGGACCATAACCATACCAGAAGAATATAGAGCCCCTGAAATCACAGACTCTCAGGTCTCTCCAAAGCTAAAAACACAGCATCAGTGGGACCAGATGGTGTACCAGGCTGCTTCCTACACGAGTTCAAAGACGAACTAACCCCTCAACTAAACACAGTGTTCAAACTCAGCCTTTCCACAGGCTACATACCCATAGAGTGGCACACAGCAATGGTTATTCCACTCCACAAAGGTGGAACACAACAGACCCCAGGAACTATCGCCTTATAAGCCTGAATAGCTTGGTCTTCAAGGCTATGCAGCGCATCATCATGGAACTCATTAACAGAGACATTGGGAACCTCCAAACACTGGACCATACCCAGTTCAGCTTTGTTAAGGGCAGATCATGCCTCCTAAACCTGGTGGACTTCTTTGAGACAGTTACCAAGGCTACAGACAAGGTAAAGGTGGTACATACAGCCTACCTAGACCTTGCAAAGGCATTCAACACCATTCCCCATTCTGGTATTATAGACAAGCTCACTAAGCCTGAACATAAACCCCTATATCACAAGATGGGTTGCAAACTGGCTCACGGACAGAACCCACATAGTGAGAGTTGTGGGAGCTAGGTCTGACTCTAAACCGGTTACAAGTGGCATTCCCCAGGGCTCAGTCCTAGGACCTCTCCTGTTTGGCATATACTTCTCATAGGTACAGGCAAGCACAGGAGGACTATGGCTGACCAAGTTCACAGACAACTGCAAACTAGGGGCTATAATTGACTCTCCAGCTGAAACAGACATCCTCCAAAGGGGTCTCACTGAGATGGATACCTGGTGTCAAAGTCATGGCCTCAAGCTAAATGCCAAAAAGTGCATAGTCATCTCCTTTGGAAAAAACAAAGTACCCATGAGCTACCACATAGGTGGTAGTCCCCTAAATATGGAAGATGTGGTCAGGGATCTGGGGACCCAGGTGGATAGTGGTCTCTCCTTTGATAATCACATTGCCAAAGAGGTTAGAAAATCCTTCTATGTGGCCCACCTAATCACAAAAGGGTTCGCATCCAGATCAAAAGAGGTCATTGTACCCCTCTACTCATCACTCATCAGACCCATCATAGAGTACAACGCCCCATTTGGGATGTACCTTACAAGACACCTGCAACAGCTGGAAAGACCACAGAAGTACCTCACCAAGATCACTGGCCTCAAACAGATGCCCTATGCAGCTCAATTGAAGAAACTCCAGCTGTACCCGCTTGCATACTGCCTACTCAGAGGTGATCTCTGCCTGACATGCAAGGCCATGTCCAACCCAGGATTGATGGACATGCTCCACCTAAAGAAAACCTTATCCTCTCGAGCCACACGCTCTAGGGATCTAAACCTCACCACAACAGTAAATAGGATGTGCTGGAGGGATAGATTCCTGTCCCAGAGACTTCCCATGCTTTGGAACAAGATTCCAGTCTACATTAGGCAGAGCTCCTTGCTAACACTCTTCAAGAGAAACCTTGACGAGTGGATAGGAAACAGAAAGTTTTCCCCGGGGATCACTTCAGTGGCTCTGCTGGACAGAGGCAGAGGGAACTAATCAAAGGGGGCGGCGAAAGCCAACACATTCTGGCTAGGCTTATAAATGCCTTTGGCAGATAGCCTAGTACCTACCTATGAACCTATAAAACTCGAGCACATAGACACAGCATATTAGTTTCACTTTCTTTGGCAAATGCAAGTCAACTGAAATATAGTAGTCTTTCAGGTACAGATGCAGTATTCCCTTTTAGCAATTTCAGTTCAAGACACATGCAGTGCTCCCTTAGATACTGAGTTTTGGCAAAATAGCTAGCTAGTAGTAAATGAACACTACTTTTTTGAGACCACAGAGACAGAGTTAACACCACATTTCCACACAGGCAGAGATACACTGATGTATCATTTCCTTGTTCATCCACACAGTGCATTCTCCTCTGTGGGGTGAAACCTCTTTTCTTTCACAGGAATACCCTGCAGATTGCCTTCCTTCTGTAACATGCAGCTCTGTGTTATTATCTTCCTAGGGCCCTCTTCAGACCCAAAGATGAGAAGTCTGTTGTGCAGCAGGCTACCAGCCTTTATATAGCTAGTTCCAGCTGCCTCCATAATGTTTTTGCTCATTTTAACCTTCCTGCCATTTTGAATTAGCCTTCCTAAAACTGCCTCTCTACCTTGACAATTGACAAGGTAAATGAAAGTGTGTGTGTGTGTGTGTGTGTGTGTGTGTGTGTGTGTGTGTGTGTGTGTGTGCGTGTGTGCGTGTGTGCGTGTGTGCGTGTGTGTGTGTGTGTGTGTGTGTATATAGATATATATATATATATATACATATATAGATATATATATACATATATATATATATATATATATATATATATATATATATATATATATAGATATATAGATATATATATATATATATATAATATATAAATGTATGATTATGTCATCAGTAATGGACTTTGAACATAGTCAACCCCCCCCACCGTTGAACACAGTACAATGAATACACCTGTCATCAACCTACACGTGAATTGTAGTAGTATTGATCACAATAACAGTTTCCTTTAACGATCATGCACCCTACAAGAAAAATACCTAATAGCATAAAATTTAAATCACCTGTCATGATTGTAACATAAAGTCCTAATAGCGCCACTAAAACTTACCTTTCTAAAAACACAGTACAGATTCTGTAAAAGTTCTTTATATGAGGGGGTACATCTTGCACACACAAACCACTGTGGTGATTCCCCCACACAGCCCCTTGCTTAAATACACTAACTCCATGGTTGCACACCACCACTAATGTAAAATCACTGATATTACAGCAAAGTCAGCAGTCGCAGTCTACTAATTATAATACTCAGAAAACAGGTTAACTAAAATGATGAGTAAGGACACGATACACTGTGTATCATGAAGCATGAATGTTTTCTAATTTTTTAGGATCAGATAAGAAGCAATAACAGATTTTAAGCTGTTATACGACACACATGATTTATACTAATTACTTAACATAAAACTGAGAATGTGCATTTACTATATAGAGGACTTTATACAAAGATGCAAGTGAAATATGGCTAAAGATTTCTCCAGAAATCCATAATGATTCCTTTTTATCTGGAAGCCCAATTTATTTCCGTTTCTAAGCCAAACTCGTGGTGTTCTTGTAAAGAAGGAGAATGCTTGGGAGATGTGAGCTTTTTATTATATTTACAGTGATACGAGGGGAAAGGTACTATAGAATACCATATTCCACTACTACTCAAGAATTTTCTTCACCAAACAATGACGACAAAGAATCCAAAAATCAAACTGGCATAATAATTAAATGCCTTTCCTCCCATACACAAGGCACAAGGTTCAATCCTAACTTCTGGATAATACCCGTGTGGAGGTTCATGTTCTCCCTCTATATTTATGGAGTTTCTCCTACCTTCCAAAAAACATGCTGCAGGTTCCCACCTCATGTTCACTAAAAACTGTATGATGTATGTTGCTAAAAATGGATATGTTTTTTTTTGCTACTGATAATTGGGATGTGGACTTGGTCTACTATGACTTAGGCCAGGGAGCCATGATAATGGTGGTTGGGGTCTATGTGCCTCTACTGACCAGTATATACTTGACATAAAACCCTGCAGCCGCATTTCAATAAGCTACTGTCTGATCTGTGTCCCGCTGCCCAGCTTGGGTTACCTGGGATAGCCCTGTTGAGAGAAAGCTGGATGTTAAACCAATCAAACTGCCAAACATGAGCTAAAGATTACTACACTCATTATAGATTTATTGGCAGGATGCAGCATGAAAATGAATAACATGATAGTAATAAAACCATAATGGATGACACCATTACAATTTGATAAAACAAATCTAATTGGCTTTAAGTGCCTCATAGTGTCACTTTTCTTCAAAGTACTCATTTACTAGGTTCTGAAATATGGTCTCTACCCCCCATTTAAGAGTGAAACTGCCTTTACAAGACAACATTTATGTACTCAATAGTAAACAAGGCAATAGTTTATTTCTAGTATGTTCTACATTTAAAACTGCTCTAGGTTAGAGAAGCTTCTTTAGTCTGGAACCTGCTACCTGGAACCACCTGTCTACTGACATAAAAAATATAGAAACCTTTAAAAGTTTCACGTATACAGTTAAAGAGAATCTGTTTACTGAATCTACCTACAAATGTTACCATGACAATGGGTAGGTAACTTACCATCCCATATCATAAATAATAGAATACATTTAAGAATCTTCTCAGAGCTTCTTAATGTGACATTTTATAAGCATATATTTCACATATATAAAGGAGCTTATGTATAATGATTGCAATGTATTTTATACATATTTTAGCATGCATTTTGTATATATATTGTTTTCATTCAATGTACTTTGATTGGATCTTTTAATCTTACACTATCTGTGTTGACTCTTATGTTCTCAGTTATGCAATGTACTCAATCTGTAACTAATATTTTTGATTTGAAAGACCATAATGTATTTTCTGCTTGGGCCATGACTGAAACAAGTCAAATCACCAGTCCTTTACCTGGTGAATAAATAGTAAATAGATAATAAATCATAAGGAGGAGGTTGGACATCCCCCTCTATCCATGAGACAAGATGGAAGGGCAATGGAAGAATGCTACTTGGCTAGTGAGTCAGAATACTAGTCCAGGATAATAGTTTAGAATAACTGTACTTAGTGGGAAAACAAAATAGAAATGGAGTGGGAATAGTGGTGAGGGTGAGTCTTCAAATGACAGTGAGGTCTGTCATCAGAATCAGTGATGGAGTCTGGGCAATCAGACTCCAGGGTAAAGAGAGGGTGGTATTCATAATTTCAACCTATGACCCACAACAGGGTTATGATAGTGAGGAAAAGAGTACATTCAGGCAGGATTTGCAGGACCTACTAGATAAAGCAGAACCTCATCATAATGAGATACCTAAAAACTCATATTGGGACAGCCAGATCAGAATATGAGTATTCCCTGAGTCCAAATGGGTAGGGAGAGAGGAATAAAGTAGGGGTCATTCTAGACTTCTGTTTGGCAAATGCTTGATGGTGGTTAACACTTGGCTCAGTGAGAGAGAGAGAGAGAGAGAGAGAGACAGTGAGAGAGTCACAGGATCATATACTAGAGTGACCAATGTACAATTCATATAGGGCATGGGGGTAGAGTCAGAGATTGCAAAATCACCTCCAATGAAACATTTGACCCACAACATAAATCTCTGGAGTCTCAAGATCAGTCTCTGAGGTTGACTGAAATAAGGATAAAGACCTGTAAATTGAGTAGAGTGAAAGTACAAGAGTTCAAATAAACCTTCAGGGCTCTAACACCCCAGGAGGAAAAGGAAATAGGTGGAACTGAAGAAGAATGGTACCATCTTGAAACAGCATGTGTGAGGACTATAGAACAGATATGCATCTGATTTGGGTATGGAAATAAGGTACATAAAGAAAGCTGGTGGTATAATGCAGAAGTCTAGGAAGTTATCAGCAGCAAAAAATATGGTATCAGAAGACTTTCCCAGCTCCTTCAAAGTGACTAAGCAAATATCACAAAGGAATTTGGATATCGAAAATAAATTATGTCAGGTTCCGAGGCCATGACAAATAAGATAGTCATATTACACTATCCATAAGGAATGCCGGCAACAATGTGCTCGGCATCCCTCAGGATATCAAAGGCAGATGGAAGGAATAATTTGTAGAAGCTTCTGAATGAAAACTCCACAGAAGTTGTACTGCCCCAGACACAATCTATGATGAAAGAGGAAGAAGAGAAAACTTAGAAGAACTGCACTTTGGAAAATTAGTTCAGGCACGGCAGCAGGTTCCGAAGAAGTCACAGCAGATATGATCATTTTCCTGGGTGAGATGGGGAGAAATGGCTCTGGGGGTACTCACAGCAGTATAAAGAGAAAGTTGTATCCCAGATGATGGGAGAATAAGCATTTGAGTGTCAGTGTACAAGATAAAAGGGACCATTCAAAACTGTGGGCAGTATAGAGGTATCGGACTCCTGTCCTACTGCATGAAAGTGTGGGAGGGGGTGATTGATAAATGGATATGTAGAATGGTAGAAAGTAAGATGGAAGATGACCATTTTAGATTCAGATCAGGATGCAGCACAACTGACCCAGTGATTGCAATAAGACATATAGTGGAGAAGAACCTAGACGTAATGAAAGAGCTCAACTGGGCATTCTTAGACTTGGCGGAGCATATGAAAAAGTCCCAAGAAAGCTGATTTGGGCAGTCCTGTGATAGTTTGAAGCCTCAGAAACATTGGTAGAATTAGTGTAGGCTACATACAAGGACCCGATGACATAAATATGACCAGTATTTGGACTCTCAAAGTGGTTTTCATTAGGAATGGCTGTGTATCAGGGTTTCATTCCAAGCCCACCGCTGCTGCTTATATTGGTGATGGACTACATTAGCAAACAGGTCAGAGGGGATAGAGCAATAAAGCTACTGTATGTAAAGTGACATTAAAATCAGACTCTGAACAAGAACTTCAGCAAATGATAGGAGAATGGAATCCAGAAACTGAAGGCACACAGGAGGAAACTGAGTACAGACAAGGCAATTGTCATGACAGAAAATGGGGGGATATTAGAAAAAACAGAAAACTGAAACAGAAGGAAACAGGTTAACAGATTCAAGTATCTGGGAGGGGTGGTTCAAGAGAAGGGAAGACTGAAGGAAAAAGTCAAAGCTAGAGTAAGAAGGGTTACAGCCAAATGACACAGAGTGGAAGTGTGTAACAGAAGAATGCCAAAGAAGCTGAAAAGAAAGACACAGAAAAGAGTGGTGTGTCCAGTGCTACTGCATGGTATAGAAACCTGGTCAGTGAAAACAAAGCTATTAAAGAAGCAGGTGGTAATGGGCATGAAGTGACTGAGATGGGTGGTAGGTTGCATGCTGTGGGCTGGACAAAAAATAGGGACATCAGAGGAGAAGGCAAAGTAGCTTCAATTGCACTGAAGGACAAAGAGAAGAGATTACAGTAGTTCAGGTACATGTGAAGGAAGATGACAATCTGATGAAGATATGGGAGAGATAGAAAAGCAAGAGGAAGTGAGGACATCCAGAAAAGTCCCTGACCCCGTGTAGAAAATGGGAAAAGGCGGTTGATTTTATTTATTTTATTTATTTTACATTTGTTTACCGGGATAGTCCGACTGGATACATGTCCATTTTCAGTGGAGGCCCAGGGAGAAAAGCTCCACAAAGACAAACTTACATAGATTACACAGAAGTTAGCAAACAATTATAAAAACAAAGTGATTATATACAATGGGTTAGCAGTGTTCCCTAGTAGGGACTCACAATTGTCATGGACAGACAATTAAAAGTAAGAGACATCAGATTGGAAGCAGAGCTTGGTGATGTAGTTACAAGTTATGATAATTGCAGAATATGCTTTTAGTTTATAACTTAATCAGGGTTGGTACATGGGCATAGCAAATTCACTTTGAGATACTGTTTGAGGTTGTTTTTTGGAGAGACTTTTGGAGGATTGTAGGGTTATATAGTTTGGCAATGAATTCCAGGTTTTGCCAATGAAGTTGGCAAACAGGAGGGGATTCGCCAGCAGAGTTATTAGCTTTGTGGGTTTGGACCAGTAATTTATCGGCTGACTGTAGGGATCTTAGATTGCTATATGGCTTAATAATATTTTTAAGTGAGGAGGTATCCTCAGGGTGGTACACTGATGATGATAAACTGTGATAAGTTAGAGGAGGGAAGGGCTGAAGGGAAAATATGGGCATGTAAAAAGAGGTAGAAACTAGTTTCAGAACAGAACTTAAAATCCCCTACGACTGCCACTGTTTACTAAATAGATATGATCAGATAATCTGATCATTAAGGGTACTTTGAGGATAGAATTGTTTTTTGCTTTTAAACAAACTGAGTTACACTATATCCATTAGTGCATATCCTCTAACATGCTCTGTGTGACTGAGTTACACTATAGCCTAAGTGCATACCCTCTAACATGCTCTGTGTGACTGAGTCACACTATACCCATAAGTGCATACCCTCTAACATGCTCTGTGTAACTGAGTTACACTATAGCCTAAGTGCATACCCTCTAACATGCTCTGTGTGACTGAGTCATACTCTATCCATAAATGCATACCCTCTAACATGCTCTGTGTGACTGAATCACACTATACCCATAAGTGCATACCGTCTAACATGCTCTGTGTGATAGAGTCACACTATATCCATAAGTGCATACCCCCTAACATGCTCTGTGTGACTGAGTCATACTATATCCATAAGTGCATACCCTCTAACATGTTCTGTGTAACTGAGTTACACTATATCCTCAGTGCATACCCTCTAACATGCTCTGTGTGACTGAGTCATATTATATACATAAGTGACATACCCTCTAACATGCTCTGTGTGACTGAGTCACACTATATCCTCAGTGCATACCCTTTAACATGCTCTGTGTGACTGAGTCACACTATACCCATAAGTGCATACTCTCTAACATGTTCTGTGTGACTGAGTTACACTATAGCCTAAGTGCATACCCTCTAACATGCTCTGTGTATCTGAGTCACACTATACCCATAAGTGTATACCCTCTAACATGCTCTGTGTGACTGAGTCACACTATATCCTCAGTGCATACCCTCTAACATGCTCTGTGTGACTGAGTCATATTATATACATAAGTGCATACCCTCTAACATGCTCTGTGTATCTGAGTCACACTATACCCATAAGTGTATACCCTCTAACATGCTCTGTGTGACTGAGTCACACTATATCCATAAGTGCATACCCTCTAACATGCTCTGTGTGACTGAGTTACACTATATCCTAAGTGCATACCCTCTAACATGCTCTGTGTGACTGACTCACACTATATCCATAAGTGCATACCTTCTAACATGCTTTGTGTGACTGAGTTACACTATATCCTAAATGCATACCCTCTAACATGCTCTGTGTGACTGAGTTACACTATAGCCTAAGTGCATACCCTCTAACATGCTTTGTGTGACTGAGTCACACTATACCCATAAGTACATACCCTCTAACATACTCTGTGTGACTGAGTTACACTATAGACTAAGTGCATACCCTCTAACATGCTCTGTTTGACTGAGTTACACTATACCCATAAGTGCATACCCTCTAACATGCTCTGCAGGAGTCTAATTCTGAGTCCATTCAGCTGATATGATTTCACAAGCAACAAGGTTCATTGATTAAGAAGTATATTCCTTAGTGAAGTAGAGGTTGCATTTTGAATGATATTACTGACATAGCAAAAGTGAGAACTTACTAGGACATCATTATGTTTGGTTGGATAATCTTGTTAGCTCCTGCCAAAAGCTAAGGAAGTAGGATTCATGATAAGGCTGCATCTTCTGTAAGTATCCAAAGTAATTACTGATAGATGGACTCTGTTCATAAGAAAACAATTCTATGAAAAAAAAAATAAGCAACATTTAAGAAAAAATAATAAGGTAGGAAGTGGGATGGGTAAACATGTGGACAAAAGGAGAGGGGGAATACTGACTTGATTATTAAGGTTACTATAGTGTAATCTAGTGTACACGTTTTAGTTACACAGCTAAAAAGTCCTGTTATCATCTAAATTGGGTGTGAGCCAGTTGCCCCATCAACACTTGATACTAAAACATGAGTCCATAAATTGAATCATTTATTGAAAATAACTGTTATGGTCGAATGTAACCCCTGCCCTTTAAAAAACATTGAACATCAAGTCTATGCTTCAGTACTCTTGATACATGTGTCCTTCAGAGAGATACTCGTGCCCTACTATTCAGTTCACTGTAGTGGTTAAAATAGTAAGAATGACAGAAGCTCTCCTTAAACAATACTGTAAATGTTGGATGCCTCTTTTAATTTAAGGTATATAACTAAAACAGTTATCTTATGTACCTTCGCAAATATGTTAATGAGTAATTACTGATAACAAATTTCATGATAGTCCAAATGTATTGATTTACAATTTACATTTATCTTGACAATCTTTGACACCCTTTTCTTCCTCTCACTCCATCTCTTTTATCAGTGGTGTTGTGAGTGAAACTGATGCTACTGGACATGATTAAGCCATGAATTTCTACTGCTTACAGTACTAACTGAGAAGACAATCGGACTAATATCCTTTATTAAATAATGTTATAAAGGATAATGGCTGCCTTATTGATAAGGAATATTACTGCGCATACCAGAAAGTAGAACTTGTGTCTCTTCATAACAAGGATGTTGGCATTTCCCATATATGCAGATTTACAGTGAATGTGTTAATTCATTCCCCCAATATTGTGAGAGTTGTGCTTGTGGCTGCATTTTTTTACGTTTCTTTTTTAAAACTTTTTAAATAATTGAGGATTATAGATCTCCATTTTGCTCTAATTAAACTGTTTTCAGTGCAGAATTAGTGGTGTTTTTTTTTTTTTTTTAGGGGGTGGATTTTTTTATTAACTTTGTTGCTATCCTTATATCAAACATCTTAGTGATGGCAAGTCTGAACTTTTTTACTGGCTTGCTGAGTGGATCTATTTGTATTAATAACTCTAGTTTATCACAGCTAAAATGCCTTCATTAAGCTAATAAAATGGCCCTTTTTTGAGTTATTTTTAGAAGAATTGATATTTTTTTTTGTGTGGGCTCTTTAGTAAAAGAACACTTGTGTTGGTGTGAACACTTCTCATCCAAGAGTGGGTGCAGTGCTTAAAAGAGGTCTATATCACTTTGTCAAATCACTAATGAGTGAACAGCTATTCATCAAATCTTTTTTTACTGATGTCACTAATCATTGAATGCTGTTTTAATCAATATCTTACCTAAAGCAATCCAACGGTAGGCCAGCCAAGTGACTGTGAAAAAAAATAATAAAATTTAAAACCAACCCAGAAGGGGGAACTGCACCCCTCCACACACACACACA
This sequence comes from Protopterus annectens, assembly GCF_019279795.1. Lineage (NCBI taxonomy): Eukaryota > Metazoa > Chordata > Ceratodontiformes > Protopteridae > Protopterus > Protopterus annectens. The sequence goes on along the minus strand of NC_056741.1, from coordinate 1,624,192,813 downwards.
CCCTAACTAAATATATCAACTCTGAGATCACACTACAATGGGGAAAAGGGCAAATTCCAGATGGTGGCCAATCATTGGTTTGTCCTAGATGAACTTTGCTGTTCAATACATGGCAACAAATGAATGACTCTTTATTTAAATCTATAGGCTTACTACATGGTCTAATTCAATAACATTTGTCTTTAAATGAAACGGGCAAGTAGTGTATATCTGGTAGTGTTACAGATGATACCAGTCTATACATGTTTTGCTCTCTTAAAGCCTTTATTCAGGACAGTACTTATTCACTATGTTTAACATAACTCACAAGATCATTCAGTATGCTAAATCCCATCCAGTTCATTACTTTAAAAATACAAGTAAACACTGTAAGTTAAGAGAAAGCCAGTACTTAAGATGTGCCTTCTTGAGAAAGAAACATCATGGGGGGACGTATAATGGCTGAACAGGGGCATCATGCATATTAATGAGTAAAAGGCATACAACTAAATTACTAAATAGCATTCCGCAACTACTAAATAACATTCCACAGATATATAGCCTGTGCATTTCCAAATCATATCATGTCCTTTGAGGAAAATAACCCTGCCTTTGAATATGGAATGCAATGTTAGCTGTGCTCAAACTGAAAAGTTAAAAAATTATATAAAAATATTTTATCATAAAAGTTTATGCCTTGAAATTCTTCTTCCAGGAAGGAGAGCTACCATGAAAGTGTTATACACTACCACTAGATAATGCATAATGTTCACAGCTATTTTTCTGTGTAGTGACTTTTAACTGGTTTTCTTCTGAACTACAGAGCTCCATTAGCATCAGTCGGGTTCTGACACAAATGTCCTTTAATGTTAAAAATGACAATTTCTGTTAACACTCTTAACCTTTTTACTTTTTTAGCACCTTATCATTATCAGTTATAAAAAGTTAACGGGTTGAGAGTGCTAAGATTTGAGAAAAGCACGTGATGGTACTCATTACACAGCTTACAATGAAGACATCTGTTATTTGGAATAACCCATTACATAGAAAACACTGTAAACAGTACATGCCTTTATAGCAAAGAAGCCGGTGGATTGCCACTTGAAAACAAATGTTTCCATGAGTACTTTTTAACTTGCATATTACTTATTGTGCACTAGGCAGCTGCGGTAGTGCAGTGGTTAGCATTGCTGCCTCACAGTAAGAGGTTCCTCTGGTTTGATCCTCGGCTGTGGTGCCTTCTGTGCGGAGTCTGCACATGTCCTCCCTGTGGTCACGTGAGTTTCCTCCTGGTGCTCTGGTTTCCTCCCACATCCCAAAGGTATGCTGTAGGTAGATTAAACACTCTAAATTGGCCTTAGGCATGAGTGCATGCATGTGTGTGCCTTCTGTGGAAGGTTGGGTGCCAGGCTTGCAACTCAACCTTTAGAACTCAACTGCCAATCATGAGTGGACCGGTAATCTGCTGTGGCAACACCTAACCAGGGAAAGCCAAAAGAAGATCACTTGCTGTGCACTGCATGAATGTATTCACTATTTAAATAAATGCTATTTCTTTTCTATAAGCCAAATTCTGTAAAACTAATGATGCTTTAGTTTTCATGCAGCAGTGTCAACAGCATTTCAGCTACCCTACCTACTCTGAATAAAGAGAGTGTAGATGCACAATGCAAAGTATGAATTGTGGTATCTGTTAAATACAGGTTAAATAAAGGTAATTCTCTCTTGGTGCCACCATCTTCAAAAATTATAAATTCAATATTTCATTAGTTGTGTGAACTATGACTTAATATAAATCTTAAAAATAAATGGGAGACCATCCTCCATTGCACAGATGTTTCATAAAAAAAATATTTCTATGCAAACAAAAAACACAGTCCAAAAAACATAACACAAATACCACAAACTGATGGCAAATAAAACAATCATAATGTTTCTTTTTAAAGGACTTTGTGTTTATTGTGTTATTTTTATACAGTGATAAATATGGAATTGTCATTAAACCACTATATAATTGCATGGCTACAGCATATAGGTTGTGTGAGCTTGTGTAAGCTGCAAAATGGCTTGTCTATGATTCTATCACCACATAAGGTTTGAAAACCACATATGTTCATCATATTGATCACTATTGCAGTAGCCTTAGCTATATGGGTAATACAGTGCCAAGGATATATCAGCTGATTAGCTTCCAAAGTTTCAGTGCACCTTACATGTGCCCAAACTATCAGTTAATTTGAGCTGAGCTGACTAAAAGACAAGTTTGGACACCAAGTCCACCAGAGTTTTACTGCTGATGAAGAGTGTGTATCTCTGAGGCCTTTAGGGATCAATGATCAGCTTGTGCTGCTCCTTTGTTAGGCAGAGAAATTCCCTTTGGATAAAATCCTTCCATTTACTAATTTTGTTTACTATTGATACATTTCTGTTCAAGAAAGTTATTTTAAAGCTAGAGGTCTGGGTTTTAACAGACTATCATGAGACTGTACTGCACTTTTAAATGGAGTACTCTTTTTACCTGTCAGGTTAAAGGTTGTTTAAAATAACTGAAAACCATTTTTCCTGTAGAGAGAAACTGTGTTTATTTTACTTTGTGGGACTGCCAAAGTGTTTTAACATACTTTTAACTGAGTGAGTCTGCGAAAAAAGTGACCTATAAAGACTTTTCTTTTACTGGCATTTACTGCTTGTTATCCATGGGAAAGAGGCACAATTTTGGCTTTACAATGGAACACTCTATCAGTCTTACTGTCAGTCCTTCTTCTAGTCACAGAGCAAGCTAATAATTTGCCTTATCTGTAGGTGGGTGACTCTACTATGGTCATTAGTTGTACCGCAAACAACTCATGTTATAACCCTGATCCCTCTGTTGTAGCACTTACAGCCACTGTGGATCAGAAGTTAGCCAAATCTTTTGTGGCTATTGGGGTCCCTTAGTGGGCATGAGAGAGAGAGAGAGAGACTTATGTTGGCCTTGGGAGATGGAAGAGTGAATGCTTTCCGGTTTAGTTAGAATGATGTGCCCATCTCTGGGGAAGCTGCTGCTGCTATTAATAACACTGCTTGTCCCATGTATCTTGTAAAAAAAAAAAAAAAAAAACGAAAATTAAACATGTACCTACTCCTCAAGTTTCCTTACACAGGAGTAGTTTATTGGGTCTGGATCAGGGTTTAATTCAGGCAATTTGATCCTTCTTGTAAAGTAGTTTCTAGTAAAAGAAAGATGGATACCTCATTTTCCGAAGAGATTCAAGATTCTGAATATGGACAGGAGAAATGTTTTGTCTACAATTTCATCTTGTGAAGAAAAATCTGCTTTAAAATTTTAATTTCTTCAGTTGTTCAAGTCACTACTCATTGTATACAGTATGTGCATGACTCTGTTGATACTTGAAGAGTTATGACCACTAGCACTATTTTGAGGAAGTTTGCATAGCTGCATTGTCAGAACATCCCAGCTGATGATAAAAATGAGATTTTAAAAAGTGATGTGTTAGCTGTTGAAGTGCTCTCAGACTGTGCAGTATCATCTGTTCTCCTGCTATCTATTGTTTCTCTCCTGCTCTCTCCACTCTATCCTCAGTCCTGTATCTTTTAACACCATCCTATCTCCTAATTACATCCTTTAACCTATCTTTGTCTCATTCTAGTAGCTTCACCCACTCTTTTTCTCTCTCTTCACAGCACAGTTGGGCAACTCTGCAGTCTACGGCTACCACCCCACCCATACAGTGTAGGAATAAATCAGTACTGCAAAAATAAACCAAGGATATACCCTTTGAGCCTGAAGAGCAGGGTCAGTCCACCCAGGCATTCTAAATGTATGTGTTATGATAGTGAAGCTTTAACATTAGCTGTGTTACTTGTAGTTCTCAATGTGCTAATAACACTGACTGAGCCTTGTGTCCTCTGCCCCCCCTCAGCTTGTGCAGTAATCTTAACTGTCCACTAGACAGTATACACTTAATTCAGGTCCTTCCAATTCTAACCCTCAAGCAGCCCTTTCAGTGCTGTTTGCCTTAGATTTGTATCACTTGAGCCCCACCTGTTTATTTGCATCTCTATACATTCCCCTTCATTGCTAACATATCTCCCTACTCTAATCTGTGCATAAACTGGCTACTAATAAGCAAGTCAATGTGAAGACACACTCCCAACCTTAATAAACTTTGCTGTCTCTTCTCTCCTTCGCTTTACAAGTAGAGTTTGTATTACTACTCACCCCCTCTGAGGCCTTCACTCATAGTTTTCCACTGCTTGCCTCTCTGGTTCAGCTGGTTTCTTTGCATTGCACCTGGTTCACACCCTTTTTGCTACCCCCACCCCCAGTACTAAGTCTATATTAGATTCCTGCTGTTTATGGAGCCGTCTTTAAATTACTAGTCTCCCATCAGGACACAAGTGCTCATCAGCAGTTGAATTCTGCTCACTGGTAAGTCATGAGACCTCAGGAATTTCTTAGTGTTGTTTTTAGCTAATTATTTGGTCACTAGTGTAGTTGAAGAGCTACCAGTGGCAAATATAATCTTTTTTACCTCCCCAAGTGTAAACTATCAATCTGCAGTATAAAACAAGATAACTAAAATATAACATTTTACAATTACTTACTTTGCATGCACAGGAACCAGGTCAGGTACGTTGTGGTTTGGTTTGGCCCCACTCTGCTCTTCCTTGCTGTGCTCAGGCTTGCTCCGCAACCCACCCTGCCCCCAAATTTCACCCACCCCCAGTGGTGCTAAATTTCAAGCTATAATAACCACACTCCCCTCCACTATAACCTATCAAAGATAACCTCCTAGATCAAACCCCCCCCCCACCTGCAACTAATCTTCCTAGTCTTCTTAATTTACTCCCGCTCCAAATACAGTTCCATCATAATGCCCCAGCCAGGCACTATGTTATTCCTCAAAATATTGCTACTATTTTAACTGTTACCTCTGTTAGTCATTCCGTATCTCCTCAGCACCTATGAAAATTAGTCCTACCTAGGTTTTCACTACCCAAAATCCCAAACTATCACTACATAAGTATCAAGCAATACTGACCACTTCATAATTCCCCACATACCTGACCCCACCATTCCTAAAAACTACCACCCAATTAGACCCAGGTATATCAGCTCCAAAACTAAACATTACCAAAAATTTATAAACAGAATTAAGAAACTCATAGTTAGCTTATATTACAGCCTGACAATGGATGTAGACATCCACCACCCAAACCCTGGACCATCCCCACCTGCCAATTCCAGTTCCCAAACTAATATTCTTCTAACATAACACTGGTTAATAGGCCCCCTAATTCTCTCCTGACCTGCCAACTAAATATCAGAAGCATAAACAATAAGGTCCATAATCTGCATGCTCTCTAAGCAGTTTACTCCCCTGATGTATTATGTCTTAGGGAGACCTGGCTAAAACCGGTAACTAAAGACAATGAGGTAATACCCCCAGGGTACGACATACTTAGATTAGATCATACTACTAGGAAGGGTGGTGGGGTAGCTGTACTCTATAAAAATACACTAGATGTTACTACGGTCTCCCTACAACCACCCCAGTTTAATAATGCAGAAATTCTTATTACCAAACTACAGATTAAACAATAACAAATGCATACACATTGTCTGCGTTTACATTCCCCCAGGTAATAATACTAAATCCCTAGAGGACATCCTTCACTAGTTATCCAGTACCTACCCCCAAGAAACGATGGTGCTTGGAGATTTTAACATTGATTGGAACACCTGTTTCTCGGAATCTCCTACAACCCATGTCAACCTACATGGTTTTACTTACGGCATATCCTCCCCCAACCGGATAGGCAAACCCAGTAACAATGACAGTATTCTAGATTGGATACTTGTCAACAGCCACCCCTTTATGTACAAGTCAGGGACCCTCCCAGATGACCTAAGTGACCACTTACTTACATACATTATCAAGCACTAGATGGACAACTCCCACCAGACCACCTTTAAAACCATCAGAAATAATAAGAACTTCAACTCCACCAATTTTCAAAATTAACTTAAAGCTTGCAGTTGGTCAATCCTAAAGCACCTTTCACTGGACGATGCAGTAGCATACTTTAATTCCATATTCCTTACTATTCTTGATTCTCACGCTCCTGCTCGCTCCATTAGAACCAAAACAAAAACTGCCCCATGGCTCTCAAAAGCAACCAAATCTAAAACCATAGCTAGAAATAAGGCATGGGACAAATGGTGTGCCACAAAAGACCCACTAGATCAACTCAGATACCGACAGCTAAGGAATCACATAAAAAAATCTATTATACTAGACAAAAAAGACTTCTACTACCATCTTCAACAAAAACATTACAACAAACCTAAAAAGTTTTGAGCAGGAATAAACAAACATCTTCACCCAGGACAGTCCTCCCCTCCTACCCCATCAGTTTCCAATCATAAATCCCCAGAGGATATTGCAAATACCTTCAATCATTTCTTCACTCAAGCTATCCAATCCCTAGCTAGCCAACTGGCACCCAGCTGCTCCAACCCAAATTCTGCCACAGCCAATACCCCACTCTTCTTTAGCTTTCAGCCTGTTTCTATGTCACTTATCAGATCTCTATTTAAGAAATTAAAACCAACTACAGTAGTAGCTGATCTCCTCCCACCAGAGTATCTGCAACATAGCATACCCCTTCTCCATCATAATCAACAGAACCTTATTTGAAGCCACCATCCCCTCCATTTGGAAAATATCTCATGTAATACCACTCCATAAAGGAGGCAGCTCCTTCAAATTGTCAAGCTTTAGACCCATAGTTATTCTGTTACCATTGTCTAATATTATTGAGGAGTGTGTCCATAAACAACGTATGCATTATCTTACCCAGAATAAGCTGTTGGCTAACTCTCATTGCGGTTTTAGGTTACACCACAGTACCACCTCAGCCCTCCTATCCCTTCTCTAACACCATAAGCCACAACCAAAATAATAGCAAGCTTTCCTCATCCCTCTTTCTAGATCTCTCCAAGGCCTTTGATATGGTCATCCACCAAACAAATACTCATGCAAACCCTTAAGGCATTGTCACTAAATAGCCGTGCACTTCAATGGTTTTAATCTTACCTGAATGGTAGACAACAAGGCATCCTATCGCAGGACAAACTACCAGCCCATCTACCCATCACCCTAGGAGTCCCCCAGGGCTCCATACTAGGACCATTTCTTTTCTATATCTTTATTAATGAGCTTCCCACTGTCATCACAAATGCTACTTGTATCAAATATGTGGATGACTCCAACTTGATTTGTTCAGCCACCTCTCTGACAGATCTAATGACATTAACCCAGAATACTTTCAATATAGTTGAAAACTGGCTCTGTAACCATCAGCTGATATTAACCCCTAACAAAACAAAGTTGCTTCTTTTCTCCCCCACTTGTAAGTCTTCCTCACTACTCTTTACCATAAAATCTAATAATGGTACCATTATCTCCCCAGATGCACAAACCAAACTCTTAGGCATCACAATAGACAACACCCTCAAATTTGATATCCATGTCAATCAAACTATCAAAACCATTAACAAAAAGACCTGACTCCCTCTATAAGATCAAACCTTTCCTTTCTCCATTTTCTAGGACTGCTATTGCTCATTCCCATCTGCTCTCCACTCTTCTCTATGCCTCCTCTCTACTCACTAATTTGAACAAATCTGCTCTTAGCAAACTCTCCAGCTGTTATAACCATATTGCTAGAATTGCAAGAGGCACGGCCTATAGGACCCACCGCTGTCACAACCTAAATCTTCTGTGGTGGCTAGAATGGCCTAGCCTACTTCAGTACAACTAGCTTATAATTGCCCACAAAGTTCTCAACCACCCTGATAATACACCTGCACTTAAAAATATCATCAACCCTTATAGCAGCGTGAGGTCACTTTGCTCTTCTAATAAACTACTGGTTCAAACATCCAAAATCAACAACTCTGCTGGGGACTTTCAGTTTGCTAACTCTGTTGGCAAAACTTGGAACTCTCTTCCTGCTGATCTTATGCTTGAACCCTCTCTTAATCAGTTCAAAAAAAGCCTCAAGCTATACTTTAAAACTGACTGGTTATGTCCTTATTCAAAACTCAACTAGATCCTCCTCTATAGTCTGTAATCATGTTACATGGCCTAGTCAATGTGTCAACACTATTTCAAAAATGTATGGTTGCATTACCTGCTTGTTCAACTGGAGCCTGTAAACTATGTGCAACTTGTAATCATTCTGTGATTTTTACTGTATGTTCTACCTTGGAGCTTTTCTCCCTGGGCCTCCACTGAAAATGGACATGTATACAGTCGGACTATCCCAATCAACAAATGTAAAATAAAATAAATAAACAAACAAACAAATAAATAAATAAATAATTCTCATGTGAATAGATTTAGTTCTGATCCCCCTGCTGCAGATGTGATTCAAAAGTGTGATGAAAAGGGTAATCTGCCACAGAATTTCTAAGATTTTTTAGCCGTCCTTTTCCAAATTTTTCATTGAATTTTCTATCTCATCATTTGATTTTGGTAAGAAATAAAATAAACAGTCTCAATAAAATGTAGTTAAACAAACATTTAAGAAGAATTGGTAAGGGGTTTCAAGAAGAATTCTTGAAATTCCCAAAACAAAAGACAGCCCTATATGTCAGAATTTACAAGACTTTATTCTCCCCTGCCACCTTGCCAGACACTTTTTTTTTCTTCCAGAAAGTCGGAATCTCCAGTTTTCTCATTGGCAACAGATAGTTTCAGACAAATGAGTTCTGAAGATCATTTATCAAGGTTACAAATGGCCATACTAGAATTTTACTAGTTTTTCAATTCCAGCTTTCCTGGGGGTAATTCCTAATCCTCCAGACCAGACTCTGTTCTTTCCTCCTGTTCACCATTATGTGCTCTCCCAAGGAGTGATAGAACTAGTTCCCTCTTCCAGGTGGGAAAGGGGTTTTATTCAAGGATGTTTTTAGTTCCAAAGAAAGAAAATGCTTGGAAACTAGTTCTCAGTCTTTATCTCCTAAACCAAGTTCAAAATGATGTCCTTTTGTGACCTGTGACCTCTTCTTCCTCATTCAAGTTTCCTGGTAACACTAGATTTAAGTGATGCTAATCACATTCATATTCATCCAGACTTCAGGAGGTTTTTAAGGTTTTGTGTGTCTAGATCACATTATCAGTTCTCTTCCTTATCCTTTGAACTATCCACTGCACCAAGAGTGCTCGCAAAGTGTCTAGCTCCAGTTATACCTCATTGCAGTCCACAGGGTATCCACATTTTTCATATTTAGACAAATTGCTTATTTTTTTAAGTGCCAGGAATCTCTCTCACTAGGGTGAGGGATTTCTTACACAAGCTTGGATTCCAAGAGAACATACAGAAGTATTCCTTGATGCCTTATTGCAGGATTGTGTTTCTGTGATGTCTACTAGACACGCCAGTTCAAATAGCTTTTCTTCCACAGAAAAAAATAAATCTACATCTAGAATTATTTCTAGGACTTTCCATTCAGATTTTTGTCACTGTGAAGGAATACCTCAGGATGTTGGATCTCATGGCGTCTATGATTCTCATGATACTCTTGACAAGACTTCATATGAGAAAGATACAGTGGCACCTGAAGTCTCTTTGGTTCCCATACCAACACCCCTTGTCATTTCAGATCCCAATGCTGAAGATTGTCAGAACAGAAAACACTTGCTGGAGACAAGAGATATCCCTAAATCCAGGTCTCACATTCTCCCTCCCTGTTCCAAAGCAGTCAATCACCACAGATGCCTTGGACTTTGCTTCGGGAGCAGGTTTAAGAGGGATAAAAGTGAAATGTGTGTGGAATACTAAGGACAGAATCAATGACATAAGTATAAAAGAGGTGCTTGGCCCTGATGAATTCACTCAACTCTGTGAATCATCTTTGGTCCCCTGGGACCTCTTGAAGGTGTTACAGACAATACCACAGTTGTGTTGTTCATCAACAAACAAGGGGAACCAGGTCATTCCTCCTCAGCAGACTAACCAAGTTAGCTTGGGATATAAGTTCACAGCACAGTCTTACTCTACAGGCCTCCTACATTCCATTAGATTAAAACTGTGTGGCAGACAAGCTGAGCAGGACAAGAGTGGACCCTCATGAATGGAAACTAGATCACGGGTCTTCCAAGATTTGATTCATCTATGGGAAGCTCCTCAAGAAGACCTATGTACCTCCTCTCTAAACAATCAACTGGCAAGATCCTGCTCCAAAACACCATGCAAGGAAGCCTGAAAGGCAGATACCTTTTCCTTTCCTTGGAAAATAATGCTCCTGTATGCTTTTCCACACTTTCCACTAATATCCAGGGTGCTTCTGAAGATTTAGAAGGAATGCCTGAGATCATTGTGCTGACTCCTTTCTGGCCCACGCAACCATAGTTCTCCCTTCCTTTGGAAATGGCCAAGATCAATTACCACAACCTTTCTCACAAACTGAATCTACTCACAAAGGAACAGGGGTACGTGATACACCCAACATCAATCATCTTCAAATGACTGCCTGGATGATAAGGCTTTAATGCCTTTTAGGCACCTGTTTTGTGAGGATGTGCAGCAGGTACTAATGGAGGCAAGCAAGTCTGCTACTAAAAATTCATATATTAGCAAATGGTAAAGGTTTTCTAGTTGGTGCCAACAACATTGCCACTACCCATTCATAGCTAATTGTTCCCTGGTTTCACAATATTTGTGTGAGTTACTATCCTATGGGCTTTCTTACTCATCTTTAAAGGTTAATTTATCATTTTTCAGTGTCTGCCCATGGATATTCCTCTTTCAATGCATTCTCATGTTAAACTTGTTTTTGAAAGGGGCTTTTCTTTAGATGCCACCAAGAAAATGGTGGCCCCTTCTTGGTATCTTAATTTTGGGTTAGAGAAACTAACACTTGCTCCATTTGAACCAACAAACATGACTGATTTGAGGTTCTTAACATGAAAAGCACTTTTATTGATTGCTCTGACCTCTGCAAGAAAGGTATCTGAGTTGCAAGCTCTTATGGTGGGTCAAGCCTGTCTCATTTTTCACAGAGAGGGTTTCTTTGAGACCTTATTCTTCCTTTATGCTTAAAGTAGTATTTGAGTTTACTTTAAGCCAATCTATTCATCTTCTTGAAGAAGAAAGAATACTTCATACCTTGGATGCTCACAGACAACTCAAATACTATGATAATAGAACTAAAATTTTCAGATCTTAGGATCAGTTATTCATTTTTGAGAAGGTAAGAAGCAATACTGGCAGTGGACATGGATGTGCCCATCCTGGGGAGGAGGAATGAACAGTTTATTTGATGGAGCAGAATTTATCTTATTCCAAGAAGAGGACTACTACAAGTTTTTCCACTTTTATTTGGGCTTTAGGAGTTCATGTACCCTATCCCCCTGCCATTTGTTTGGCTTCCACTTCAACCCAGGCAACCTATGTTGGAATAGTGACACTGGTTCTTGATAGTACTGGCAGGATGCATGGATGTGCCCATCTTGTGGAGGAGAGAAGGTAGTTCCTTTCTGACACATTCCACAGTTGTGATGACAAGGCCTCAGCTTAGGAGCAGAGACCTGTCATAATGTGAATAGCCATTGCCTGGAAGATGTAGGTACGATCACTCAAGTTGGTGATGGTAGTCCCTGCTGGTGCATGCTTTGGAGTATATGTGTGCAGACTAAGGGTAACAGGTGGTTCTTGTGATGACACAATTCTCATATCCCTACCAGGGGTTGGGTTAGGCTATAAAAATAGAGAAACAGCTGTCATTGGTGGAATGTTGTCAAGATGAGAAAGCACCCACGTGACTGCAAGAATGATATTCTCCCTCAAGGTATGTCAGATTAAGGGAAGAGTTGATGGTCAGCAGACTATAGAGGCAAAAATACCCCTCCCCAAAAAAAAAAGAAGTGGCATTCTATCCAACTGTGCACAGTCACAGCACATACATTTGAGCTTTTGAAACTGAATGAAAGTGAAAGTTTCATTACTGTTGTCCTCTGGTCATCAGAATATATTTGCACAGCCCAATTCATCAACTAGGGTTCTCCTTTCTACATCACTAATATACTTTTACCTAGTTGACAAATTACGAGTGTCCTCGGAATATGAGAAATCAGTGCCTGGTGTTTCTTTCTTCCTTTTATGACACTACAGTATCAGACCACTAAACCTCCAGTGAACATCTCATCTCATTAAAAAGAAGGTTTAGTCTTTGTGCTCCTCTAATGGTACTTAACCATGAGAGTACCACCACTAAAATGAGGTGGTGCATGCCATGTTATAACATTTTTTACCAGTTCTGCTCTCAGTGCATACTATTAATCAGCACTAAAGTTTTATTTCACAAATGAAGGGTTCCATGTTAAATATCTATATAAATCTATATCTGTATATACACATATATATATATATATATATATATATATATATATATATATATATAGATATGGGTCTACTTCAGAATGTCGACCGATCAGAATGCCGACTTTCATACGGCCGACACCATATAATCGACATTCCAAAAGACCGACATCCTGAAATAGCACCATTTACCTATCTGTAAACACAGTAAAACTGTGTTATGCAGGGGGGCAAGTCCCCCCTGCACCCCCCACACCCCCTGCTACTGAAATATTCTCACTCTGAGATAGCACTACAGTGCAGGAAAGGGGAATCTCCCAGTCCCGCACTGTAGCAGGATCTCCGCTATCATGTCGGCCTTTCAAACGTTCGCTTATATGGTGTCGGCCATATGAGTTTCGAGCATTTAGCTCAAACAAATGAAGGGCTCATATATATGTATATATATATATATATATATATATATATATATATATATATATATATATATATATATATACATACATATATATATTTGTTCTGCTTCTGTCATTAAGTTCTAACAATGCTTTATGGCAATGCAGGCTTCTTCTGTTTAGCCAGTATCTTGTAAAAAATGTTTTACTGAAAAGCAGACCTTTCAACTTTTTGTTTTCTAACCCGTAAGATTTAAAAATTGGAATTTAACACTGTCTGATGCCAGTCCCATGGCAGTAGTTTAATTTCATAGTCAATGTTATCTGCTGGAAATAGAATTCTAGATTAATTACTTGAGAGTCTAGAGGACAGTTGTTCGTCAATGTTCAAAGCCTGGTAGGTATTACTATTCTCTTAGTCATTAATGTAGTAGCATTATATCCCATGCAGCTGCTTTACTATCACATGGGGTCTCATGCTGCAGTTTTCATCCCAGCATATGCTCTGGGACTTTTCTTTCTGGTCATTTTATCTAAAATTAGAAGCCAGCAGCTGTTATAGGACCAGATGTGCTGGTTATAACCTCACTGAGACACTACCTACATATTTCCTTTATATGTGCATGCATCTTTAACAAAGCCTGCTGTAAGTATGCCCGGCAATTAGTTTTATTTAACGTCTCTGTTTCATTTCCATTTTTATGCCATTTCACTAGTTTCAACTTCCATTCTTTGTGGATTAATGAAGAGAAAAGCAGCAACAAGTCAATAACTCCTAACTCCGATGAAGCAGAGCAGAGAATTGTCGCCTGGAGCCCTTCTTTAAATGAGTCAAATGGCATTTTATAACAGTCTCCTTATCTTTTAAAAATCACTCACCATAAAATAGTGCTAAACCCCATGCTAATCCAGTTAATAAAACAGCAAACAAAAAACATTTCTGCTTCATCCATAGTATGTCAGTCAACCACGCTGCTAATATTTTTTTTAATTGATCACTCCTTTGAGAACAAAGGCTGTTTCTACTTAATAGGCTATGGCTGTTTTACAGCTGTCATTTGCATTCGGTCTGTCAGCAACACTATTAGTTATAAAAACACACAGGGAGACAAGACTGGAAATTTGGTACTATATCTGAGTTTTTCATATTATAAATGATTATGCTTATGATTTGCAAATCTTCAGAGTCAATGAATGACTAGAAATTAACTTGAAAACATTTAACTTCGAAGCAGCATTTGAGTTTATTCAAAGTAGTAAATGACTACCAGTGAAGGAATACCTTCATTACTCTAACAACGTGTACTTTGGTTTATCCCCAGACCTACCATCCTATCTTATTCTAATATTGACTGTTATCTTAGTTCCTGACATTGTTTCAACTACCACATGTTGTGCTCCCCCTTAAATGTAACTATATGTGCAGGTAACTACAACTAGTGAGGCATATTTAAAGAATGCTCTTCAGGACAGTAGCACCAGATGGAAATCATATAATAGTAAGCTATTTGTAAAGACCTTCTCAGGTAAAACTGTTTTCTATGTGTTATGTTTTCAGAGTCTGGTCTCTTGCTGCCTCTACCAGATCTCCGCCAGACCCCCACAGCCCTAGTTCTCCATGTTAGTGTACATCTGACCACCCTACATCAACATGCATTGTATTTCTGTGGAAAAGATGCTAGCTGCCTAGTGAGCTATAAGGATTACAGGGAAAAACACAAAACATTGTCTACCATTTACTGTAGGCAGCATGTATTACCATGCTAAATGATGGGGAATAATGGGTTTGCCTTCAGAAACTCTTGCTTTTGTATTATCAAAATCAAACACAGGAGCTATCTCACTGGCTTACATACCTGAGATTAGGTTCTCATCTCTGTCCAAGGGTACTCTGAAAGACCCCATGCTTTCCTCTCAAGAAAGGAGAGCAGGTGATCAGCTTTTCCCAAACCCTGATTTGGATGTCCAGCTCCAGGCTCTCACGTTAAACCTAGAACATTTGCACTGCATTCTGTTGTCTTTGTCGAGCAGCTAGAATCTGAGGTGAAACTTCTCTAATTTGTAAGGGCTAAGCAACATGGCAGGAGTCCCATTGCATAGTTACTAGTATCTCTAGTATCTCTAATCAAAAACAGAAAATCCTAATCATGCCTTCTGTTACTTAGATATCATTATCCTTAATCTGGATTTAAGAACACTTATATGGAATTAAGGTATTTAGAGCCCTCTTGAATATGTCACTTGCTAGTGTGACATTTTCTACAGCAGTAGCCATGGTCACAAATATAGCCCATGGCTTTGACCTGGAAATTAATATGAACAGATAATCACCTGGAGGTATAGCTCTTAATTTTTGCTATAATGCCAAACACAGTTAGCAGTTATGCTGGGCTATAACAGAGTTGCCATATATATGATACATCACACTACAAAAAGTGACAGGCAGGAAAGTTTGCGTTGTTTCAGTATCTTTATTGTCAACAATACGTACAGGTAATATGCTACTGGAATGCAATGTAGTTGCAGGTTATTGAC
The DNA here is from genome assembly GCF_019279795.1 of Protopterus annectens. Lineage (NCBI taxonomy): Eukaryota > Metazoa > Chordata > Ceratodontiformes > Protopteridae > Protopterus > Protopterus annectens. The sequence goes on along the minus strand of NC_056741.1, from coordinate 1,624,177,511 downwards.
ATCTCAAATCATACTGTGAGAGAAAATATAATACCAACCTCCAAATCTCTTGTCAAGCATTTCTGCTAAGTTACTAAGCATACTCCTTGGTAAATAACAAGTTTGCATTGTTTCTCATTTGTTGTTATAATACACTCTGATTTCTATTTACTTCTTGCACTTGTGGTAAAAACTGTCAAACTGTAGCAATGTCCACAACGATGAGCGTTTGTCACAAGACCCCGACTGTTTGAACAGCAATTAGAACACTGAAACTGAAAGCTTGACAACATCCTGTCATGACAGCTGGATTTGAAGAAAAGTGAAAAAATAAGTGTTGCATTTTTTTTTTTTTTACTGTAGATTATTATGTATGTATGTATACTTTTAAAAAGCTTTCCGTGAGCTTACACAAGTGCGTAAATACTGAGCATATGACAGCCTGACTGCCATTTTGTAGTAAGCTGTTGAGATGAAAGCATGTATGTCTTTTGTGTAGTCTGTCAGTTAATCAGTTATTTATTTTTATTTTATTTTTACATTTGTTAACCAGGTTAGTCCGAGTGGGCCCAGAGAGCCCTTTTTCAGCGGACACCCGAGGAAAAAAGCTCCAGGAAAGTAATTAAAAAATAAGACAAAACTAACAATTCAAGTTGTAACTTAGTACAAAAACAGAGAGAAATATACAATATGCATATATAAAAGGTAAAAGTACAGTATTTTGAGAATGCAGAAACAATATTTTTAAGAAATTTGGTAGCATTAAGTTACTTACTAGGAAGGTAGGAATGCCTAAAATAAAAAACAATCAGAGTAACATTATGGCATAGTACAACAAAGATGCATTTAATAGCATAGGTAATGACTGCAGAGAGAGTAATATATATATATAGACAGACAGTTTAGGTAGATACCAGGTAGATATGTTAACTGAGAGAAGAAAAAAAATTCATTAGGTAATTTCCTGACAAGTACATATCCATGCATATTGGAAATGAATTTTAAGTTGCTTTTTGAATTCACCACTTTTGGTAGTGGGGTAAAGGGACACAAGAGAAGTCCGTTTATATTTTGAACTGCTGCTATCCATCCAGATCTGTTTCCACCCAAAATGTGCTGTTTTTTTTTTTGGGGGGGGGGGGACTTTGGAACATTTACAGTTTGGACAGTGGCCTTCCAATGTTTTAGATGTTTTGTGCTCCAGTGATTGTGCATTGATTAAATGAGACATCATTGTTCATACTGGACCCATTTGTCACTCTAAAGTCCCTTAATTGTAGTGTATATTTACTTACCATTTGCTGACTGTTTAACTAAACTGGTTTAATGAGGCTAGAGCAAGAAAAACAGAGAGAATGTCCACCAACAAATAAACAAAGGAAGTGCACCATGAGCAGTTGTCACAGATTTATTAACATGCACAAACCAACTGACTAAGGCCTTTCATTACTATTTTTACTGGAAAGTCATCAGAGTAATTACTTCACAAACCTCTGGAATTTATTTAAATGTCTCACCAGTACAAATAGCAAACTCATGTTTGCTCAAGTTTAAACTTAAAAAGCAGTACTATCTACGCACCCTAAATACAATTAATACTAATGTGATCACAGCTAATAGACAAGAGGTGATGTATGTATAACAAAAGAAAAAAAATCAAATATGTAAAAAACACATCTGTCTTAAAATACCAAGGTTAAAACATAGTGGCCTTTTTTCCAGTACACTCGTAATAGAACTGCAATCATTTAGGGCTGGGGGTGCACCTGGATTCAATCACAACTGCCAGACAAGTTCTTCACATACTAGAAAATTAACCAGCTCTCCACCTTTGTCTGATAGATGCACCTTGTCAATTATAAACTTTTTAAAATTCAAAACTCAACACTGTCACTCTGTATAGATCATTGGTTGATTGTGGTTTCTTAATATTGCAAAGATGCTCTTTTATCCTGTCATTCAACCTCCAGTTAGTCTTGCCAACATAAAATGCTGGACAGGATGTACAAGTAGCCATGTATACCACACCTTAGGTATCACACATGCATCTACTAGGACACGCCAAACTTGTCGCAAAACTTTCTACTATCACACATGGTCCATCATTTATAAAACTGCAGAACTTACATCTTCCACAATGCTTTTACAATTACATTGTCAAGAATATAAAGAAATTGTCTGGCAGTTGAGACTGAACACACCACAGGGCTAAATGACTGCATTTCTATTATGAGTGTATTGAAAAGAAAGGTCACTATGTTTTAACCTTGATATTTTTGGGTAGATGTGTTTTCTTACACATTCAAATTTTTTTCATTTGTTATACATTACAATTAAGGGAATTTAGAGTGACAAATGGGTCTAGTATCAACAATGATGTCATGTTTAATCAATGCACAATCAATGGACCCCAAAACATTTAAAACCCTGGAAGGCCATTACCCAAATTGTAAAATTTTCAAAGTCACAAAGAAAAAAAATGTTTGAGTCTTAACCAGGGGGGCCATACCCCAAATGTGGGTATTAACCCCTTTACTCAAACTGCAAATATAAATATATACATATTACACATACATTGTCTCTTAGCTGTGGTCACATTAGTATTAATTGTATTTAGGGTACATAGATAGTACTGTGTTTTTAAGTTCAAACAACTTAGGCAGTTATTCATTTAATATTCAAGAGACTGCTATCCTTATTGGGGGGATGTTTAACTAAATTACATGAGGTTTGTGAAATAATTACTCTGAAGTTCCAGTATAAATAGGAATGAAAGCATGTAGCTGTTTTTTGCTATGATGGCTGCTGGTGGTAGACTTCCTTTGTTCATTTAATGAGGCTTGATCATGTCCCAGAAGGCAAAAAGACAGAAATTAAATAAATATCACAGTACTGCTGAAACAAAACAAAAAAGCAAGATAAGAGGACGGAACGGTAAAATTGTGAACTAAACTTATTTATTGAGCGCTTTCAGGAAGGACAATCCCTCTCCTTCTTCAGACATACAACATAACAATTAAGCACCATTATATATTCGCAATTTTACCACTCCATCCTCTTATCTCGCTTTTTTGTTTTGTTTCACCAGTTTGGTTGTTTTTTCTTGGTGTAGTAAATATCACAGTGCGCTGTAGGCTGTAATAAAACAATGAAACAATAAATCAATGATTAACAGGACAGCATATATACAATAGATAGTAAATATAACTAAACAGACAAAGTAGAATAGTTATCAGATGAAAAATAAGACTTAAAATAGCTAGGTTTAAGAAGAGATAAAGGTTAATACAACAAAGGAAATGTTTTGGATATTAAGTAGACTGCCTATAGGTTGGCTCAGAAAGACAGTATGGTAGAGAAGAAAGGCAAAGGTAAGAATGGAGAATGGTCTAGAAAAAAATGAAATATGTGATTGTCAGAATTAGATTCCTGTGAAATAAGAAGGAGGACCAAATCCAAAAAAAGAAAGAAGAGGAATCCTCATTCAGTACAAGCTGTGTAAGTTGTACTGAGTGCATGAAAAAGCAACTGCTTGTTTCTGTATAAGCTTTAATAGCTGGCACATAGGAGTGCTGAAAAAGATAGTACTATTCAGAAGTTTGTTCTAAAAGAGAGCTATTTGGTTTGAGAAAGCACAGTGGATATAGAGATTCTGATTTGAAACAACAGAACTCAAGCTCTTCAGAGTTTTGCTGCAGAGAAGAGTTCAGAAAGTACAGGGTCTTGCCTTGGTCTTTTTTTCTGCTTAGATCACATGTACTTAGTCAAAGATTTGAAGTAACGATAGTTGGAAATATTGCATGATTGTAAACCTTGTCTTCTTGACAATGCACACAAGACTTTTAGCTAGAAAATATACCTGGTATCAGTATTCTTATAGGAATGTATTATAACAGAAATAGCTGTCCATTGATAAAATCAGGTAGAATCTTGGGAACCAGCTGACATCAAAAGATAAATAAAATAAATACAAGGAGAAAGTGTCTCATCATTTAGATTTGTTTCATACTTCATAATTGAGCTGTAATGAATTTTGTCATCTTAAAAAGTTCAGTCAGCTTTGTTGTGGATACATTTCTAGTCCAGCCAGAGTATAAAAATGATGGGGGTTCTCTGCTTGTTAGAAAAATACACCAGTTGTTAACTTAGAAGCTTATCCTACAGTTGTTTGCATTTTTGTCTCTTTTAATGATGCCTTTTTTCTTTTTAGTATAAAATGTCTGTTGTAATTTGATTTGATTTGCCTCTGTACCAACATTAAAAGCAAAGGTTAAACTCAGAGAGTTTTCAAAACAATAACATGAGATTATGGCTATTTTCTTCTTCAAAATCTTTCCTTTCTGATGGTAAAAATGAATAATTTGCTTTTGTGCTGTAAGATCCAGCTTTGCTGAACCAAATATATGTCTATATTCTGCATCAGTTCATACAAAAGCACATTGTGTGTTTGCATTTAAAATTGTAAAAGGCGGTAGTCTTTAAAAGTGAAAACAGGGCTGTTTTAATTTAGTATAAAGTGCTAACTGAGTTGTTTAAAACTAGGGACAATTAATTATGGTAGCCTGGATGCTTATGTCTATAGTGAGGTAGGTAGCATGAATTATAGCAGTTCTGAAACTAGACAGTTTAGTGATTTTTTTTCATACTCAACTGTTAATAATTTGTTAACTTAATTTGCTCAAAAGCTTGAATAGTGGAGACCTACACTAGAGATAAACAGTCAGAAAATTTACTTCACTTCTGAGCAACAGAGAATTGTGGGATATGATCACTAAAGAAAAACAAGAAAACCTTTAAATGTTGTGACTGATTAAATAGATTCAAACACAATTGTATAGTTTACAAACAAAAGTTTAGTACTGAATTAGAAGCTTTAAAGGCAGAGCTTAATGGCTGTCACAACAAACTTCAGCTTGGAAAGAAACAAAAAAGCAGACCCTACTGGGAGGAGCTCACATAAAGTATACAATACCTAAAATATAAGAAAGAAAAGTCTAGATAAACATTTACTGCAATGAAAGGGGGACGTCTGAGAGATTTAGTATTTAAAAAAACAGTTATGCACTTTTTTATGGCTCTCCTGCCCTCAGACCCTTGTTTTTCCATTACCGATGAGTGAAAGGTCCACTATCAGAGGAAGAAGAGGGCAGCAGAGAGGCAGGAGCCTTATACACAACAAGCAAAAACACAAAGAAACAGTTGTGAGCCCTTACACTATCAAAAAGGCTTTTCAAAAAGCCAAGACGTAGTTTTAAATTTATCAATGCATAATCTGACAGAAGATGAGGCTTTTGCACTGAATCAAGGACTATCTTTTATTCCTAGCACTGATTCAGGTCTTTCTGAAATTGTCTTAGACATTAAACAGTTCACTTGTAATTTGATGCTTAAGTTAACTTTCGGTTGTGATAATACTAGCCTGAACGTTTTTAAAAAAACGAGTGCCTTTATTCCTAAATTGAACCCTTTGGTTCAATCTTTTGAAGAAATGTGCATTAATGATGTATATGATTTGTATTATAAGCAATGTTTTAATAGACAGAAGTCTAAGCGTTTTAATCTGACAAAAGCACGATATTTTGCACTTTGTGATTTAGAGAAGAATACTTCAATTAAGATTCAGCCAGCTGGCAAGGATGGTCAAACAGTGGTTTTAGATAGGGGGAAGTAAGATAATATGTATTTAATGCTGAGTGATGGAGACGTTTATACTTTGGTCACACAGGAACAAGTCAATGAAATGATCATGAAGGTAGAGTTTGATATTAGGAGGTTAAATTGTATAGGCATGATAGATGATGACCTTTGTCAGTATTGTATGGTACCTTATCCTTCCACTAGGGATTGCCGAAAGTGCATAAAGATAACAAACCCCCCCAATGAGGCCAATAGTGGCTGGGGCCAATTGGTGTACTGAGCCTATATCAATTTATATTGAGAAGAACTTGAGACCCCTTATAGATAAATCTAAATATATATTAAGGGATATGGAACACTTTCTCAGGGACTTATATGCTTATACTAAGGAGAATAGTCTAGGGAACCATGCGCTATTGGTTACACTCAATGTGGTCGCACTGTTTACTACAATTCCCAATGATTTGGGTATAGACTTTGCCATTAGGTATATGGAACCCGATTTGGGTAGTGATAGTACTAAATTAACACAAATGAGGGAACTTTTACATTTGGTCTTAGAGAATAATGTGTTTATGTTTAAAGAATCCATATATTGGCAAGTTAATGGTGTAGCAATGGGCACCTCATGTGCGACCAGCTATGCGAATGCAGTGATGGCCACTTGGGAGAGTCAGCATCTTATAGGAGGTCCTTTAAATAAACAGTTTTATTTTTTAGAAGATTTGTAGACGATCTTTTTGTTTTATGGCATGGTACTCCTGAGACCTTGATGGAGTTTGTTGAATCCTTGAATAGATCCACTCATTTTTTGACATTTACTATGAAATGGTAACATACGAATGTGGATTTTTTAGATGTGACCATTTTCAGGGACGATAGGAATTTGCTTGGGACTAGGCATCATAGGAAAGAATGTAGGGTGAACCATCTGCTCAGCAGAGAAAGTATGCATCTACAGTACATCTTTAGGAATGTGGTCCAGAATCAGCTCTATAGAGCTTCTAGACTCAATGTGAGTGAATGGGATTTTCAGCAACAACTCAATAATACTAGGGCTGAGTTAGTACATAGAGGGTATGATGTAGAGATGATAGAGAAGAATGCAGAGAGTGTGGTGAATATGAGAAGCACAAGAGCAAAACCTTATTTCTCTGAATGGGCACACGATGATAGAAGCCATACGTTGAGAAGGGGATATAATAAGAACTTGAGTGACATTTAATTATTCAAGGAATATTAGTCTGTATACCAGTATTGTCAGAAAAAATTGGAATATTCTGATGACCAATGAGCAGGTCAGTAAATATTTAGATTCAACACCTCAGTTTATTTTTTAGAAATAAAAGGTCCCTGAAGAGATGTCTCTGTGGAGCAAGGGATACCAACAGACCAGTTATACAAGGAATAACTATTCCCTGTAAGAAGTGTTCATTTTGTTCATATATAAATGTTAGTTCTACCTTTTTGTATCCAGACACAGGAGAACGTTTCAGCTTCAAGATTAAGGCTACTTGTACTAGTATGCATGTGATATATCTGGCTGTATGCTGAGTATGTAGTAAAATTTATTTTGTGAAGACTGACAGGATGCTAAAAGATAGGATTAGGGTACATTTATATCATATAGGCAAGAAAAGTATGTTTAATGCATTAGCAAAACATGTTGCTAACACGGATAGTACACATAGGTTTGGTTTTTCAGTTATAGCAATGATTTATGGCAATAAGAGAGGAGGGGATATGAGATTAAGGATGGAAGAAATAGAAGCCCAGTGGATTATTAGATTGAGAGCGAATTCAGGGCATGGCTTGAATGATTGTATACCGCTCAGACCCACTTTGAAAGCCAGACCATTACGAAGGAAATGAGTGGGTAGTTACATATTATATGCTACCTTCATGATCGAACATCAGGTTTTATATATATATATATATATATATATATATTCTTTTTTTTATTATTATTTTTATGTCATTTTTATTATCAGTTATTTGCCTTTAGAATGATGCATTTTTATATATGTATCTGTTTTATTGGTGTTTGAATGAATCTTAGGAACTGTATCTTTAAGTTGTAATTTGTCTTACCATGTGACTTCAATTTAATAGTTAAATGTGGTGCCTTAGTCATTTACTTTTTGCATCACACCTGAAGAAGCATTTGGTGAAAGCACTTGTGTGTCCTATTAAAAGACTGTTTGTGAACCTGGAGCTTTGCATGCGTTGGTTGATTCTTATCCATAGAAGGCACCCTTGCCAAGAAGTGAACCAGAGAACCTCTTGCTGTGAGTTGCCAATGGTAATCGTTGCACCACTCTACCATCCAGTCACCACTTGTAATACATTTATGAGAAGTAGTTGCAAAAATCACTGACAGAACAGTTTTCGGTGTGCTGCAAAACTGACACCTTTGTTTTCAGAAATTTCTCTTTTCTTTGTGTTGATGCAATTGTGAATTTGGTATATATAACTTTAGAGGGGAGAAGGGTCATCCCACATAGGTTTTAGTGGGGCTTGGCTCCATGCAAAAAAAAAAGCTTACATCCAACTGTTTGTTTGGTTGAATGCCTGGTTAGTTGTACATTTCAAACTGGTTGTTCACTGAGTTGTAACTCAAGTAGTTACAGCAGAAGCATTTAATATGACTTTTTATCATTTTAGTGGTTTTATAATAGTTGCCTAATTTGACAAGGTAATTCATTATTTTAATGCTGACTTTGTTCATTAGAAGCTAACATATATCTGTAGGTTTAGTTACAGTAATAAATTGCACAGGTACAGAAGAAATGCAAATCTTATGCTAAGTTCTTCACAGCTGATGAATTAGTATCCATATGTGCCAAGTCAGTTGCCTCTTGTACCTAAATGCTTTTGTGTGTCTTGCAGATATTAGTGTTTGTCAACAGTAAAGGGTCCTCAGTAAATATCATGAAATTGCTGCATTGTTTGACATACCCCATCCTCATTTCAGGCCATTTACAATTCAATTTCTGAGGTGCACGAATCTTTAACAATTCATATTGCTTCTTTAAGGCACTTGTTTAACTAAATATGTTTAAATTAAGTGCAGGTAGGAAATCGTAATTTAAATATTTACAGTAGAACAGGAAAAGTAACTGAAGCTATACAGAAGGTGGAAACTGTTTAAAGAAAGGAAGTAAGAAAGTCACAGCTGCTTTGAATTATTAATCTATGAATCATGTGCATTATGTGTGTTCAATGTATGCATTATCTCCATATTCAGTGATGTTGTTTTGTTTTTATCATATCCTGTGGCATAACTTGAAGCTCCTCCTCTTTGGAAAAACAATCACACATTATCCCTCTACACAAAGGGAAATTCAACAGATATTACTAATTGTAGACCTATAGCAGTTTTACCCCCCCCCAAATACTTGAAAAATGTATTCAAAAACATGCTGTCTCTTGGAAAAAGAATACCTATCCCCAACAAAACATGGCTTTCATCTGCCAATAGTGCTAACACTGCACTTCTAATCTTTATAGATATTGTCAGTAAAGCTAGCGGTAATGGCAAACTAATCTCTTCTTTATTTGTAGATGTGTCTATTGCCTTTGTCACAGTTTATCACATCAAAATTCTACTTGAAATGTCCTCACTAGGTCACAGCCTGCCTTTCTATGGTTGAAAAGCTACCTGTCCAGTAGGGATCAGCCAGTAAAATTGCACTTCTCCCTCTCTCCATACATTCCAGTCATAACCAGTGTAGCACATGGCTCTGTTCTTGGTCCACTCCTCTTTAACATTTTCACCAGCACCCTTCACACTTCAAAACAATAGGCCTCCCTTCTACGATATGCAGATGACTCTACAGTCATATGCACATCTGTCAACATGGCACATTTCCAAAAAAATTACTCTGGAAGCTTTAACAGCAACTGAAACATGGTTTTGTAACTCACAATTCATACTCCATTCCACCCCCCCAAAAGCAAACTACTACTTTATTCCCCCAAAATCCTTCTCTTGTAAAACAAATGTCTCTCTGAACATTAAAAACGTTGAAGTAATTTTTCATAGCAAGTAATTAGGGATGATAGTGGATGATAGTCTTAAATTTGACCTTTATATACAAAACTGCATAAAACATCATCACAAAATAGAGGTGCTTTACAGAGCCAAAAACATTCTCACCAGTACAACTGAAACTACACTTGCCACTATCTACCTCCTCACCTCACTACGTTATGGTATTCCCATCCTTAATAACCTCCAGTGATCACAAAAAATCAAAACTTGAAAAATGCTATAACAACATGGCTAGATTTGCAGCAAATATCCCTATCAGAACCCAGCATGGTATAGTACTCAAAAGCCTAAATTGGTTAGAACTACCTCATCGATTAACATATGCACAACTTTGTACCATATATAAAAATATCTGGCATCCAGCTGCTTGTCCAACACTACATACTATTTTACGCAACTATGTTCCCAATTGGGCATGATCCAATCAACAAAAACCTTCTGTCCACAAACCTATAAATCTGTTGGGCATGGTTTGTTCTTGTACCATGTTGCTAACACCTAGAACTCCTTACCTGTATCTACTATGTCAATACCCTTCCTCCACTCTTTTAAAACCATTCTGAAAAACTTCCTAGCCAAAATCTGGCGCTATTCTTACTCAACTTCAGGGAAGACTATATCCCTAAAAATGAACAAGTACCTATTCATATCTTACACCTCCTTACTTTCCCTTCTTCACTCACTTCCTGACTACAATGAATTTCTCTCCCTGACTCTGATTCTCTCTCTCTCTCTCTCTTTCTCTCTTTCTCTCTGTTTTTTCTCTTATTTCATATTGCAATTCTTGTTTGTATTGCACTAACTTAGCTTTAATTTCTCTCTCAACTGGCTGAAATTTCACTAAATATTATATTATTGTTATATAAGTTGTATCTGTTCTTAACCAATGTTTTCATACTATGTCTAATTTGTTATAATTATTTCAATAATTATTTCAGCTGTAGATGTTTTGTATTATTTTTGAAAATTATAAACTTATTCTTCTTAAAATGCTTTAGTAATACTTTGGAGCTTTTCTCTCTGGGCTTCCCCTGAAAATAAATACCTACCACTTGGACTTTCCTGATATTTGTTTATTTTTTTATTGATATTTGCTAATCAGGAAAGTTCAACTGGATAGGTGTCCATTTTCAGTGGAACCACTTGATTGTTTATTGTTTTATTGACATTTTATTAAGTGGTTCCACTAAAAATGGACATCTATCCAGTTGGACTTTCCTGGTAATCAAATGTCGACAAAAAATAAATAAGTATTTGGCTTAGTATACTGTTGCAGACATTAATTAGCAAACATATACAATACTAAATGATTTTCTTTTGATGGAATTGATTTTAGAATGTAACATGTTTAGTTTGTTCACAACTCTTAGGTTTTATTTATATCATGCTAGTATAATTGATCAATGATGATAAATTAAATCATACTGTATTATCTGCTCCATTGTGAACAGAGTGCAAACAGGCAAGCTGATCTACATTTTTGTTTCTTTTTTTTTTAATCATTGGAATTCTGATATAAAATGGGGCCATTAATATATTGCTGTCTTTATATACAAAACTGATTTTTTTTTTACTTGAAAGGCAAGTCAGCATCCACAAGAAATGTGTCAGTAATGTAAATATAAAAATATCCAAAAATAATATGCGAGAAAGAATGGTAGAATAACAGAAAGGACTCAGCTAGATTATTTATGCACTCTTAATGCTATTTTAACAGTCATAGACAATGATGTCCTCTACTAATAACTTTAAACTTGATCTGTGTTCTAGTTTAGAAAAGAAACGCTTTTCACTTTAGTTCATTGATTTGTTATGGCAAGAGATAGCAGTGCAACAAATGTCAAATTATTAAGTTAAATTAACATATGTGCTAGGTCTTCTTTGCAAGTTGTGTTCATTGTGTGCAGTATGTCAAGCTTTCATCTTCTCAGCTGTAGACCTGGCAGACCCTGTGATGTAATTAGAAATTAGATTCAACAAACAACTTTGCTTCATATAAATATTTAAGTTTTTATTCAGTCAGAGTTTGGCAAAAATACAGTTAGAAAGAAAGCTAGTGCTATCTGAAGGAAAACATAGCATCCAGTGTTTTCCCCAATGTTATTATATTGCTGGTTTAAGTAGGATTTCCTTCATTATGGCTTATGCAACATGTTTTATTATATTATCCAGGCTTTTAAAGGGTTGACCTTTCATGCATCCATTGTGATGTAGTGAAAAGGAAACGTTTTCAGATGAGTTAATTCAACTACATTTCTGGGTTGCATCTAAAAGAGGCATCTATGCTATTAAGCTATATGTATTAGTTTACTTCTATTACTATTTATATTGATGTTTACGTTTTGCTGAAATTGTTAACTTGTCTAAAGATGTTTGGATTTGTGTATACTATTCAAGACTGTCACTTGTAAAATGCATTTGTATCATCCTGGGGAGTTGAAATTAAAGGCAGAAAATAACATTGACTCGGAGTACTTGAATGCATTTTATATGAAAACCAAGTCCTTTGAGAGTTACTTTTTCATGTTACAGTGAAGCCAATGAAGGAGTTTTGCTTCACTTTTTGATTCTTGTTGGTATGAAAAGTATTTAGTAAAGAGCCAGTTAACCAACCAAGCCAAATGAACGATATGTATGTATGTATGCATGCAGCTGCCCCACTTATTACAAATTAATTTTAATCTTATAAGTTACTAGGTGGATATACACCTTATTGAATCCATATCAAGATGTGGATCAATGTTAAGAAAATTAGCACACTAAATTATGGAATGACGCTACAAATGCTGAGAGAAAGAAATGTATGTGGAATAAATACTGAACACTTTACCAGAAAAGGCTCATCCAGACTCTGCTACACTTTGCTGTGAAGGAAAGGTTAGTTTGCTTTTATTTTTTGTATTTTGTATTAATTTATTGCTTTCTATATTTTGAATACTGTGGTTTGTTTTCTTTACCTTGTGTTTTACTTGCATTCTGCTTTAACAGTATATTAAAATTTCAAAAGAGACCACAGCTCTGTCTCTTCTGAGTCAGACAGAATTTTTTCCCCACCCTCCCACTTAGTCACAGTTGTCTTGTTAAATACCACTGTTTTTCTAGTTGCCTGCCTCTTATGTTAATTTGACCATATATCTCATTTCCTCTCTACTTTCACTGGCTTGTGTGAGTAATCACAAAATCATCATTTTTGAAATCCCTCCCCTTCAGCAATTTAAATTTATTGGCCATCCTACTGTATTCCATAGTACCAGAATACAAAAGTGACAACCCCTTTCAATCCATCGTGCTGTTTTAAAAATAGTAACTCTCCACTAAACCTTAACTTTTTAAAAAGGTAAAACTTAAGTTACCTACTTTCACATCTAACTTCTCTAGTGCACACTGCAGTGTGCATTTTTTTTTCATCTTACCTATAAGCATCCCTGTGACTAGCACTTTCTCTTATACCTGCTGGAAAGCACTAGGAAGCCTTAAACTGATACAAGCACTCAACTCTCCTTGTTAATAAGAAGAAATTAATAGAAGGCACTAAACAGCCTATAATTGCAAAGTACCTTGCTAACGTAAGGGAAAACAGCTCCTGTACTTTACAAAAAAAAAAAAGCACCAAACCAGGCATGTCCAAGGGTCAGCTTCCAGTGATTTCTCCTGTCCACCTGGTGAATCTGGGCATACTGGGGCAATGCAGCAATTGCCTCATGTACACAGACAACTCTCTCCTCCTACCACCCAACACTACAACCTGTGAGAGATGCACTTACATAGCCAAAATGGAAGCAAAGCTCTCTCCACCCAAGATTGTGCTAGACAGTCAAGAGGAGAAGGTTAACACCCACACTACACCTCAAGCAACACATAGCCCTTCTAAACCCACACCACCAACACCCACACATAGCAACATTAAATCCACATATGCAGAGGCCCTTAACTGTAACCTGCCCAAGCAACAAGGACCTCTGAAGCTGAAACGCAAACAAACACCAATCCCAACCAAAGTGTCACATAGTTCACAACACCAGTATGCCACCCAGCAACAGCCCCTAAGGCAAGACAATGTACCTAACACTTTAGTCATAGGTATCTCTATAGTCCGGCACACTGATGTCCCTCTCACCAGGTTGAACAAGGAGAAAATTACAGTCAGCTGCCTGACAGGTGCCAGGATCCACCACATAACACATGCAATCAAGTCACTCCACAAAAAGTACAAATATGACTCTGTCATTGTCCATGTTGGAGTGAATGACTTGAGATGTACCTCCCTGGACTACATGAAAAGAGACATGGAAGAGCTCTCGGATCATGTGGCCCAGGCAGGTATGACCCTAGCCCTGAGTAGCATCCTGTCTTCACCCAGAATGATACCACAATATAAGGACAAAATGATTGACTTCAACTATTGGCTACGATTCTGGTGTCATTCAAAGGGGATCCAGTATCTGTCTGCCTGGGACGACATGATTGACAGACCATGATGCTTTGCCAGAGATGGTCTGCACTTGTTGCCCCTGGGATTCAGGTTACTGGCTAAGGCTCTTGCAACCCCTATAGTGCCTTTTTTAGGCAAAGTTCAAAGGACAAAACCACTATCGTAACAGGTACAAACATGCAAAATCTGAAGGTAATGCTACTCAATGTTAGAAGTCTAAACCTCAAAATGCACTCTCTCGAGGCACTCCTAAAAATGGAGAACATCGATATCTGTGCAGTAACTGAGACCTGGTTCAAGGCTCCAGAGAGTACCCTTGCAATACCAGGCTACAACTCTTACCACACTTTTCGGCCACCAAACCAGGACCGAAACACTAAAGGTGGAGGAGTGTCAATATTCGCCAAGGATATTCACACCACCAGGCTAGTTGCCCAACACAATGCATCTGAAATTCTCCAGGTGCAACTGCAATCCAAATTGTAGCTTGCTACAGATCCCCCACCATACTCCAAGATTCTCACTACACCTTTCTAAACATACTGGAAAATATTAAGATAGAACCAAACACCCTAATACTGGGTGATTTTAACTACCCTGCCATTACCTGGGAAAACAACTCCTGTACCAACACCTTTGCCCAACGGTTCTTGGAATTCATAAATTCCAGCGCCCTGGATCAACTAATCTATAGTCTCACCAGGGGGTCCAATATCCTAGACCTGGTCATTACCAACATGGGAAATCGATGCTCCACACCTATGGTCACCCCCTCATTAGTCAGGTCTGACCATAAGCTAATCACTCTTAACATCCACATCCAACCCCCACTCCCAAGTAAGGAAACCTCCATAAAAAACTTCTCCAAAGCTAACTTCAGACTACTCAAGTCAGAAGTGACAAACTTCATGACACCCATGCAGACGGGAACTGAAAGTTCAACTGCTGAATCCTACACTAAGGCACTGTACGAGCACATCCACTCATGCATGAATCGTGCCATCCCAAATAGAACCAAGGTGCTCTCATCCAAAAAAAGGAAGCCAATCTGGTGGTCCCCTGCCATAAACAAACTTCGCAACAAAAGGAAGAAACTGTTGCAGAAAAGAGGAAAATCCCAGGATGCAAAAAACTCCCTTACAAGCCTCAGTAATAAACTGAGATCTGTCATAAAATCCACCAAAGCTAGTTACGAAAATAAAATTGCCAAAGATTCCAAAGACAACCACAAGGCATTCTATAACTATGTCAAGAATCTAAATGGCAATGCTCAGATCCGCTCTGAGCTAAAACAGAATGGCATTAAATATACTGATCCCAAGGATATTGCCAATATCCTGGCAAATCGATTCAGTGCCAACTTCACCACCTCTCACCCCCTAAATGGCCCATCTCAATACGGGAAGATTGCCAAATTCCGGTAATAATGGCCACACAGGTAAAAAACGCACTCTCCAAAGCTAAGAATACAGCATCCATGGAACCAGACGATATCCCGGGCTGTGTACTACGTGAACTACAATATGAACTGGCAACTCACCTAAGTGTCATGTTTAATCATAGCCTCACCTCAGGTTTCGTGCCCACTGAGTGGCGCACAGCTACAGTTGTCCCACTCCACAAGGGGGGAATCCACCTTGGATCCCGGAAACTACCATCCCATCAGCCTGACAAGCCTTATCTGCAAGGCCATGGAGCATATTATCATGGAACTTATAAACAAAGACATTGGCAACCTTCAAACACTGGACCCCACCCAGTTTGGGTTCGTGAAGGGCTGATCTTGTCTCCTGAACCTGATTGACTTTTTCCAATCAGTCTCCAGAGCCATGGACAAGAGTAAGGTGGTCCACACAGCCTATCTAGACCTTGCCAAGGCCTTTGACACCATCCCCCACTCTGGAATCATAGCTAAACTTACTAAACTGGGCATTAATCCCTACGTCACCCAATGTGTTGCTAACTGGCTTACTGATGGAACCCACACTGTAAAAGTAGCTGACTCCAAATCCAGCTCCAGACAAGTGACAAGTAGAGTACCTCAGGGTTCAGTCCTGGGACCGCTCTTGTTTGGCATCTACTTCTCTGAAGTACAGGCCAACACTAAGGGACTCTGGCTAACAAAGTTCGCAGATGACTGCAAACTGGGAGCCATTACTGAATTCCCAAATGATGTGGATACTCTACAAAAGGGCCTTACAGAAACAGATGCTTGGTGCCAGAGCCATGGGCTCAAGCTCAATGCCAAGAAATGTATAGTCATCCCCTTTGGGAAAAAACATGTATCCGTGAATTACCATATAGCTGGCAGTACACTAAACACCGAAAGTGTGATAAAAGACTTAGGGACACAGATGGACAGTGGTCTTACCTTCGATAACCACATCGCCACAACAGTCAGGAAATCCTTCTATGTGGCATACCTCATCATTAAAGGCTTTTCATCCAGAAAAAAGGAGGCCATTGTCCCACTGTATTCATCCCTCATTAGACCCATTATAGAATGCAATGCCCCGTTTGGTATGTACCTCTCAAGACATCTGCAACAACTGGAAAGGCCGCAGAAATACCTCACTAAAAGAATCACAGGCCTAAAGCAGATGCCCTATGCTGACCGCCTTAAAAAACTCCAGCTATACTCTGTCGCATATCGTCTACTCAGAGGCGATCTCTGCTTAACATACAAGGCCATGTCAAACCCAGAGCTGTTGGACATGCTACACTTAAAGAAATCCCAATCCCTCAGAGCCACATGCTCCAGGGATCTAAACCTTGTCATCACAATAAACAAAACATGCTGGAGGGATAGGTTCCTGACCCAGAGACTCCCCAGACTCTGGAATAGATTGCCCATACATGTCAAGCAGAGTGCCTCTCTGACCCTCTTCAAAAGGAACCTTGATAACTGGATAGGAGAAAGGAAATTCACTCCAGGGATCATGTCAGTTGCCCTGCTAGACAGGGGTCCAGGGAAGTAAATAGTGGGGGAAGAAATAGCCAGGGAATTGCTATGGCTAGGCTTGTATAGGCCCTAGGGCTGATAGCCTAGTACCAACCTATAAACCTATGAACCTATGAACCTATATATACAAAGGTTATCAAAAAGCAACTTGATAACTGAAAATGTCTTAAGTGTTTATTTGTTAGTGAAAACAGAAAATAAGAGTACATAAGATTTATAAGTTAAACAGCAGAAGTAGCATATATTTAAGTTATGTATCACTGTGCTCTTCCAGATATAGCAATTACAGCAAACTGAAGCTTGTTAGCAGTGTCTGGGTAAACAGCACACAGTTTTAGTATATACAGTCTTGCAGTACAATCGAGCACAAAACTAAGCTTGTACAGTCAGAATAATTGTATAAATAGCTTGTGTTAAACTAAAAGAAAGCTTGAGAATGGTTTTCACATATATTTTCTAAACAGGAAAAAGAAGTGTTCACAGAAAACATTAAGTGCAGAACACTGAAAGGAAAAACTTATGTCCCGTATTATGGAATGTTAAAACCTACAAAACATCATTCCATTTCTAGAACACATACAGATGAAGATAACCTTCTGAATTTGAAATTGGACACTGAGCAGAACATTGAAGACTGAATGGACCTTTATAGAAGCACTTACTGTAGTAACCTTTTACTAATGTATTAAAAACACATACAGGAGAAGGTATACATGTCATAGGAGTAACTAATGAGAACTAGCAAATAAACAACAATAAATATTTCCAATGATAGAAGTTAAAGATAATGGCTACAACTTACTGGGCAAAAACTAAATAAATAAAATTAAGTTGAGCGAGAAGTATGTACATGCAAAATTTGCCACTTTAAATTTCACTTATAAATGTGTGAAACTGTATTTAATAAACATGCTATCTGAAAAGGAATCAGAGCTAGTATTACAGAAGGCCCCAAATGGATTTTTGAGATGCAGATCAAATCCTAATGCTGGAGCATTAAATAGCTGCATGTTAATGAAAATTCTACAGACTTGGGGATACTTAGTGTGAGATAAGCAAAGGTGTATCCAGGAGCTAATGGCTTTACTCTAAATATGAATTCAATAATTATGAAGTCTACAATTGTGAATATAGGAACTTTTAGTTTGCCGCTTTCCACAAAAATGTAGTGACCACATATGTGTTGTATTTTTTAATGTTGGGGTAAATCCTCCATAAAGTGTTTCAGAGGAGCATAAGCCTCTTATTATAATACTTTAACAATGCCCGTTTTTGTACTTAAAATGCTAAATTTCACAATTCTTATAGGCTGGCATAAATAAACCTTAGACTACCATTGTTATAACTTTGTTGCGAGTGCAGATACATACTAAAACAGTACCTAAAAAAATGATCCAATGGGTTATTTCACATTATACATTGCCCCCCCCCATTAATAGTCAAAAATGTGCACACTGATTGGTCAGCGTGCATGTTGTAAATCCGAGTTATAGTAATGGAAAAAGGTCCGGTCTCCCAGACTTTTTCCATTACTATAACTCTTACAGCAACACTGTCTCGCTATGTTAAACAAGTTTAACATAGTGAGGCAGCTTTAAAAAAAACAACAGAGATTCTCCGTTGCTTTTTTTAAAGCTGTCTCGCTATGTTAAACCCATTTAACATACCAAGACAGTTTGTAAAAAGCAGCGGAGATCTTGCTTTCTCCATTGCTTTTTTCAAAACTGTCTCGCTATCTTAAATGGGTTTAACATAGCGAGACAGCTTCAAAATAAGCAACGGACATTCTTCGTTGTTTTTTTTAAAGCTGTCTCGCTATGTTAAACCCATTTAACATAGCGAAACAGTTTGTAAAAAGCAACAGAGATCTTGCTTTCTCCGTTGCTTTTGCCCACAGCTCTGATGTACTGCGTAGGCATACGCATGAGCAGTACATCAGAACTGCCACAGAATACCAGACAGCTGCGGAAAGGCAGCAAGGAGGCATTATACAATGATATTATTTAAGAAAAGTAATTATATTTTTTCTTAAATAATGTCATTTTATAATAGCAATAACCCACTTCTGGGTGTGGGTAATGCTGGATTTACCCACGGTTGGCTTTGTTTGGCCACCCAGGCTTCACCCTCGTGACCAAACCACACCAACCGTGGGTAAATCCAGCATTACCCACACCCAGGCATGGGTTATTGCTATATTATACAATGACCCCCCATTAATATTCAAAAAACATGCACACTGATTGGTCAGCGTGCATGTTGTAAATCAGAGTTATAGTAATGGAAAAAGGTCCGGTCGCCTGGACTTTTTCCATTACTATAACTCTTTTTTACAGCAACGGAGAATGCAAGATCTCCATTGCTTCACACTGTCTCGCTATGTTAAACTCATTTAACATAGCGAGACAGTTTGTAAAAAGCTTTGTTTGGCCACCCAGGCTTCACCCTCATGACCAAACCACACCAACCGTGGGTAAATCCAGCATTACCCACACCGAGGCGTGGGTTATTGCTATATTATTCCAGAAAACAAGCAGAACTATATGCTGAGGCTGTCTAAATTCATAATCTCACTATAAAATCATCTGGTAGTATGAAGACTGTTGTGTTCGGCTCCTGTTCAAATCTATGGAATGAAAGGCTTAGTCAAGTCAAATACATGTTGGTCTGGCATAGATCAGAATATGGAACAAGTTGTAAAGATATGTGAGGAATATAACTTTTTAAATCACCACCAAATTTAGTTTTATACTCCTGAAAATAACTGTTATCAATACTGTGTGTACTCTATTTCATTAAAAGAAATGTTTGTTTTCATAAATGATCATTGAAAGTAAATGGATCTATATTCTGTTTGATAATATTGCACTGATTTACATATCATGAATGTTTTCTAAGTGATGGTGTTATATTGGGCTTATCAGCGTAGTGCCATGTTCTGATAGTTCGCTTGATACAGCTGTATATTTACACTGCATTACTGTTGTTCTCTATCAGTATACTTCCCGCTAAAGCTACAATGAGATTACAGTGATACACTTTTTCACCATTTACTCTTATATTTCCCTTGCATTCTCCTGATCTGACTTATTGTGGTCCTTCCTCCATCTCATTTTTGTATAATAAGCACTTGCTTTATGTTTCAATATACATTTACAGCTTAGGAGACTTTTTTTTTCTTTCTTTCATTTCAGAGTCTTCAATTATTACATCTGACCTCAGTATTGCAAGACCTCTGACAGAAGGCCCTACATATACAAGATTGCTGAGAGTTTTGTCATTGTTTAATGCAAGTATATTTATCATGGAGAACATTTCTGCTTATTAACTTTAATCAGTTACATACATGCCTGCTCTGTAATTAAAAATCTTACTAAGCTGGTTACTGTCCCCTTTAGCTTGACCAGTAGACTATACTGCATGTGCCAGTTATTTGGTTTCAGAAAATGACAGGTAACCTGTTTTACTTGCATCTTTGTTAATTGTTTTGTTCTGGCTATAAACTGATTGATTTTGGTTGTACATTGACCTGAGGGTGGAAAGCCCACTTGGCTTGACTTCACTCCCCCACCCAAGCCCAAATAGCCACCCACCCCCCTCTTACTCTAATATTATACTTATTACATACACATTTCACTTGTGCCTCTTATCTAAAACTCTCCCCAAATGACCTTACTACTTTTATACATAAGTTTCTGCTTCTCATTTTCTACTTCCCTATCTCTATGTAATTTTTAGTCCCATTCCTAACTATCTTTCTCCATCCTATACTGTTTTGCATTACATCCATTTATAATCACAACCATTTCCAATAGTACTTGTCTATTCATTGTTGTATCTTTGACTTTTCTCAAATAAACCCTCATTTCTTCTTATTTTGAGGATGATATACTCTAGCATTTAATATCCCTCTATTCCTTCCATTCCAGAGAACATACTAGGACAACCTACCTCTCTTCTTTTATAGAAAATACTTCTGTACTTACCTATCCTCTTCTAGCTTTCAGAATCCACTGTCACTGATTCTCCTACTGTCCCGCACTTCTTGTTTACTATTTCAGTGCTACTTGCCCACTACCTGACATTTATAAAATACATATTCCTGTACTTAATTAAGGTACTCTTTACTTTATCCTAAATTATTTTCCTCCTACTGTGCCATATGTCATCCTGCCATGACTCACTAATATAGCATAACATCTCTCGAACTGTGTCCCAACCACCTATCCATACTTCCTCTTTATGCTTGCCACACATTGCAGCAAATCTATTTAATATTGTCCCTCATCTTTATTCCAAATATAGGCTGATTAATTGCATTTCAACTCAAACCAAAACAAAATTAAGTTCAAGAATCCTCTCCACAAACAGGTACTCATAATTCCTCAATATACTACAATACTTCTAAGAGGAGATATATACCCTAATCCTGGCCTTACCTATCACAATGAACATAAATATAATTCTCTTCCACACACATCTGTAACAACAACAGCTAGTCCCCAACTCTGGTAATCTAATTTTTGATGTAATAAATTTTAGAAGTATAAAATATAAAACTGGTGATCTACATGCCTGAATTACCCAACATAAGCCTGATATTCTTGCTGTAACTGAAACTTGGCTTAAACCCAACATAAATGACTCCAGTGTGATACCTCCTGGCTATACTACTATCTGTAATCACCACATAAAGGTGATGGTAATGCTTTAATATTTCCTAATATCTACCACATTTTTCCTTACAGCAAACCAACACCAAAATTCAGTTCAGCTGAACTTCTTATTGAAATTCTAAGCAAATATGTATTACTGTCCTCTATGTCCCTCCTGGTAACAGCACAACTATACTGGAAGATATCTTACATTGGATATCCATAACATTTTAACATTTCCATACAAGAAATATTACTAAGTGATGTAAATGTTGATTGATTGGACATAAACTCTAACTCCCCTATATCTAGCATAGAACTTACATGGTTTCACACAACTAATTAATTGTCCCACACATTAAAGCACAACATCAAATTCTCTACTAGACTGGTTCCTAGTATCGTACCCTAGCAAATACTCCTCCAGAGGTAGAAAGTCAGACTCTCTCAATGACCTTCTCACAGTCTATATCACTAGTAATCTCATACATCCATTTAAACAGCATATTTATAAAACAGCACACAATCTTTCTAAGTTTAACCCAGAAATGTTCATTACTATGCAATCATCTATTAACTGGAACATCCTAAAAATCTTCGCCTTAAATGATAATGTAATGGAATTCAATATAACTTTTCTAACTATCCTAAATAGCCTTGCTCCATCTACAAGGAAGAGACTAAAACTAAAGAATGTAATTTGGCTATCCAAAAAGAGCAGAATGCTAATACAGGATACAGAAAAAATCAGGGAAAGAATGGCCAAAATATAAAACACCTCAGTATCTTGAAAACTTCGGAATGTTTTGTAATCAAACTAAAAAACAAATACATGAAGATAAAAAAACAATACTATAATAACTTTCAGAATAATACTAAACACAACCCTAAAAAAATTTGGGTATCCATTAAATAAATCTTACATTACAGCCATAAATTCAACCCAAACCCCTCTCCTGATAATTCACCATTCAAAATCGCATTGCATTTCAATACTTATTTTATGGAGAGTATAGCATCTCTAAACAAGGATTCCTCAATATCTAATCCCAATCCTACTCAACAGCCGCATATCACCACATCCCCTTTCACATTCAAACCTGTGCCCACATCCTATATAAAGCTGTTCTTAAACAAAATTAAACCATGCTGTTCTTCAGCTGATGACCTTCCAAGCGAGTACCTAAAAATAGCAAACAATAGCATTGCCTAGCCTGTCCCTATCCTTATAAAAAGGTCAATCCAAGAATCCCACATTCTCTCTCTCTCTCTCTCTCTCTCTGGAAAAGGTCACAAATTATCCCACTGCACAAAGGAAGAAATTCAACAGACATTAATAACTGTAGACCTACAGCAATCTTATCACCCCCTTACCAAAATATTTGAAAAATGTATTCAAAAACAATTGCTAAACTATCTCCTGCAGGAATAATTCCTATCTGCTAAACAGCATGGCTTCTGTCCTTCCCATAGTACTAGCACTGCCCTTATAGCCTATATAGATACTGTCAATAAAGCTAGAGATAATAGCAGTCTAGTCTCTTCCTTATTTATTGACTTGTCTAAAGCCTCTGACACAGTTTGTCACAGCAAACGTCTACTTCAAATGTCCTCACTGGGTCTCTCTCAGTCTGCCCTTCTGTGGTTCAAAAGATACATACCTAATAGGTATTAATAAGTGAAATGGCATTCCACGCTCTTTCCTTACCTCACAGTCACCACCAGTGTACCACAAGGCTCTATCCTTGGTTCCCTCCTCTTTAACATTTTCACCAACACCCGTATACTTCCATACAACAGGCCACCCTAATGCGATGCACAGAGGATTCCACTCTCATTTGCACAACTTACAAGATGGTACACCTCCCAAAAATGACTCATTAATCTTTAACAGCAATTGAGAGATGGCTTCATAACTCACAGTTCATGCTCAACCCAAAAATACCAAACTACGGCTTTTTTCACCCAAATCCCTCTCTCATGGAAAAAAAACAAAAAACTAAATTTAAAGTTCTCTCTTTTTATAATACAACCATTGAAGTAACTTTTTATAGCAAATTCTTGGGTGTCATAGTGGATGATAGCCTTACATTCAACCTCTATATACAACATTGCATAAGAAAAACTCATCAAAAACAAGGGATGCTTTACAGAGCCAAAAACTTTCTCACCGATGCAACTAAAACTACACTTGCTACTACTTATCTCTTCCCCACACTTCTTTAAGGTACTCCCATTCTGACTAACCTCCAGGCTTCACAAAATTAAAACTTGAACAATGCTATAACAAAGTTGCTAAATTTGCAGCACGTACCCCTTTCAGAACCCACCACATATAGCACTGAAAAGCATAAATTGGTTAAAACTGAAAATATCAGCTAACATATGCACAGCTTCTTACCACCTATAAAATTATCCAGCACCCATCTACCTGTTCAGCACTAAAAAACATTCTAAATAACTATATTCTCAATTGGTCTTTGCTATCCAGTGACCAAAAACTCCTGTCTGTTTATAAACCTAGCAAATTTACTGGGCATTGTCTGTACTTGTACAGGGTTGCTAAGGCCTGGAATTCCTTATCTGTATCCATCAGGTCTCTACCCCCCCCCTTCCATCTTTCAAAACCACTCTAAAAGACTTCCTAGCTAAAATCTGACTTTGCTCTTCATCAAAACCAGGATAAACTATATATTTCAATGTGAACAAGTACCTTTTCATTCCTTATACATCCTTACACTCCCTTCTTCACTTACTTACTTACTGCTATCTAATTCTCTTACCTGACTTTAACTATACCATGAACCTGTTTTTATCTCACTTCATATTGCAATTCTTATTTGTATTAGACTATCTTAACTTTAATTTCTCTACAAACTGTCTTGTATCAATTCTTAACCAATGTTTTTTATATTTTGTCTGATTTGTTATAATTATTTAAATTGCAAATATTTTTGTTTTATTTTTGAAGACTGTAAAATTATTCTTAAAATGTTTTGTAATAATTTGGAGTTTTTCTCCCTGGGCCTGTGCTGAAAATGGACTTCTATCCCATCGGACTTTCCCCAGTAATCAAATGTCAGTCAATCAATCAATCAATAAATAAACAAGCAAAACTTGGCAAACTAAGACTGTATATGGTATTCTAGAAATGCTCATGTCTGATATCAGATCTCATTTACTAGTGAGAATTTGAAAACATGAAGAAATGTGGCACATGCAATGGCACTATACCATTTGTTGCTTCGACTAATGGCTTGTCAAATGAGGCTGTACTGACTTTAAAGACAAGGATGAAGGAAACAAAGTCAGGGTCTGTGAAAACAAGACTGTTGTGGTTCTTGTTTATTTATCGAATTACCCATCCATTAACAATGTGTGTATCTGTAGCCAGGAATAACTTCCTAAAAAAGCCAGTGAAGCAACTGATAAAAATCGACATCTTAATAAAAAATACAAAAAAAAAAAAACAGGGCAAAACATTCAGGTTAAGCGCTGGCCAGGTAAGAGAATGTATACAGTAACAGTTTGATTCATGTTTTTAAACTGGATGCTTAAGAAGTTCACATTCATGGTTCTGGTGATATCTTTTTAGAAGAAAGCAGTTAACATAAATGTTTTGCCTTTTTTTTTTTTTTGTATTTTTTTATTAAAAAATTGATTTTATCAGTTGCTTCATGGGCTTTTTCATCAAGTTATTCCTTGTTATTGATGTTCTTCTTCCAACACTGGGGTACTTGAGTTTATTTTGTTTTGTGTTGTTCTTGTAATGTGTGTATCTGCATCAAAAATGCATATGTTACAAAGACTGATATCCATGTTTGTCTTGCTTTTACAGATTTTAATGGAAGATTTCAAAGAAAACAGTGGGCTTGGACACAGGCTCCCAACACACATATAAATCTGAGATCTTTTGTACTAGGAGATGAAGTATGTATGAGAAAGTATGCTTCTAAAATGATTCCTGGCACATGCGAAGGCTGTCCAGCACCTGTTTCCTTCCAACAGCCAAAGCATGTCAATCAAAACAAAACACAATGGTTACTGCGTGATTCAGCTTATAAACTGGAAAATGGACGATTCTAGAAAAGTGCAGCAGTTATATCTTACTTGCTAACAGAGATGTCTAATAAGGCTGTCAAAAATGCAGTAGTTGATACAACTCTACTTGATGCTGTTGCGATGACAGAAGACCATGAAAAATGTATTTTATTATTTTTTTATTTTACATTTGTTGACCGGATTAATCCGGCTGAGCTGATTGCCCTTTTTCAGTGGAGGCCCGGGGAGAAAAGCTCCACAGAAGATACATTTTAAATCATGTAAACAATAATTTTATAACATCTCAAAATAGTATATACAGATTCGAGGTCAAATAAACAATAACTTGGAAACATCTCAGATAATATTCACAAATTATATTGCATACAGAAGTAATGAAAAAACCATGCAGGTCTAACAATAAAGTAATAATACAAATTCACTAGCAGTAAGAGTAAAGAGGAGTCAGGATACAGAATAGACAGCGTACAGTTTAATGTGAAGGAAGTTATGTCATGGAGGGTGAGTAAAAGGACAGGTCCAGTGGCTTTTCAAATATTCTTTGGTTGCTGCTTTGAACTGGTTTGGTTGCATAATAGACGTAATTGCAAATGGCAGTTTGTTCCAGGGAATGGCAGGATTGAAACTATATAGGTTGCGGCCAGTTTTTTAATTAGGTTTGTAAATTTGCAGTAGATCCTGGTCTGCGCTGCAGACAGGCCTATTAGGAGTGTATAGAGAGATGAGAGAAGATAGATTAGGACAGTAAAATGGCTGATATAAGATGGTATGAATAATCTGGAGTTGATTGAAAAGAGGCAGATAGGAGAATTCTAGCCAGTTTAGGTGTTTAAGAGAGAGACAATGATGAGGTTTGTATGTTTGATGGGCTGCAAATCTAGCCACCTTGTTGTAGATTGATTCAAGTTTAGATAAGAGGGAAGAGTTGAGATTAGTTAGAATTTGTGAGGCATATAACTGGTTAGGTAGGAGGTAGGCTTGAGAGAGGGTTACTTTAGCTTTATTTGTAAGGAACTTGCTGTTTCTGTAGAGGAGGCCGAGTTTTTGGTGAGTCTTCCTTATGCAGTTATTTACGTGCAAGTCACGCTTGAGATGGTCATCAATGGCGACACCTAGGAGTTTTGTACTAGTTTCAACATCAATAAGAGTGTTATTTGGAGATAATATAGAGAGAGTTGATTAAAGATGGATAAAAGTTTGGGGGCAAAAAAGTAAAAGCTTAGTTTTCTTAAGGTTTTGGATAAGCTGGTTGTTAGTGAGCCAAGTTTCTACTGAGTTGAAGGAAGTCTGGGTGGCATTGAGGTCAGTGGGGGTATCAGCAGTAGTGATAACTGTAGAGTCGTCTGCATATTGAACAAGGCATGATAGAGGACAGGAAGCACAGACGTGATTAGTTACAACAGTTACTTGCATTATACCAGCATGCACCCACGTTACATGAAGAATTCTTCTTCTTCTTCTTTCAGCTTTTCCCGGTTACGGGTTGCCACAGTGGATCACCATCTGCTCATGATTGGCATTAGAGTTTTATGGTGTCAAGTTGCCAGCCCAGAGCCCAACCTTCCACAGATGGCACACACACACACACACACACACACACACACACACACACACACACACACACACACACACACACACACACACATGCGCTAATGCCTTGGGCCAATTTACTGTGTCCAATCCACCTACAACATGTCTTTGGGATGTGGGAGGAAACCAGAGAAGCCGGAGGAAACCCACACCCCAAGTTACATGAAGAATAAAATTCCAAAAGGACAGCTCTTAATAGCCAGTCGAATGACAAGTGAAATGGGTGATTTTTGAAGGAAATAGAATTTATCACTACCTTGTTTGTTGAAAGAGGGTATAGTAAGATTCTGTTGAAAGAGCAGGCTGAATATGTCACACAGAATAGGGGCAGTCTCTTTCCAGCCATCCTTGAACATGGGTTTTCCAACATTAATACAAAACAGAACTATGACAGGAACACATCTGATGCTGGTAATTATTTTTGTTTCGACATGACAGTAGATAGTGGTATTACCAGAAACATTATTTCTGGCAAATGGAAAATTTTAGAGGGAAACAAAGATTTGCAATCCATAGTGGGGACCTTACCAAGGTTTGTATATAAAAATCAAAATCATTTAAAAAAACATTTTAGAAAGAGAGAGAAACAAACTTGTTCATTGCCCCAACATCACACAGAAAAGATGGGGCATGTATAAATGTGGGAACTGTAACATATGTAGATACATTTCTGAAGGTTCCTTAGTTAATTTAGAACATTTGCCTTACACTTTGAAAGTTCCAGGGCACTTTAACTGCAAGACTAAAGGAGTTGTATACATTGGTATGTGTGCATACTGCAGTGCATTCTACACTGGTATGACTACAAGACCCCCGTGCACTAGAATAAAGCAACATTATTACAATATTAGAAAACAAGACAAAACAAATGATTTTTATAAGCATACTAACACCTGTCCCATGTACAAACAATTTTTGTTTTCTGTGCTGGAGCAAGGAAGTCATGAGTTTAGGGGAGACAATTTCAAAACAAATCTTGAACAAAAAGAGGCTTTATGACAAACCAGATTAAATTCAGATACAAAACCTGGTATAAATGATGCTGTTAACATTAAATGTTTTTTGAAAGGCCATAGAGTCTATATAAGGAAATAACTTCCTGAGCTTTGAAATTTTATTGATTAATCGTGTAACTGTTTAAGTGGAACGGCGTGTTTACTGGTGCAGAGGTCTTTCAAAACTGTTTTTAAATGTGATGTAGAGAATATACATTTTATTCTGAAGAAGTTTGGCTAAGAAAGTGTGGATTAAAAGTTTTTATTATGCTAACATCATGTGGATTTCACTCTGTTCTTCTGCATCCTCCAGGCTGGTTTTGTGATTAGTAAAGATATTGTAAAGCAATGGGCCAAGAATAGATCCCTGGGGGACACCCATTTTGACTAGGGAGAGGGGAGAGAGTAGACTGCCATCTCACAGACTGAAGTCAGTCAGAAAGATAGCTAGAAAACCAGGCCACAGTAGAGGTAGAGAAGTTGAGGTCAGTTAGCTTATTAAGGAGAAGGGGGTGAGAGTGAGACACAGTATCAACAGCTTTTGATAGGTCCAGGAATAGACAGGAAACAAGTTTCTTATTATCTCTGATTGAAGAGATAGTATTAATGAAAGATAATAAGGCGGTAGTGGTGCTGTGCGTAGGGTGAAAGCTGTGTTGTGTGGGTGTAAGCAGAGTTTCCTGTAGGAGGTGTTGGAGTACTTAGTAATGGATGCATTTTTTCAAGCACTTTAGAAAGAGGAGAGAGTATAACAATAGGTCTGAAATTAGAGATTTCAGAGGAGTTACCTCCTTTCTGTATAGGTAGAGTATAAAATTGTTTCCAGGTAGAGGGAACCTTGGATTTAGTGATAGAACGGTTAATCAATATTGATACAGGGATAGTAAGAGAGTCAGCTACAACTTGAAGGAAATAAGGAGGGATATTATCTGCGGAGGCAGAGCATGGTTTTAGTTTAGAGAGTAGAGATTTAATATATTTGATGGAAACAGGATGTAGGGAGAAAATATTGGAAGCCTTTGGAGTAGGAAAGATAACAGGAAACTTAAAAGGGTTGGTTGAAGAGGAGATAGAGTTTATCATCCTAGAGATAGATTCAATGAAGTAAAAGTTAAAAATGGCTGTTTCTTGTAGAGTCTTAGTAGGACAGAGATTGGGTGAAGAGGAGTTTCCAGGGTGCAAAATTTGATTGATGGAGTTCCAGAATTTTTTGGGATAAGTTTTTTGTGCAGATGGGGGTGTTGTAGTAAAAGTGTTTTTTGTCTTTGCGCATATGCATTTTTTTTTAGATTTCTAAGTTCTTTATATTTTGCAGGTGGCTAGGAAGTTTAGTTTTAACCCACAATTTCCACATTTTGTCTCTAGTTTTCTTCAGAGAGTGAGTGGCATTGGTTATTCATGGGGATATCTTAGATTTAACTCACATAGTGCGAACGGGTGCAAGAGAGTTCAGAATATTCAGTTCAGTTCAGAACTCATAACTCATCTACTATAACAGAAGCGATAACATTTTTCAGATTTCCCATTTGCTATGCTTCGTACCTAATTCAATTTCTGAATGGTATCTGCTTACTTTTCTAGAAAATCATTAGAAGTTGGTGTAGTCTTTTCTTGGGACTGACCAGGAATGCTCTATGGTTCCCCAATAGGCCTTGTAGCCTAAGTGTACAATCTTGTCTGAAAAACGACAGTGAAACCTTGAAACAATAGACTAATATGTGAGCGCTTATGACTACTGTGAGGAGTAAAATATTAAATTTTAACGTTTTCAGCATTTATATCACAGTCATGCATACCATTCTAAGTATAGGTTCATAGGTTCATAGGTAGGTACTAGGCTATCTGCCCGAGGGCATTTATAAGCCTAGCCAGAGTGTGTCGGCTTTCACCTCCCAGTTGATTAATTAACTGATCCTCTGTCAAGCAGAGCCAATGAAGTGATCCCAGGGGTGTATTTTCTGTTACTCATCCACTCGTCAAGGTTTCTCTTGAAGAGTGTTAGTGAGGGGCTCTGCCTAATGTAGTTTAGAATTTTGTTCCAAAGCATGGGGAGTTTCTGTGACAGGAATCTATCCCTCTAGCATGTTCTATTTATTGTTGTGGCGAGGTTTAGCTCACGAGAGTGCATGGCTTGCAGTGTCTTGGATTTCTTTAGGTGGAGCATGCCCATCAATTCTGAGTTGGACATGGCTTTGTAAGTCAGGCAGAGATCACCTCTGAATAAGCGATATGCCACTGAGTACAGCCGGAGTTTTTTCAGTCAGGCTGCATAGGACATATGTTTGAGGCCAATAATCCTCTTGGTGAGGTACTTTTGTGGTCTCTCCAGCTGTTGGAAGTGTCTTGTGAGGTACATCCCAAATGGGGCATTGTACTCTATGATGGGTCTAATGAGTGATGAGTCGAGGGGCACTGTGACCTCTTTATTTCTAGATAAGAACCCTTTAGTAATTAGATGGGCCACATAGAAGGATTTTCTAACTACTTTGGCAATATGATTGCCAAAGGAGAGATTACTATCTACCTGGGTCCCATATCTCTTATTACCTCTTCTGTATTAAGGGGGCTGCCACCTATATGGTAATGCATGGGTGTTTTGTTTTTCCCATATGGGATGACCATGCATTTTTTGGCATTTAGCTTGAGGCCATGACTTTGATACCAGGTGTCCATTTCAGTAAGGCCTTTCTGGAGGATGTCCGTGTCAGCCGAAGAGTCAATTATGGCTCCCAGTTTGCAGTCATCAGCAAACTTGGTTAGTGAAATTCCTCCTGTGTTTGCCTGTACTTCTGAGAAGTATATGCTGAACAGTAGGGGTCCCAGGACTGAGCCTTGTGGGACACCACTTGTGACTGGTTTAGAGTCGGACCTGGAGCCCACTATTCTTACAGTGTGAGTTCTGTCTGTAAGCCAGTTGGCAACCCATCTCATGACGTAGGGGTTTATGTTCAGGCTGGTGTGTTTTTCTGTAATACTCGAGTGGGGAATGATGTCAAAAGCCTTGGCGAGGTCAAAGTAGGCTATGTGAACAACCTTTCCCTCATCCATGGCCTTGGTGACTGTCTCGAAGATGTCAACCAAG
The DNA here is from genome assembly GCF_019279795.1 of Protopterus annectens. Classification (NCBI taxonomy): domain Eukaryota; kingdom Metazoa; phylum Chordata; order Ceratodontiformes; family Protopteridae; genus Protopterus; species Protopterus annectens. The sequence goes on along the minus strand of NC_056741.1, from coordinate 1,624,146,063 downwards.
TTTAGTAGGCATGATCTGCCCTTAACAAAGCCGAACTGGGCCAGGTCAAGTGTTTGAAGATTGCCAATGTCTTTGTTAATGTGTTCCATGATGATACGCTTCATAGCCTTGCAGACCAGGCTAGTCAGGCTTATGGGGCGATAGTTACCAGGGTCAGTTGTGGCACTTCCTTTGTGGAGTGGAACAATGATTGCTGTGCACCATTCTATGGATACATAGCCTGTGGAGAGGCTGAGGTTGAACAGCGTGTTTAGGTGGGGGGTTAGTTTGTTCTGCAGTTCATGCAAGATGCAGCCTGGGACACCACCTGGCCCCATTGACACTGTGTTTCTGGCTTTTGAAAGGGCTGTTTTCACCTGTGCATCTGTGATTTCTGGGACACTACACTTTTCCGGTATTGTTGTGGGTCCTTTTGGGGGTGAGAGGGGGGTGAAGTTTGCACTGAATATATCTGCCACGATGTTGGCAATATCAGTAGGTTCAGTATATTTGTGCTATTTTGCACTAGTTCAGTGCATATCTGTGAGTTGACACTTAGATTCTTAACATAGCTAAAGAAAGCTTTGTTGTTAACTTTTGAATCCTTGGCTATTTTTCTTTTGAAGTTAGCCTTGGATGATTTTATGAGGGAACTTAGTTTCTTACTGATACTGAACAGGGATGTCTTTCCTTCTTGGGATTTGCTTTTTTTCTGAACTAGTTTCCTCCTTCTATTGTATAGGCTGTTTATGGCAGGGGTCCACCAGACTGGTTTCCTTCTCTTAGAGGAGTGAGTCTTGGTTTTGCTAGGGATGGCATGATCCATACATCCTTGTAGGTGCTCAGAGAGAGCATTTGTAAAGGTTTCAGCATCTTGGGCAGCATTGTCCTTTAGCTTGGTGGCTGTGAAACTTACCATCTCTGTCTTAAGTAAGGTGAAGTTTGCTTTAGAAAGTTGTTTTACTGTGGTTTCCTTAGATGGGGGTGGTGGCGGGGTGTGGACATCCAGAGTGATTAGCTTATGGTCCGATCTAATCAGTGATGGGTTGACCTCTGGTGTGGAACACCTGTCGCTCATGTTTGTGATGACCAGGTCCAATATGTTTTCACCTCTGGTAGGGGAGTTTACCAGCTGATCCAGGGCTTTTGAGTTGATGAATTCCAGGAAACGCTGGGCCTGGGAGTTTGTACTTGAGTAGTTTTCCCAGTTAATGGTAGGGTAATTGAAATTGCCCAATATCAGGGTGTTCGGTAGGACCTTCATGTTTTCCAGTGTCTCCAGAAAGATGGAGTGGTGGTCCTGGGTCATGGAGGGTGATCTGTAGCAGGCCACAATTTGCATTGCAGATTTGCCTGATGTTAGTTGCACATAAATGATCTCAGAGGTATCATGCTGTTACACTAACCTGCAGGTGTAGGCATCCTTGGTGAATATGGATACACCCCCTCCTTTTGTGTTTCGGTCCGTGTTCTGTGGCAGAAACCTGTGGCACAAGTTGTAACCTGGCAGTGCTGGGGTGCTTTCTGGAGCCTTGAACCACATTTCAGTTACTGCACAGATGTCAAAATTCTCCATACCGAGGAGTGCTTCGAACGCATGCATTTTGAGATTTAAACTCCTGGCGTTGAGTAGCATAACCCTCAGTTTTTTGTTAATTGTGCTGTTTACGGAGGTGGGTTTTACTTTTGAGCCTTGCCTAAAAAAAGGCACTATGGGGGCAGCAAGAGCCTTGCCCAGTATTCGGAAGCCTAGGGGTGACAGGTGCAAGCCGTCTCTTGTGAAGCAATGTAGCTTGTCGAGCATGTCGTCCCAGGCTGACAGATACTGGATCCCCTTTGAATGACGCCAGAAGCTTAGCCAATTGTTGAAATTGATAATTTTTTTTTTTTTTATACTGATGTATCATTCTTGGTGAGGGCAGGATGCTATTCAGGGTCAGTGTCATACCAGCTTGGGCTACATGATCAGAAAGCTCTTCCATGTCTCTTTTCATGTAGTCCAGTGAGGTACATCTCAGGTCATTCACACCAACATGAACAATGACAGAGTCATATTTGTACTTGTTCTGGAGTGACATGAGTGCTTGTGTTATGTGGCGGATTCTCGCTACCGACAAGCAGCTAACAATAACCTTCTGCTTGTCCAGCCTAGTGAGTGGGACATCAGTGTGCCTGACTATAGAGTCACCTATTACTAGTATGATAGGTATGTTATTTTGTCTTAAGGGCTGTGATTGTGCGACACACTGATGAGTTTATGTGTTGTCTGGTTTGTGACAGGAGGTGAGTGTCTGCTTTGGAGGTCTCTGATGCTGTTGCAGGTTTTTATTTAGAGCCTCTGAGTATGATTTTGTGTATTTATGTGTATTTTTTGCCAGTGCTGGTTTAGTAGGTCTATGTGTGGCTGGAGGTGTGGTGCAAGTGTCAACCTTCTCCTCTTGACTGTCTGTTCTAGTCTTTGGTGCAGACAACTTAGCCTCCAGTTTGGCTGTATAGTTGCAACTTGCGCATATGTTAGTGTTTTGTGGTAGAAGGAGAGGGTTGTCTGTGTACATGAGGCAGTTATAACAGTGCCTCAGGATACCCAAATTCACCAGCTGGACTGGACAGTACACCTGAAATTGATCTTTGGTCATGCCTGAATAGTAGGGTGAGCTGCTTAGTTGCTTGGTTAGTGAGGGGTGAATAAAGAGCCTTGCCCTGCTGGGCAATCGAGTGTTGGGGTATATTAGTGCTTGCTATTAGGTCTGAGCAAGTGCTGGTCTGTAGGATGCTTTTTGAGTGCTTAGGTTGAGAGTTAGACTAGTTTCAAGGGAAAAACTGAAGAGGAGACTTAGTGGAGCGGGGAATAATTTAACCCTAGCTAACTAGCACTGCCCGGCGCACAAAACTGTGCAAACACATTTTTTATAGAAGGGAAATTAAAGAGATAGAAATTAGCCCAAAATGGCCAATAAACTACTAACTACTGGGCTGGAACCACTCCCCCAGGGACAGATAGGCTGGTCAAAGCTCCCCTCTCTCACAGGTGAACAGAGTAACTTCCTTCTATGCAAGTAAGGTATGGGAAACTCAGAAACTTGTAACACAGCCCTGAATGCAGCACTAGCCTGAAAACTGGACTATATTAGCTTAGAAAGGCAGGAAACAAGGATTTTTTTTTTGTTTTTTGAAAAGATAAGGCAAAAACAGTAAAAACTATCAGAAAAGGCTATCACACTTTAGCATGTAGCCTACAACAGTTAAACAAAGTTAAACAAATTATTTAAACAAAAAATGACTTTTTAAAAGTGCAGGCAATCAAATAAGTACAATATGTGAAAAAAACAAGCTTTTGAATCACAATAAATGCTGGTAAATCAGTGTTTAGGCAGAAAACAGTTAAGTATAGCAAGAAACTACAGAAAAGTGATACTTAATCACTCCAAAGTCTCTCTTCTAAGCTAGAAGGCATGTATCAGTTTAAGGCTTTCTAGTGCTTCCCAGTAGGTTAGTTACAGGAAAGATGGGAAACAAGCACAGATGTGGTCTTTTAAACCAGAAAGTTGAAGGAAATGGGCAAACGGTCCCAGTGGTCAATAAACTACAATTTCTGGCCAAGAACCACTCCTCTTGTGGTAGACAGGCTACCTAGTGCTTACCACTCCCACTGATAAGCTAGAAGGGGCTGAGAAGCTTACCAACAGTCCTGGATACAGCAACTCTGTATCTGGGCTAGGCTAGTTACAGGAAAGGTGGGAAACAAGTGCAGGTGCGGCTTTTAAACCAGAAAGTTGAAAGAGATGGAAAAAACTGCCCAGATGGCAAATAGCTACAATTTCTGGGCCAGGAACCACTCCTCTTGTTGTAGATAGGCTACCTAATGCTTATCACTCCCACTGATAAGCTAGAAGGCTTCCTTCCAATACAGAAAGGCTTGGGGGCTCAAAAGCTTACAAAGAGTCCTGGATACAGCAAATCTGTACCTGGACTAGATTAGTAACAGGAAAGGCAGGAAACAAGTACAAATACAGGCTTTTAAATACAGAAGGTTAAAAGAGATAGAAAAGCTTCCCAAATGGCCAATAAACTATAATTTCTTGGTCAGAAACCACTCTTCCTGTGGTAGATGGGTTACCTAGTGCTTACCACTCCCACTGATAAGCTAGTATGGCTTCTCTCCAACACAGAAGGGCTTGGAGGACTCAGAAGATTACCAACAGTCATGGATACAGCAAATCTGTACATGGACTACACTAGTTACAGGAAAGGTGGGGACCAAACACAAACATGGGGTTTTAAACCAGAAAGTAGAAAGAGATGGAAAAACTGCCCAAACAGCCAATGAACTACAATTTCTGTGTCAAAACCCATTCTTCCCATGGTAGATAGGTTACCTAGTACTTACCACTCCCACTGATAAGCTAGAAGGCTTCCCCTCCAACACAGAAAGGCTTGAGGGGGCTCAAAAGCTTACCAATGGTCCTGGATACAGCAAGTCTGTATCTGGACTAGATTAGTTACAGGAAAGGCAGGAAACAAGCTTAGATTTTTTTTTACAGAAAAGCAGCTAAAACTGCAGTAAATACAATTCAAATTGCAGTGCAGGCTAGCACACTTGCATGTGTAGCAATATTACAGCAAATACAGTTTAAATAAATGCAATTAAATTAACAAATGACTAAAAAAAACAAGTGCAGAAGGCAGTAAATTAGAAGGCTACTAACAAGAAGTAATAAGTGCAGAGTAAGAGCGACTGAACAGATAGCATATGAAAGGAGATATACTATTTTGTATATTAAATGATTAATCTTAACTAATACCTGCTATGAAGAGTAATCATTTTATATGGAAGAGACTCTTGTTAGTTTTCATGGGAATGTGTGGAATATGTATTTATGGAGGTATTTTCATGTATTTGAAAAAGAAAAATCTCAAATGGCAAGTGATTGATTCTTAGTTGAATGAAAAATAGTAAAAAAGGTTAAACATTTTAGGGGGAATTCAGTAAAGCCTGCACAGATTAATTTACCTTGTAGGCATAGTGGCACAGAGCTTACACGGACATAAGCAACCGTGCGATCCAGTAAATGGAGCTGAGAGGCGTGCACGAGTGTGCGAACACAGAAATGTCCAAATCATGCAGATCACCTCATAAGCAGGTGAACTGCATGCAAATGAGGGTGTTGGAGTGATGCAGTGAGTATATAGGCATTAGTGCAGACCCCGTGTTGGTCTCCAAAGTGTACATAGAAAAACAACATGTACATGAGATAAAAAAGTGAACAGGGGCTGTAAAAGCCCAGTTAGAAGGACAGAAATAGCATAGCAGATACAGATATGTACAAAACTATGCCCTGTGTGTCCAATAATTATTTTCTTTTAATGCTCATATTATGTTTGAACGCCATTATGCAAAAATAAAATGTTTAAAAGTGTAAAAATGAAAAAAATGAAGTATATGACAATAATGCATTATAGGGCCTTGCATGGAGTATGTGCAATGGTAGATTTCTGTGGCTACTAAGGATGCAGAGTCTGGAATAGTTTTGGTTTTCTGGTTGTATGCACAGATCTGTATGCAAATGAGCTGGGGTTACAGGATAGCAAAAATGGGTATCCGTGCCCACAGATCACATCCGTGTAGCCCCAGAACCATGTTGGTGTCCACAGAAGAGGTATCTGACATGAAAAGGGTTTGTGTGTCTGTATTTCATTAAGTGCATTGGAGCTCAGTGGTGCCTGTTTGCATGCCGCAGTGCAAAGTTGAGCAGGGGAGTGTGTCCAGTGCCTCCTAAGCTTTTTTAACTTCAGGACACATATTTTAGCTAGTTTGAGTGGGTTTGCATGGTGCACTGCTGTGCTGAGCGTGCATATCCATGGGGTTGTGTCCACGTAGTGCTGAGCATTGTTTATATCTGTGGCATGGGTTTGCATGCCATGCCACAAAGGCTGTTAAAAAAAATTGCCTGAGAAAGCCAATGATATATACAAATGACCCCTGTACCACTTTAACTGGGCCATTAAAACACTGATAATGATGTACTTGGCAGGTGGAATGCATCGCAGGTAGCAAATCACACAAGCTGTACCTACAGCAGAGCAGTAGAAAAGTTGCAAACACCCTACAATCTGATTTCACCCCCATCCTCTGCACCAGTGGAGTACAAATGTGAGATTTTTAAAGTAAAGCAATACTAGGGACTGCTGTAGCTCTGCAACATCTGTATGTGCTAGATGCTGAGATCATTGCTGATGCTGCTGACAACAGGCCTAGACTGAGAAGGAGAAGAGTGTTCAGGCCCAGGGTAACCTTCCAGGAGATACATGAACTGGAGATTGTAGAGCAGTACAGGGTGGACAGGGACATACTACAAGAGCTCACTGAGCTCTGCTACCCTCAACTCAGATCCAGAGCCAACAGAGGGGAATCTATCCAAGTGAAAACAAAGGTATGTGTAGCCCTTAGGATACCAGCTACAGGTACTTTCCAAAGACCAACTGGGGACATAACGGGGTCTCACAGGAATCAGCATTCAGAGTACTCCACCAGTTCTTGGATTCCATGCTAACACATGCCAGTGAGCACATTTATTTACCCTGCACCCCTGAAGAGAGGGCTAGCAGTATGTGACTCTTCTACCATGTAGTAGGCTACCCTGAGGTACTGGGTGCCATAGACTGCACTCATATACACATTAAAGCATTGCCCAGTGAGGAGGGTAGAGTCTACCTCAACTGCAAGGGGTTTCACTCCATCAACTGCCAGGTCATGTTTAATACCCAGGGCATTATCATGAATGTGTGTTCTGGTGGCTCTGGCAGTTATCATGACTCCCATGCCTGTCATGTATCACAGCTGTACCTGATGTTTGCCAGTGGGGCATACCATACAGCCAGCTACTTGGGAATGCTGGCTCTGCACTGGAACCATGGATGATGCCACCCATCAGAAATGCACACACACCCACTGAAGAATGCCATAATGAGGTACAAACTAGGAATATCATAGAGCATGTGTTTGGGCTACTCAAGTCACAGTTCTGGTGCCTAGATACAGTATATCTGGTGGGGCCCTGCAGTAGTCTCCAGACACATGTGCACAGATGTTCACAGTATGTGCCATGCTACACATTATGATCCTGCAGAATCAGATGCGGCAGTATCATCAGAGGGAAAGGATACACAGCCCCCAACCAGTGCATAGGATCCTCCTAAGGCTGTCCCTATTGGCAGATGTAGGTGTGCCCAGTATGCCCTGGCCTTGTCCTTGAGACAATGCAAAGTACATGCACTGACAACCTAGGGTCCTAGGGACTGACACCTTACTCCGACTCTCATGCATAGTAAAAAGGATGCCAGCCAAACCACACAACCTGTACCTGACCATTTATTGGCTGTGTACTGCATGCATCAGACAGAATCACCCCTGAAACACAGGTTTTTCAACCTCTGCATTCACAATGTAATTCACTAGCCTATAAAACAAATGTACGGGGTGCTAGACTATGGTAGCATATGTATGGACCTGCTGCATGTATGCAAGGGAATTGAGTGGGCTACTGGGCTACTTGCAGAGAACTAAAAGCTACTTGGCACAACGGGTACTCTGTCCAATACTGGGTGCCCCATAATATGTATTAGGCCACATGACTGGAAACCCCACTGCATTATGCAAGGCAAATGCCAAACAGTGGGGTCATATGACAGATGCATGACTGTCAATGCCAGAGTCTCTTACCCCCAACACATCAGTGTTCCCATACAACTGCAGTAACAGTATGTTTGCAAGGATATATCAGCAGATCACACAATTCCAGGGCTGTCACAAAGAACCTGGCCACATGTTATATTTTCCACAAAATACAGGGGTCATAGTGTATGTCTGTATGCTGTTCATAGTGTGAGGAATTAAACCTCACTTTCTGGAGGCTGGTGTAGCTCAGTGGGCAGAGGACATTAACATGGTTGATGGTGTTGATGGTTCGAAGCTGGTCTCAACTGCAACTTTTGCATGTGAGTTACTCACATGGTAGATGTTTCACAGATTGTGATAACACCATACACTGTTACTGCAAGAAAGCTGGACACAGCCAGAGAAAATGGGGGGACAGAGATCCAAACCTACAAACATTATACATGCTCTGAGTAACCTAGAAGGTGGCTAGTATAACAGCAGGTTGAAACAGATCAGATTAGCCGCAGTATGTAAAGGCCATCACATAACTGTGTCAGTACTTACAACAAGTCAGTGAACTGCATTTCATAGTATATTGCCAGATAAACACAACTGTATGAGGAACAGAGCAGATATATGGGGCGGAATGTTGGACATTCTGCAAAATCCTGTACAGTGAGAGGTATGAAGACTGCCAACCTGTGTGTAGTGTTACATTATTTACCCCGGTCACATCATACCTCGCAACCTCTTAGAGCAAGGAATCTGGACAAAGCCATAAACAATAGTGGGACAAAGGCCCAAATATATGGAAAAGGGTCATCTACTGGCCAGACAAATGTGGAAAGTCGATAGAATAACAGGTCTTGCATTAGCATGAATCCCCTGATGTGCATGGAGTCAGTAACTCAAATGTCTCTCGTCATATCCTAACATCAGTCTATAATATCTTGCCCCTAATGTGCCAGAAAATCACAATGTTGTGTGAAACATACCAAAAATATGAACCAAAACTCTACACATTCCATTACAATCTGCACAGTTGATAGGTATGGGTCACATATTATGTTCAGCAAACAGCTGGGGTATGCCTTGGACAAAATATCAAGGAGGTACTGGAGTGTGGAAACAGGTCCAACAGTCAATTGGCTGCAGCACACAAACTCCCAGACTGGAATACAGGTACATCTGGCCTGGAGTCACCTTGTACGCATTGGCAGTCACACTGGGCATGTCCCTACACTTATCTAACTTGATCCCATGTCTGTTGCCTCATCTGCCCAAAGACGTGCTAAGTGGACATATGTTTGTGCAGACAGAGAACTAAACATACATTTCTGTCTCTCCCTAGCCCCCTCACACTTGATTATTGTCTCTATCAGTGTGTTGGACATATATATGTATATATATATATATATATATATATATATATATATATATATATATATATATATATATATAATAACAAGATGTATGTATAACTATATAAAGTACAATGATACATAGATTCCACACATACATCCACAGAACACATTTACATTACTGACACACACAACTACATTTAAGGAGACATCCATGTTATTCAGATTGAGATAGATATGGGTGGAGATGTACGAATGTTCCCACATGCCAATGACAGCTGTGGTTATCTCCACATACACATCACAACAGCCATCTGAAGCACCTGACTAAAGCCACAAGAGTACATAATCCACTCACCCACAGACCACTGAGCCTGCGGGCTGTCACCCTGCAGACAGACATAGGTACGCAGGTGGTGTAATGTAGAATGTGTGCAATGCACTCCTTGGACAGGCCATAGTGTCCCTGCCCACATGACTGCCTCTCAAACTGCAAACAGTCACATATGGCCAGACTGGTAAGTGTACAGACATAACAGGAATATGACTAGGTATCACACCGCTAGGACACTAGATACAATAACATTACCAGGCAGTATCACTCTGCAGGGAACACATGCTAACACAAGGCCACTTAGCGTACTCCACAAGTACTGTGCCTGCATCAACATATACAACAGACATAACCTGTGGCACGTGCAATATGTACTGTGAGCTGTAGTAGGTAATACTAGATAAGTAGGAGTTTTAATCTCACATCCTCCAACTGTGTGTGTGTGTGTGTGTGTGTGTGTGTGTGTGTGTGTGTGTGTGTGTGTGTGTGTGTGTGTGTATCAAAATATCCCCTCACAGCACAATGAACATACTCATACGCACTGTCCCCATACAATGGTATGCATTTTTGGCGTTGTGACTGGCTGATGGCCTCTAAATACCCTCCTCTAGGCCTGCTGATGTCATCCACCTTAAGAGCACTGGCTGACAGCATAGTAGCTGATAAACAGCATGGCAGATGTGATGAGTACTGTGAGCAATAGTGTGTAATATTAGGTAGGAGTCCTAATCTCATATTCTCCAACTCTGTGTGTTTGTGTGTATCAATATATCCCCTCACAGTACTATGGACAAGCTCATATGCACTGTCTCCATGCAATGATATGCATTTTTGGCCCTGTGACTAACTGCTGGCCTCTAAATGCCCTCCTCTACAAGCCCTGCTGATGTCATCCACCTTAAGAGCACGGCTGAGAGTGTAGTAGGAGATAAACAGTCTGTCACATGTGATAAGTACTGCAAGCTATAGTGTGTGATACTAGTTAGGTAAGAGTTCTAATCTCACAGCATCTAACTCTGTTTGCGTGTATGCATGTGTGCGTGTGTATGTATGTGTGTGTGTGTGTGTGTGCGTGTGTGCGTGTGTGTGTGTGTGTGTGTGTGTGTGTGTGTGTGTGTGTGTGTGTGTGTGTGTGTGTGTATGACTACATCCCCTTTCAGCAGTTTAGACAAGCCCCTATGGGCTATCTCTGTTCAATGGCTATGCATTTTATGCCCACTGTCTAGCTGCTGGCCTCAACACTGGTCTCTGTTACAAGGCCTGCTGATGTCATCCACCTTAAGTGCACTTGTTGAGAGTGTAGTAGCAGATAAACAGCATGGTGCATGCGATAAGTACTGCAAGCTATAATGTGTAAGACTAGATAGATAGGAGTGCTACTCTCGCAGCATCTAACGTGTGTGTGTGTGTGTGTGTGTGTGTGTGTGTGTGTGTGTGTGTGTGTGTGTGTGTGTGTGTGTGTGTGCGTACATGAAAATATGTCCCCTAACAGCACTAGAGACATGCCTATGTGGCCTACCCCTATGCATTGGTTATGCATTTTATGGCCCTGTGACTAGATGCTGGCCCTAAATTGCCTTCCTCTACATAAGCATAACTGATGTCCAACACCATCTACAGTTGTACATGCAGACTACACAGGTGACATGTATCAAGGGTAGTAGAGTGTGTCACAGGCTAAGAAAGCATGCTGATAATACATGTCCCCATTGTCCCTGACACAATGTTCTACACATATGCACCCAGGGAATCATGCACATATACTGGCATGTCTTGTTGACATCATATGTCTGCTCTGCTGCCTTGCCATCCTGTGCTGCTGTATTTCCACTATGTGTCCATTGCTGCACCACTCAGACACAGATCCGTGACACACCTTTCATTCTGTGACACTACCACTAGTGTACCATCAGGCAACAAAAATGCACAACATTTTATGTGTACTCCCGACACATGCCAGCATACAGTACCTGCTGTGGCCCACGACTACTGCCATGACATAACACTACTGCACTAGCCAAACACGTGTACAGTTATATGGTCGCCCTGTGCATCAGACACATATATGCAGGTCCCCACATGGATGGCAGGGATGTGCCACAGGTATCATCACATGCACATGGTGTGGTGTGTTATGCCACAGGCCTAGGCTGTGATAAACAGTTGACAGCATGTGTGTGAGTCAGGAAGGGGTGTTGTTGACAAGGGCCATGGATTGGTGCTGTTTGTGTCTGTAGGTGACCTGCATGTGACAGTGGTGTTGGAGTGTTTGCATGTCCACAGTCAAGCTCAGTGCTATGTCTACACGTATGTATGGTGGAAAGCTGTGTACTTTACATGGTAGAGTGAACAGTTCACCATCTTCAGTCATGAACACAGGAACTGGCTCCTTCATGAGTAGCATGAGTGGCACCATGCCCAAGGTCAGATGCAGTGCTAGTACCTGACAGTGACTGCTGTCTGCTGAGCCTGTGTCCCTCCCAGGACCACCCAGGACCACATGCCCATGGCCTGCCACATTGTAGTGTAGACAGCACACTTTTTTCTCTAACACTATGGGAACTTGAGTGTGCACGGCCATGTAGACTACCAGCAGATGATGTTGCTGGCCTATGTCCATGTGTCCAATGCCTAACTCCAACCACATACTCCACAACGGACGTGTGCTCAAAGACAGACACTGTCTGAGCCCACTGTCTGTCCACTACATCAGTGAAATGCTCCATGGCATCACCAATGCTGTGGAGGCAGTCACGGATGTCACACTGTGCTGAATTCATAACCCTAAGCATCCATCTGGTGTTACATTCAGCTCATGCATGTGCCTCCATGACAGCCCAAAACATGCGACAAGTGACCCATGATGTGATACATGCAACAGGAAGTGTATAGGCAACAGTTCTCCTTCGAGCACCCCTGTCAATCTGCCTGTGTGGGACCTCACCAGCTGTCTGGCTATGGCCAGTGTCTGCACTCACTGACACCATAGTTCTCACACTGTCCTGTAATATGTCACCACCCTCTGACTGTCTAATATCTGTGGGCTCTGATGACTGGGTATGTATGGGCATACTGACTGTGTGCAGAGACAATGGAAGCAAAAGAGGGATGTCAACCTCTAGGACAGTTTCAGCCACTGACAACCCCACCTGTACCTCACTATTGCCACCACCATCATCATCAGTGTCCAATGAGACAGTGACATCAGGTTGTGAGGGGGACAGACTCTAACTCCCTCTGTTCAGTATGGGCAAATCCATAAAAACTGCAGGTAGTAAAATACATAGAACACTTGCACATCAGGTGGACTTATATAACTACCAAGGTGTCCTGTGGGCTGATGTAGTGATACATTATTGGTCAGACACTCATGTCAATGGTAAATGTGTGACAGAGGGATTATGCACTACTAATTACATTCCATGGCAGAGTGACACTTAAGAGACATGCATGTGTACAGTACAAAAACTATACTACTATCATGTCTTGCTTGACAGGCATGGAGGTAGAACTCAATAGCAGTGAATGCAGAGGACATCAGCATCAGATGTGCTAAGTGACTGCAGCAACCTTTAACATTCACTCCAGGCATACAGCCATAGCAATGATTACATATTTTATTTCTTTCATTGTATTTTATTAGCATTATATTTATTTCCTTTATTTTATGCTGTATATTCACATACCAGGTAATGATTTTAACAGTCTGTGACATCTATAAACACCTATAAAAGGAGGTTATTGTCCCACTGTGCTCATCTCTCATTAGACCCATTATAGAATACAACCCCCTATTTGGTATGTACCTCTCAAGACATCTGCAACAACTGGAAAGGCTGCAGAAATACCTTACTAAAAGAATCACAGGCCTAAAGCAGATGCCTTGTGCTGACCATCTAAAAAAAACTCCAGCTATACTCTGTCACATATCATCTACTCAGAGGCGATCTTTGCTTAACATACAAGGCCATGTCAAACCCAGAGCTGTTGGACATGCTACACTTAAAGAAATCCCAATCCCTCAGAGTCACATGCTCCAGGGATCTAAACCTTGTCATCACAATGAACAAAACATGCTGGAGGGAAAGGTTCCTGCCCAGAGACTCCCCAGACTCTGGAATAGACTGCCCATACATATCAATCAGAGTGCCTCTTTGACCCTCTTCAAAATAAACCTTAAAGATTGGATGGGAGATAAGAAATTCACCCTGGGGATCACGTCAGTCAACCTGCTAGACAGGGGTCCAGGGAAGTAAATATTGTGGGAAGTAATAGCCAGGGAATTGTTATGGCTAGGCTTGTATAGGCCCTAGGACCAATAGCCTAGTACCAACCTATGAACCTAAACCCACAATTATTTAACCAGACTATGGTCTAACTCACCCATTTTTCTGTAGTTCCGGTGGAGAGAAAATCTGCAATCATTTTGTGACTGCTACTGTAATATGTAGTGCTACAGTGCCCTGGATTTGATCTCTGGTCTGTGTGTGTCAAAATGTACTTCAGACAGAGCATTTAATAAATTGAGATACTAAGTCACTACTGCTTATTTACTGACTGATATTTGCCTAGAACTTACCTGGAACCAATATATGAGCTGGTATTAGTAGTACAGTTTTATAGTAGACTGCAGAGACAGTTGAACACATAGGCATGAAATTCAAGCATGACAGATACACTAGGTAACCTATACAGTACTACATAGAATACAGGTGTACACAATATATTGTTAGTGGGTTGAAATATCTGTGAAGTCTACAAACTGTATCAGATTAATGGGTTGGCTAGCTTACCCATGTACATTTCAGACAGTATATTTGCAGTCTACATGTATTACACTGTTATACTTGTCTGCAGCACCATACCTCAGAGCCTGAATGCATATAGCTGAAATGCAATGATTAAAACAAAATAATCCTGATATACATAATATACCTTGGGTGTTATTGCTATTGCTTCATGTGTTATTGCAGAATATGTGTTATAATTCTTTTCTTGTAAAACAGCTCTGAATTTACACTTATTGCACAACACTCTTTATTAGATATACCTTGAGACAGAAACAGGTATTGTTTTGTATTTTATTGCAGAACATTTGTCATAATCAATTTCATGCAAAACAGCCATAATTCCACACATATTGCACAACACAGTTTTATTAGAGGTACCTTCATGCATTTACTGGTATAGTTTCATGTTTTTATTGCACAGCAGTTGTAATGCAGGTGCTGAAATACTGCTGTAATTTTACAGTTATTGCGGTAAAAACTTTATTTAATTTATTTTATCAAAGTTAATGCTTTACTCTTCCCTGCTTATTGCACTACAGTTGACATTAGTCAATTATTGAAGTACAGTTCTACGTCCAGAATCATTGCAATACAATCTTTACTGTATATACCTAACGGCAGGTAATGCTTTACTCTTTCTTGCTTATCTGAATATAGATTGCAAAATGCAACTGTACTCTCCACACTCATGGTGCAAACTGGCCAAGTGCCTGGAATGTGCCTCAACATTGGAAGCCCTCTACTGTGCAGCTGTTGGGAGAGAAGGACACCATTATGAATACCAGTTTAGCAGATATTCTAGATTAGATATTGGTGAAACACATTCCCAGCCCAGAATTATTGGACCCAGGTGTCCAAGTGAGCCCCCTTTCTTCTTTTCAGTTCATCATGGTGGTGATGATACTGCTCACATGTGTGTGGGACACCAGTTGCACTGATGAGGTCCTTTGCCAGCTGGTCCCAGGCCCCCGCCTTGCACTCTGAGCCCTGATAACCTCATTGCATCAGCCTGGCCCTCATGTTTTTTACAAGGAGTTCAATCATGACCCTGGACTCCTGAATGCCCCAACACTGCACCCAAAAGCGCGAACCATCTCCAATGTCTGCCATAGTGTATCTCTCAGTGAAAGCACTGCAAAATATTGACCTGTATTCCAGCCTTTTGAGCTTAATATGGCTTGTTTTCCCACCCCTTATGCCCCTTGGGCAATTTTTAAAAATGTGGTGTGTTGTATTGCACTGTAAAAACCAGCACAGCTGTGCTGAACAGTGCTTAAATTGGCAATACTTAGCCGTGCTTAGCAGTACACAAACCAGCTAAGCACAGTCAAGCACTGCTAAGCAGTGCATAAACAGAGATTGTTGAAGCAGTGCTTAGCAGGTCTTAGCAAGTCTTAGCAGAGCTTAGCTGAGCGCAGATCAGGGTTGAAAAATAATCACAATAATTTGTCTTTGGAAATAAATGTTTAAATTATCTTCCATGTATTGAAACCCTGCATCTATTGCACATAAGCCCATAACTCTAACCACTTGGCTACATGGATATGTGGAATGCTGCTATACTTTTACATATTCCTCTGAGCTAAATTTAAGCACTGCTAAGCACTGGGCTGCGCTGCACAAACACGCTAAGCTATGCTTAAACTTTACCTTTGCATTACAAATTAAATGCATCCGGTTTCTATTTTTAGATGTCTGGCACATGTCAATTATTGGACAATAATATGTCGACCACAGTACAAATGTAAACGGCAATGAGACACCAACCAGAAACTCGTTGCAGATGTAGGCAAGAACCAAAA
>NC_056741.1:1624102640-1624125140 GCF_019279795.1 Protopterus annectens | reverse complement strand
TGTGTATGTGGTGTTATTGACCACCAATTCAGAGCAGATTTGGGTGCTACCTTT
The DNA here is from genome assembly GCF_019279795.1 of Protopterus annectens. Taxonomy (NCBI): domain Eukaryota; kingdom Metazoa; phylum Chordata; order Ceratodontiformes; family Protopteridae; genus Protopterus; species Protopterus annectens. Next base: position 1,624,125,086 of record NC_056741.1, on the reverse strand, counting down.
GAGATTGTGGACATATGTGAAGAAGGTCTTGTGTTTGGCCTTCATGGATGTGGCCAGTTTGGACTAGAAGTTAGCATTAGCAGATTTCACCAGTGACCTTATTTGCTTGTTCAGGCAAAGGATATATATATATATATATATATATATATATATATATATATATATATATATATATATATATTGATCACATCTGACTGGTATTTGCAAAATTTACAATGTAATGTGATAATGTGAGTCATAACATTCCGCTGCCTATGCCTACAAATTTGTTGAAATGTTTGCATTCTATAATATTTGCATTATTCATTCAAACTCATATTCCATCAAAACCTGGTTAGTGCTAATGTATACAGATTCACAATTTACCAACATCAGCTTTGTAGCTAATCTAATTAAACAAAAATCTTCTAAAAAAAAGTCTGTCCTCCTAACTACCGTGTACTATAATATTTTAACTCTTAGGTTTCCATAGTTATGGGAGAATGAATATGGCAGCACTTGGCATATTCCACTTGGATGAATTCTTTGCCAATAACTTCTGTGTTCATTAGATTGGACATTAGAAATACCAGTTTTTTTTTTCCTCAAAAATGTTTTATTTTTTAAAAACAGTTGAATACATTCCATGGTATTTGTATATAACATCTTAATAACTATGTACACTATTTACATCAGCCTGACACTATAACAGAACTCAGTATATACAATTACTTTATAGATATAATAATCCAGTTATCAGAGTGTGTAAGACTTTTTTCCATGGATTGTTAATAAAGGGCTTAGGATGAATCCTTAATTCTTTAATTTTAATTTCCAACAATGCTGTGGTCTTCAGTAGGCTGTAGAAGTCTTCCAAAGTCAGTATTGTGTTTGTATTCCATCTTCTTGTTATACACTTCCTTGAGATTGCAAGTATTGTCCATACTAGATACATATTTGACTCATTCAAATGAGGACCTTCGTAGACATTTAATAATACTAGAGCTTTAGATAAGTTAAATGATTCATTAAATAAAGCTTGTAAAAAGTTTTTAATATCATTCCAAAATGTCTTAATTATAACACAGTCAAAAAATATGATTCCAATCTGCACTGTGGATTTGCTCACACCCCCAACATATTGCCTTTGTGGAAGAATTAATTTTAGTAATTCTGTCTGGATTTAAGAATACTCTGTGCAAGCATTTCCAATTAAAAACTTTCCAGTATTTTGTAAAGAATGTATGTTTTATTGATAATAAAATATATGATTTAATTTCTTCAGTTAGCTGTAATGAGTGTCCTTTTGTTATATAATTCCAATATGAGGATTTGGGTGTTGTTTTGTAATTTATCAATATCTTGTAAAATTTCGAAATACTATTTCCCATGTCATAATCATTATGTATGATTTCATATAGGTATTTCATAAGTTTAGGTATTTCTTTAAATGAAGAATTACTAATTGTCCCAGCCCCCCTTTGAACAAACCACTCTAAACACATAAAGCCATTTGCCGACCTTTATTGAATATTATCATAACATGAACTTAAAACACATCAATTGCCTTCATAATCCTCAGGACAGCATAACAAGTCACCCTGCTCTATCACATGTCAGGGCAGTGTACATGCTCACCCTGAAACCTCTTCCACCAGGGCAGTGTACCTGCTGACCCCCCCCCAAATAATAGGCAGCGTACCTGCTCACCTTTAAACACAACCATTGGTCAAATCAAACCACATTCCTTAGAGGGGGAACTCCAAACAACCAAATCTTCCTTCACATCAAAATGGGAGGGTGGGATGGCCACCAACTCACGCCAAATGTAACTACTTCCTTTAGCTCCCAACACTAGGATCATCCTGAGTCCCACCCTTCCTTACCTTACTTCCTTAACTACTAAAATCCCCTTCCACTCCTTCATTACCATGACACTAATTATAATCACCCAGTCACCTACTCCCCAGCTTGCTCCCCCCCCCGTCCATTACTCATGGGTCCAGGACAACTTAGTTTGTCCCAAACTGGATTTGTCCTGGCCCCTTTTGAACAAACCACTCTAAACACATAAAGCCATTTGACGTCCTTTATTGAATATTATGATAACATGAACTTTAAACACATAAAAAAACATCAATTGTCTTCATAATACTCAGGGCAGCATAACAACTCACCCTGCTTGACCACAACTCAGGGCAGCGTACCTGCTCACCCTGAAACCTCTTCCACTGGGGCAGCGTACCTGCTCACCCCCCCTCCCAAATAATAGGCAGCGTACCTGCTAACCTTTAAACCACACAACCATTGGCCAAATCAAACCACATTCCTTAGAGGGGGAACAGAAGAGGACAATCCTGTCCCTCTTCTCCACCACCAGCCTGATCGCAGGCTGTTCCCCCTCCTAAGCCTTAACCTGTAGCATATCCTATAAAAACAGCTTCAGATGCAAATTAAAAAGATCCAAACCCAATTCATTAAGATGAACCCCATCCCTATGGTACCAACCTTGCCCAAAGTCTACATACTGAATGACATGCATCCCATGGGTTCTTAACTGCTTCACCAATGTATGATTAACAAACCTCCTAACCTTTTCAATTGTCTTATAACTGTACGCATATCTACAACATAAGCGAAGAATCGACTTCGACCACACAATTTCCATACATGGATACCCAGCCTTTAGTCTCAACAAATCCTGCAAAATAAGCTCCGCTAAAAGCTTCTTGGACTGAATACCCAAATCATTACCGCCCCAAATGAATTATTATTATGCCAGGACATCCTAACTTCAATTTAGCCTTCTCAAATTCGGACATATACCTATCCCAACACATACCCCTAACCCCATGCCAAGAGACAGAGCATTGTAAATTTGATAAAACCAAATTTCTTCCATCCTCCCTGATTAAAGCATGCTTCTCTGCCCAGTGGATGTATGAATGGCCCAAAATGAGTATACGTTTCCCTAAAAAAAAGGAGAAATTGATGTTAATAAACACAATCACTATTATCTGATATAAGATAAAACTGCATTTGAGGACCACCTCCCTATTCTTTTAATAATCTTATTTGAACTACCCTCTCTAGCCACATCTGAAGCCCTCGCAATTCTAAAAGAGTGGGCTGCAAACTTCTCAGCAGGAAATCCCATACAACCCAAAATCTTCCAAATCAAATTAATAAGTCTACTACTGGAAATTACCTTGCCATCCCTTGTACAAAAAAACAAGTTATATGAACAACCCAACCTCCTACTCCTGAATTCTCTAGCCCAGGCTACCGGGCAAAGGTTAAGATTCCTATCCACTTTGATCACCACCGTACATCCCCTACCCAACTGATCTGTCTTGCTCTTCTGTAATAAAGTGTTAACCCCCCTCTCAGCTACAATAATGTCCTTCCAACATAATGAACCTAACAACTCCGATACATGGAAATCCCCAAAATATAACCATGTACATAGTGTGCCCCACATGAAATAATCCAATGACCCACCCTGTAACAACCGTAAACCCTGTAAGAAAATCTTCAATATTCTCCTTGTAATACGCTCCACCATCACCCTCCCCCACCCTCTCAGCATATGCCCCAATGTCCAGGACTTTGTAAAATCCTGCAATCCCCCCCAACTTAGCAAAATTGCTAATAGCTGCCAAATCCACTTTGACTGTCTGCAAAGCCTTACCTTTTTCCCGCACACAAGCCACATACCTTAACAATAATCCCTCTGACCACACCCATTCTTTGTCCATCAATTGCAAAACAAATTGATTAAAATCAAAAAGAGCCCTACCATATGCCTTCTTTGTAGAAAAAGCACATGAATGCCACACCAAATGCCTGACTATCCTGTCCCAAGATTCCAAACCTCCCCTGGCAGTGTTCCCAGCACTTTTACCGCCCACGGAACCAACCCTCAAAACCTGCAAAACTGAAAGCAAGACAAATTATCAGCAATATCATTCTTTACCCCTAGCACATGCACCGCTGTAAAAGAAAAATTTATTAACAGGCTCTGCAATACCAATTTTCACAATACCATCAACAATAATTCTGCCCTAGCTGTCTTCTTTTGCAAACCCTTCACCACAGCCATATCATCAGAATGGAAAACTACCTATTTGTTCCTCAACCGCTCCTTCCACACCACCAAAGCTGCCCATATCGGCATCAACTCTGGAAAAGTCACATCATGCCTCCATTCTTCATTCCAATCCTGAGGCCATACCGCTGCAAACCACCTCCCCCAAAATACTCCCCAATGCCGATACCCTCTGTCGCATTTGTAAAGAACTGAAGTTCCTCCTGACCCACCCAATCTGATTGCCAAAAGGAAATCTCATTAAATTGTTGCAGAAAACCATCCCACAACTTTAAATCCTCCCGCACCAGCATGGTCACCCTCATGCAATGATGCTTGCTCCTACCCCCTTTCAACATATAATCTAAAGCCCTGCAAAACGTCCGCCCTGGATGCACCGCTCAACAGGCAAAGTTCAGCAGCCCCAACAGTTCCATGACTGAACTGATCTGAATCTTATTCTTGGCCACCACCCTCCATATGGCTGAATGCAGACTCTCTATCTTATCCTTAGGTAAGCGAAACAATCCCTGTTCTGCATCTACCGTTAACCCCAGAAACTCCAAAGCTCTCGCCGGACCTTCCATCTTATGCTGTGCCAATGATACACCCAATTTTTCACACATGCTTGCAAATTCCTGCAACCCACATTGAGCCCCCACCTTCCCTTCTCCTACTAGCAAAAAATCATCCAAATAATGCACTTCCTTCTGCATACCCACCTTCTGATTCCAAATCCAATGTAAAAGGGTACTAAATTTCTCGGATTTTGCACATGCCACGGAATAACCCATCTGCATAGCCATATCAAAATACTACTAATCATAAACCTTCATCCCCAATAATGGCCAATCCTCCCTCCTGATGGGCAACAAATGAAAAGCTGACTCAATGTCAACTTTGACCAGCCACACCTCCCAAAATTCCCTGATCACCCTCACTGCATTGTCCAAAGAGGCGTAACACACCTTAACTTCCTCATCTACAATAAAATCCTTCACTGACCCTCCCTTCCAGAAATGAAAGATTATTTATCAATCTAAACTCCCCAGGGTGTTTCTTCAGAACTAACTCCAAGGGCGACACCTTGTAGCTAGCAAAAGGCAGATTATCAAATGGACCCCACAAACGCCCTTCCCTACACTCCTTTCCCACCAGGTCTTCCAAAATGTCTTTTTTCCCTTGCACTGAACGGAGGTTCTTACAACTCCCCCCCAATCCCACAGTGGACTTTATAGGAAATCCCCGCTAAAACCCCTGTATGACTTCATTCTTTAGGGCAAGACCAGGAAACTGCCGAAGCATCTCCTCCAACACCTCCACCTTAATAGGGAAGGGTACCCCTCCCCCTATTGTCTCTAAAGGATCCAAATCCCTGAATCCATGAAGACTACCCCTACCCCGAGCTGGCTGTAACCCCTGAGAGGCAAAAAAGTCACCCTCCCACCCTGTACCATTGTTGTTCCATGACCAAAAACCCTGCCATCCGCAGAAAGTCGCAGCATGATTTCCCCCACATCTTAAGCAGGTGTGTGCAAATTTGCACCCGACCCATGAAAAAGTACCATTGTTAAACTGCCAACACACTCCACCTGCATCATCCATGTTCATTCTCCTATTAATCCCACCAAAGCTGTCCATCATCATAGCTAACCATATATCAGGATGACATACCTCCTAACGCAAGGAGTGATCAGTGGCTTTCCATTTGAAGAACCACTGATTATACCACAACCATGCATTCCCCAGCCTTAAATGTTGTGCCTCCCGAATTGTGAGGAAGTACCCCAAAAGGGGAAAAGCCAGCGCTCCATCCTTCACCAGCTGTACTGCCATGTAATAAATAAAACCGACCACACAATTGTCCTACATCCTAGGTCTAAGCTTACCTGTCCTCTTCCTCCCCAATGCTGCTAATGAGGCCAGCAAGTCCTTGCCAGTATCTGACTCTGCTTCCACTAACCTCTGGACTCCTTCCACTTCTATCAACTCAAACACAGCAACATACTCACCTTTCCAGATCTTCTCCTTCACCGTCTCTGGAATGTGCGGGGTTAAAATAACTGCTCTATTGTCCTGTCCCAGGGCCTGAGTGGCTAACCAGTCCCCCAGCCACAGCCCAAAGTCTGATCCTACCTCTGATCCTGCCAAACTGTCCCGTTAGCCAAGATCCACTCCAGCCATCTGTCCACCTGCATACCTGACTGCCTGTCCCAACCTCCTTTGCACCCTCTTTGCCACTTGTTCTCCCCTTTCCAGGTCCCCAACCAACAATATTCCAATCTCATGCCCCTCATCATCCTCACCAGCCAGTTCCCCAGCCATTGGTAAATTCATATCCTTACCTGCACCTTCGCTTTGAGACGTACTGGGAACTGGAGCATCCATTTCCACCATCTGCTTCTCCTCTTGCTGCCTTTCCCCCCAGCCTGGAGTCTTCGTCACAGGGTGCTGTCTCTTCTGACCTGGAACTGGGTCCAGCTCCATCACTGACTCGGACCTCACCATGTCCTGGAATAATTCCTCCACCTGGGCTACGATAGCATTCCATCGCTGGTGTAATCCTGTTACTGTCACCATCTACAGAAAGAAACACACAGCATTAATACTTATATATATATATATATATATTTTTTTTTTTGGAGATATCCCTTCCTCCCACCCCACACTAGTTAAAAGAGAGGGTCATCCATAGCATTAAAGTGGGTCCTCCCGCCACACACTGTGTATCCACAGTGCCATAGTAGTATTAACCTCCGTCTCCTCCTCCATTCCTGTAACTTAATGTGAGAGATATATTTCCTTTTTTATTGTATTTATTTATTTATTTATGTATTTATTATATATATATATATATATATATATATATATATATATATATATATATTTTTTTTTTTTTTTTTTTTTTTTAATCGGGTCAGGCCCCAATTAAGACAATGCAAACTACTCCAAAGTGGGTCTGTGCTCTCACAGCCCGCAGCGTCAACCTTTTTTCTTTCTTTTCTTTTTTTTTTTTTACAACTAAATGTAAGAGCTTGCCTGTTGCCACTACTGTGCATGTGCGCACCCAGCCCAGCCACAAACCATGGTAAAACTGGCGCCTCAGAAGGCACCGCATGAACCCACCAGGGAGAAATTCACTATCCCTCACCGCTACCACCAATGATAACTGCAAGACACCCCCTCTGGGTAGGGAAACTATCATGGAATGCCTTACCCTTCAACAACGAGGCATCCTGCCAGCAGGCCGACAACCCCGGGCCTAGGAAGGACTGCATGGACAGGACCGCCATCCACCGAACGAATCCACCAGGGAGAAAATGAGAACTCTGAAAACCCCCCTCGGGCAGGGAAGCCACCATGGAGCATCTTACCCCACTGACTACGAATCCTATTACCAGCAAGCCGCCAACCCCAGGCTTAGGAAGGACTGCGTGGACCAGACCGCCATCTGCTACTCATGAGGGAGAATGAAACCCCCCAGGGAGAATTCAGTAATCCTCACAACCACCACCACCGAACTACAGGTAAGTCTAATAACCACCGTGACTTCGCTAGCAGCTGCAGCTTTCTGGCCAGCCCCCTGCCTATCACCTTACCCCTAACCTTCCAATCCCTAGACCACCACAACCATCCCTACGGGATCCCCACTATCCAGACACACACCCGCACCCCCAGGCCAGGGAAAGAGAGAGAGAAGAGAAAAAAAAATACACACACACACACACACACATATATATATATATATATATATATATATATATATATATATATATATATATATATATATATATATATATACATCTACAACCTACCAATCCTCCAACACTCATCCATCACATCCAAATACCTACCTCAATCCTCCAAATACCTACAGGTCATCTAGACGTGAGCTAGATGTACTGTCATCCACCAACTCACGGCAAATGTAGCTACTTCCTATAGCTCCCAACACTTGGATCATTCTGAGTCCCACCCTTCCTTACCTCACTTCCTTAACTACTCCAATCCCCTTCCACTCCTTCATTACCATGACACTAATTCTAATCACCCAATCACCTACTTCCCAGTCTTGCACCACCCCATCCTTTACTCGTGGGTCCAGGACAACTTAGTTTGTCCCAAACTATATTTATTCTGCATAAATCTTGCGAATACGTCAGAATGCTTTGCAAAGTTAGCCAATCTTGTTGTAGAATTTTGTATGTTGTTGCTATTGTTTGCATATCCAGAGCTTTTAGTTCTTTGATACATTGAAACCAACAAACAAATCCTTTCTGTTTCCAGGAATTAATTATTCATCTGTATACTTTATGTGGATAGCTCTTTGTAACTATGAATGGTGTTAAAAGATCAAACCTAATTTTTAAATCTATATTTGCATTAATAATTTTCCTAAATGAGTCAGTGTAATACTTAATCATACAAGGTTTAGTGGGCTTAGTTATGTTATATTGCATACTAATACATATGTGCCACGACAAATTGTTTTTATCTGTTATTTGAAATTTATTTTGTAAATCAAATTAATTTATTGATATTACAGTTAGCAATTCTTTCCAATTTGCAGAATAATTTGGACTTATCCAATCTGAGATTGTTTTAGATACTGATGTTTCTATATATGTTTCTATATCAAGAAAGTTTAATCATTCCTGTTTCCATGGTCTGATATGATATATTAAAGCTATTATGTTTCTTTTGGGAAACCATAAAAAAAATTATTAGGCATGAGTTTATTTCTTTGAGTATATTCCTTTCTGGTAACAGTTGTATTGCCAAAGCGGTGCACAGAATCTTGGGTAGTAAAACCATTTTTATTGTCTGTAGTCTATCTTCAAATGTTAATATTTTTTGTCCACTTTTTCACAGAGATTTTAATTGTATTGATGATATTGTTGTAGTTTTTTTAGACTAATTCATTATTATCCTTGCATAACTCAATTCCTAGATATTTTAAGGTAGATTTCTGTTTCCCCTATAATGTGATTCTCCTTCATCTGCACTTCTTTTTTATTTAAAAACAAAAATAAAAAAATTGATTTTGATTTATTGAAATGGAGTCCTGAAGTCCTGCAAAATGTGTCAAATAAAATATTTAAGTTTTCTAATCACTTTTGTATTGGATATGTTAATAATATGTCATCAGCAAAGAGCATTACTTTAGAATTGTATTGTTCATAATCATCTACTCCTTTGATTTTTATATTGTTACATATTGAATCTGCCAATATTTCAATAGCCAAAGCAAATAGAATTGGTGACATGGGACATCCTTATTTAGTACCCTTTGTTATATGTATAGATTCAGAGGTGAAAGGACCTAGCTTAACATACGCTAAATTATTTGTGTGTGTGTGTGTGTGTATATATATATATATATATATATATATATATATATATATATATATATATATATATATATATATATATATATATATATATATATATATATATATATATATATATATATATATATATTCTTTTTAGATGAACAAAGGAAGGAGAAAATTAAAATAACACCAGAATTTTGAATAAATAGTCCCAATTTAGGGAATCAAAGGCTTTCTCTATATTTAAGCCAATTATGAGTGTTTTTTTATTTTCTTTATTAACATAATCTATAAGAGAAATTATCCTTTTAATATTGTTATGTGTGTGTCTATGATATATAAATCCAGTCTGATCATTATTTATTGTTTTGGATAGTGGTATTTTCATTCTGTTAGTTAATATTGTCATACAATCTTATAGTCATTATTTAATAATGATATAGGTCTATATGAGGTACAGAGGTTTGGGGATTTTGTTTTCCTTTAAGATTGGTATGATTAAGGAATATCTTCAAGAGGGTGGTATTAAAGCTTGTGACTGAATTTCTAGAGTTTTATGGAAGAGGGATATTATCGTTGAAGGAAAAAGTTTATCCCCGGGATTCATGAAGCATGCGCCAGGCGCAGGCATAGCGTAGGTGGTATAATGCCAAATATGGCCACCGAGCGATTCAGGTATGATTCCACATGCACTACCAGCGTACGCCAGATCTGCAGGATCCCTCAGCTGAGGTATGCTAATCATGCCATGCGCAATACTGCACCATGCAAATGAAGGTACATAGCGATTCATTAAGTGGTGCAGGCGTAGCGTAAGCTCACAGAAATGTAAACCAAAAAAAAACATTTTACCAAACAGAACATCGGAGCTATTAAAGTGGACCAGACTCATGTATTACAAAGTTAACATATGCCAATGGCAAAATATACAGCCAGTGGCATAAGAAAGATGCACAACACCTAAAAAACAACATTTAATGTCATGTCCACAGTAACGCAAAGTACAACCGCAGGGTATGTGTGCGCAAACAGGAACATAAGGAAAATATATGCAAATGTCATAAAATCGCAATGTAATACAAATCATGATTTCACCATAATACTCAATGGTATGCATGGTACACCACAACCAAGCTGCAAGGGTTGCTAAGGGTCTGTGACAGTGTTCATCTCGGTAACTATGAATTAGTAGTCAATGCTATGCAAATGAGCAAAGTAATAATGAATTGCAGACATCCTGCCGGACTAAGGATGTACCATACGGCGCAGCGCTACAACACCAAGGAGTGGTTTGGAGGTATACATGACATCAGCAGTGGGGTGTGCCACCGTAGCTGTAAGCTCACTGGAGCAATTTAAATCTGGGCTACCCATTGCTAAGCAAAGCCGCAGGATATGGGTGGGGATGTAGGTATAGCATCATTTAGCTGAGAGCAGATATGGTGCCCGAAAGCGCATGTGTACGTGGATGAAAACGTGCCCGAAACCCGGTAAGTGGACACACGTGCCGCGCACCATAGCTCTAACAGGAAGGTTAGGGGAAGAAAATAAGGAAATGCTGCAGTAGGGAAATTGGAGTACAACTGAGCAATTAACACCTATTTACTCACAGTGGGCAATCGACAGCAGCTAACACGTCTGCTCGCAGCAACCTGCAGAACAGGATAGGAGAGGTGTCAGATTGCAAAGAAAAGGGAACTGTCATAGCAGAGCAAAGCAAACCTGCAGTAGATCGGCCATAGAACACATTTTGCAAGATAAGCCAGGTGTTGGAAAGTACAAAAGAAAGCAGGCTGCTGGATGCATGCCAGACAATGGGAGGGGAAACATTAAGAAATGTTAAGGGAAGGGCAAGAGATAATCCACGTTAGCTAAATGTAATTCAACACCAAAGACACCACAATAGCAGTACCTGTGGTAAAACACATAAGATACCCTGTAGCTCCGATTGTACATACGCACCCTATGACATCATCAGTGTTCAAAGCACAATAGTATAAAGTGTGAAGGCACCTCACATACACCCGTGTATTCCCAAACACTGCACCATCGGTGTAAACAGACGGGAAACTTTTACAATGTACATGTTGGGAGCTGCCATAGCTGTGATTCATCACCATGTGTTAGAGGCTGAAGGTGTTGTGGAGGATGATGCTGACAACCACCGCAGGCCCCGGAGGAGGAGAAGAGTGTTTAGACCAAGGGTAACCTACCAGGGGCTACATGATCTGGCGATAGTAGAGCATTACATTGTGGACAGGGACATCTTACAGCAAATATTGAGCTGTGTCTGCCATGCCTGAGATCCAGGAACAACAGAGGGGAACCCATCCCAGTGGGCACAAAGGTATGTGTAAGCTTGACAATACTAGCCACAGGTACCTTTCAAAGGCCAACTGGAGATATAATGGGGATCTCACAGGCATCAGCATCCAGGGTACTACACCAGTTCCTGGATGCCATGTTACCACATGCCAATGAGCATATATACTTCCCCCAAACTCAGGAGGAGTTGGCCAGCAATATGCATCTCTTCCACCCTGTGGCACACTACCCGGAGGTACTGGGTGCGATAGACTGCATGCACATACATATCAAGTCACCACCCGGAGAGCATGGTAGGAGCTACATAAACCGCAAGGGATACCACTCCATCAACTGCCAGGTCGTGTGCAATGCCCAAGGCATTATCATGGATGTGTGTGCTGGCAGCCCAGGAAGCTACCATGACTCCCACATCTGGCATGCCTCACAGCTGTTTCAGGTATTTGTTAGGGGGGACATCCCACATGGCCACCTTGTGGGGGATGCTGGCTATGCACTGGAGCCGTGGATGACGACTCCCATCAGAAATGCACACACACCCATGCAAGAACGTCATAATTAGGCACATGCACAAACCAGAATCCTCATAGAGCATGTGTTTGGGAAGCTGAAATCACAGTTCCGTTGCTTGGACATATCTGGTGGAGCCTTGCAGTACTCTCCAGGCACGTGTGCCCACATCTTCATAGTATGTGCCATGCTACATAATATGATCATGCGGAAGCAGCTGCAGCAGTGACATAATGGTGAAGGCTCTCAGCCCACCGCAATTGCCAAGGCCATCGCAGACACAGAGGGATTCAAACCACGAACACCATGTGCCAGCCCCAGTAGGCCGACGGAGGCATGCTCAATGTGCCCACGCCTTGGCAAAGAGGGAACGTATAGCACATACACTGACAGTGTAGGCCCCTACGGACTGAAACACCTCTCCACCTGCACACACAGTAAACTGGATGGCACACACACACACACACACACAACCACCTGTAAATTGTAATGTATAGGTGGCCTACTGTGTGAATCCTACATAGGCAGCCCTCAACCATTGCACACACAACAGCTATTGGAACAAGGAATGTCAACACCTGAACAGTACGCACACCTAACAGCATATGTTGATATGGTATGTATAGGTTCCTACATACATCAGTAGGTACATGCCCAATTGTCAGAGGCCATTCATCAACCGAGGCAAACAGTGTCTGCTGTCACCACCACATCGATTAACCAACTGTCCCTCAGTGGAGCAGAGCCAATTGCGGTGTCCATGTGTGTAATCACTGTTCCCCACACACTCTGCATGGATTCCCTGGTGTGTTAATGAGGGGCTCCATATAATGTAATCAGGGCTGTTGTGGCAAAGCATGGGGAGTACCCATGACAGGTACTTGTCACCCCAGCATGCTCCACCTATGGTTGTGTGAAGGTGTAGCACATTATAGTGTGTGGCTCACTGTGACATACATTCCCAAAGCTGGAGCATATCCATTAAACATCATTTGGACATACTATTAATAGGTCTCATCCATATGTAAACTAACTGAGTTACACATTTGATTGCAGTATACAGTAACAGCCGTAGTACAGTCCACATACAAAACACCATAACACGTGTACAAATCCCAAATGCCCAAGTGGTAAATGCACTGACTGTCGTGCATGTTCCCGGTTCCACGTCTTGCAAGTCACGTTACGTAATCCCGAAGGCACAAATAATGGATTTTGGATGTAGGTCATCAGATCAGGTTTAGCACATGTTAGCGGGTTTATGCATTGGCAAGTGCTGGTAAGCGTCGTTTAAACATGACTATATGGATATGTGTGAAACAGGGCTAAGCTTTGCTGAATATCTGCAGATCGTGGTCAACGATGTCCAGAACAGGTGAAACTAGCATTATTCACCCCTGTACTAATAGTGTCTGCTCTGAAGGGTAAAACGACCACTGCCAGGAGTAGAACACGCAATCATGTACACAATCACCTAACACTAAGCTACCTGAGATGTACCAACGGCAGGTGTGTATTGTGACAGGTTGAAGCACAAATGTGCGGAGTCCAGGAAACAGTATACACCACCATGTACACAATGAAAGGTGTGTTCTCCCTCTCACTCTCTCTCTCTCTCTCTCTCTATATATATATATATATATATATATATATATACATATATATATATATATAATCGAGATAGAAAGGGTGATAGAGAGATATATGTCGATAAATACGGATTCACTTATATCTGCAAATATATAGATAGGTCAATGACATGTACACAACCATGGAGGTACAAATAAATAGGATACTGCCAACTATCGAATGTTTCACATACCGACACACATAATCACGAGGCTTAAATTCCGAAAGACCACAGTACCGGAACACTAGAACCACGAGTAATATTATCACAATGTTAAGGGACATTTAGTTATCGCTGCCGGTGCTGCAGTCCAGGTAGGTACTGTGTTCAACTGTGTTTGAGATTGCTGTAGTCTGTGTAAGTGTGTGTTGAGGGTACCATGTGCTTTTCCGTGGGACTGTAATGTGTGTGTGTGTGTTTGCATCATGTGTCTGTTAGTGGTAACTCGGAGATAGATCATTACGGTAGGTGTGGTCATAGCTGGCCGTAGGCATACGGTTACCACCTGTCCCACTTTAAGAGGGACAGCCCCTCCCTAGGCAGTTGTGTCCTGACAAAAAATATTAAAAAGGGCAAATGTCCGAGATTGTAAGGCATAATTATGTCCTATATATTATGTAATAGTTGCATTAAATAGTTATTCCTGTATCTAAAATACGTAAATGTTACATGAAACATGATAAGTAGCTAAAGTGCTACAAGAATAAATATGTATTTAGGATAAAAGTACGTTCTATCCTGTGTACTGACCATGGGTATGTGCCGGCCTTTAAACACCGATGTGTGTCCTGCAAATGTCCAACTATGGTCATTTGAAAAGGTGGCAACCCATGCCAAAGAGGTCCAGTCACCAACACAACTGCAATGAGTGCAAATATCTGTGACAGAAATACACAAGACAGCTGTCATTTAGTAACATTCCCTTACATATCAATGTATTTCTGGAGGTATTGAAATATCAACCTCACCTGCATGCTATATTGGAACCAATTAACAATATCTCAATGTATAAGCCTGCAACAACCATAGTTTTAGTCTACCAAATGATAGGTCTTCAATTAGGGAAGGAGCCCACACAAATATATGGAATATGTACTAATGCAGTCCCCACAAACCTGTATATGTTATGTACACCCACCTACATCTCCCCCACACCCAAAACAATTGCAATACAGACTGTAATAACATCACAAACATCCACTCACTCAAGTACATCTGCAGAAGCGTTAACATACCTTGTGAGAGACACATTTGTAAGGGCACCATGTAAAATCGTAGCTGTTGTATAATGGAACAGATGGAGATGTTACAGGTTTTGTTTGCAATAGTCCCTTATCAGACAGTTGAGATGACAGGTACACTCACATGTAGAACCACATACCCTAGCCGTCACACACAATCCACGGGGGACATGAATTCAAAATATCTGTGTCTTTCCAAATAGCAGTTGCTATTTCTCACAACAAAACACATACAGGCCGTCTCCCTGAAGGTAGGGCAAAAGGGCAACGCCCAAGTGGAGAATTCAGTTATACCCCACTGTTGCCACGTAATTGGCGAATGGAGTAGCTGCACAGCTGATGTGCATGTAATAATTTACTCAGGAACACCAATTGGCGACAGGATACCACATGTTACAGGTATCTACATATATAAGGATGCCTTGCCATACATTCAGACTGTATGCTCATATCACAGAACCATTTAAACAGTAAAGGTGTAAGAGAGATATTTATGAAGACTCGGAACGCTAACAAGGTATGTAGAACACTCAGTATGTTAGTGTATGTAGAGCCTGTTTTGTATTAATTAAAGTGTACGCAATGCATAAAGTGGGAGAAGGTATTATGTAGTGATGTTTTGTTGAGCATAGTAACACTTGTAGAAATTGTGTGTCCTGCTGTGGGCCACAAGGTAAACATCTCATACACCACAAGGGATGCTACATGAGGGCTTTAAACACAACAATTCCACACTAAGCGCCATCAGTGCTAGGGTTTGTCCAACAAGTATGTGCCATAGCAGGGGATAGTATATGTCGATATACTGTCACAGTAGGCATGTGTATGGGCATATAACGAGAATAACATGCCTAAGGTGGTCCTGCTGTGCAAGTATGCTTTGCATTATGGGATAATGTTTAAAATATGTGTAATGTACAGAATTGTAGGTAGATATGTCAGATATTTTACACAGCATAGCTGTTATATCATGCAAACAAAATGTATGTCTATTGGCATGTACAATACACAATAACAGGATACATATGGCTTGTAGTCACGGGACACTGTAACAGCATGATAGCTAATTGAAATGGAAGAGCTACTCAATTATCCATGCACAAAGGACATGTAATAGCTTCACATGTTCATAGTTAGGTACTATGCTGTCTGGCCAAGTCCATGTGTAAGCCCAACTACAGTGTTTTCACCGGCGGCACCTCCCTAGGGTAGTGCCCTGTGTCTGTGAACAGCAGAGCCATGTGTTACCTGCACCTGTGTGCAGTGCAGCCACTGCAGTGATCCCTGGTGTACATGTGTGTCTCCCATCCATCCATCGAGGTATCTCATGAAGAGTGCTAGTGAGTTTCCCTGCTTGATGTACATAGGAATCATGTTCCAAAGCATGGTGAGTGTCTGGTTAAGGAATGTATCCCTCAAGCACGTCCCACTCACTGTTGCGTTTGTGTAGATATCCATTAACATGTTGCTCTCGGTGGCTTTTGCTTATGTTGCTTATGTGGAGTATATCCATCAATATTGTTGTGGACATGCGCTCCGTATGTTCAGCAGAGGTCACCCCTGAGTATGCAGTATGCAAATGTGTACAGTTGTGGTGTCTGTAGTTGGGCCGCATACGTCATCCTTCAGAGGTCAATAATCCTCATGGTGTGTTAATGTTGTGGTATGTAAAGCCATTGCTGTTCTGTAAGGTACACCCCAAAAGGGGTGTTGTACCCTTGAATGTGTGTCATACGTCAGAAGTATAGAGGTACAATGGGTGCCTTTGTTCCAGCTACAAACCCATTACAGATAAGGGAGGTCACGTAGAAGGATATCCATGCCACATTGGCAATATGGTTATCAAAGGAGTGGGTGCTATATATGTGTGTACTAAGATCCTGTATAATTACACTTGTATGTAGGGGACTACCACCTATGTGATAGTCAGTGGGTGATT
This sequence comes from Protopterus annectens, assembly GCF_019279795.1. Taxonomy (NCBI): domain Eukaryota; kingdom Metazoa; phylum Chordata; order Ceratodontiformes; family Protopteridae; genus Protopterus; species Protopterus annectens. The sequence goes on along the minus strand of NC_056741.1, from coordinate 1,624,108,042 downwards.
GGTGTAATCCAAAGGGGATGTCTATGCACCTTGTGACATGCAGCTTGAGGCCATGTTATCTACACCAGGTATCCGTCACAGTGACACACTTATGGAGGGTGTCTGTATTAGCTGGTGGATCAATCATGGCTGCTTGTTTGCAGTCATCTGGAAACCTATTCAGGGAAAGTCCCTCTGTGCTAGCCTGTACCTCAGGGAAGCATATACCGAACATGAGGGGCCCTATGACAGAGGACTGTGGTACGCCAAGTGTAACTGAATTACAGTATGTACTATGGTATGCTACCCTCATTGTGTGGGTCTTGTCCATGAGCCACTTTGCATAACATCTCGATATGTAGGGGTCAATGTGCAGGTGGATGTGTATGTTGTCAATACCAGAATGGAGAACAGTGCTGAAAGCCAATGAGAGAACAATGTAGGTGTGTGGACCCCCTTACCATCATCAACTACCCTGGTAACTGTAGCAAAGGAGTCCACCAGGTGTAGTAGCCATGGTCTGGCCCTAACAAATCCAACCTGGGTGGCATCAAAGGTCTGGAGCCCACCACTGTCTTTGTGAATGACTTTCATGATGATGTGCTCCATAGCCTTGCAGAACAGTCCAGTCAGGCGTATAGGGCAATAGTCCCTCTGGTTCATTGTTGCGCCACCTGTGTGGCGTGTGATAACTGTTGCTGTGTGCCATTCAGGGACCACAATGTCTGATACAAGGCTATTAGTGAATCTGGTGGCCAAGTGGGGAGCCATGTCATTCTGAGGTTTGTGTAAATCACAGCCTGGGATGTTGGACGGTCACATGGAGTCTGTGTTCCAGGCCTTAGAGAGTGCAGGTTGGAACTGCATAGTTGTGACTGCAGGGACTCTGCATTGTTCCTGTATAGATTGTGGCCCTGTAGGGAGTGAGAGAGTGTAAAGTTAGCATTGAACCTATCTGCCAGGATGTTGCCAATATCAGTCGGTTCTGTAATGTTCCTGCCTAACCGTCGTATGTCAGAGCAGATGTGGGTATTGCCATAGAGTACTGACATACCTCCATACTACTTTGTGGCAGTCCTTGGAATGTGTCGCAGTAATGTTTACGTAGCTAGCTTTGGAGGATGTGATAAGGGATCCCGGATTCCAACTGAGGCTGACCAGTGAGCTACCCCACCCATGGGATTGTACTCCACTTTGCAACAGCCTCCACCTTTTGTTGTACATTATGTCCATGGAACTGGACGCCCAGAGTGTCGTCCTTTATCTGGTGGGTACCATCATGGCTCTGTTTGGGATAGCATGATCCATGCAGTCGTGTAAGTGCTAATGAAGTACACTGGTGTATGTTTCAGCATTTGTAAGTACATTGTCCATCTGCATGGGTGTCATGATGTTTACTACCACTGTCATAAGACATCTGAAGTAGGCCTTGTAGAAATCTTGTACTGTGTATTCCGTGAAGGGTGTGGTGCCGGGATGTGGATAACAAGGGTGATTAGCATACGTTCGGAAACTGCCAACGAGGGGATAACCCCAGGTGTGGAACTCCAGTCACATGTTGGTAATGTCCATGTCTAGGATATTGTTGGCCTTGGTGGTGGTGTGTATGGGTTGATCCAGCCGAGTGGAGGTTATGAATTCCAGAAAGCATTGGCCTAATATGTCAGTACATGAGTAGGTATCCCAGTTAAGTGTGGGGTAGTGTCAGTCTCACATCAGTAGTTCCTGTCTGAACCCGTACACCAAGAAATGAGGGCTGGTAACTCTGGGGTATGGTGTGGAATCCGTAGCAAGTTACAATGTGTAGAGCAGTTCTGGCCACAGTTAGTTGCACGTGGATCACCTCTGATGCATTGTGCTAAGTAACCAGCCTGGAGGTGTGTACATCCTTGTGAAATATGGACACACCTCCACCGTGGGTGTTCCAGTCCTGGTTACATGACTGAATGGTGTGGTTTGCGTATAACCTGTCAGTGCAGGTGTGATTTCCAGAGCCTAGATGCAGGTCCCAGTCACTGCAGAGATATCGAAGTGATCCATTATAAGGAGTGCCTCGCCTGAGTACATTAGAGATGAAGATGTCAAGCATTGAGTAACATTACCCCAGGTTTTGCTTGCCTGTTCCTGTTCTGGTGGTGAATATGTTATTGGAAACTGTCCAAGACAGGCAGTATAGGAGCAGCAAGAGCCTTACATGTTATCTGTAATCCCAGGGCTGACAGGTGCAGGTCATCTGTGCGAAAGCATCGTGTTTTGTTGACCATGTCATTCAAAGCAGACAGATACTGGATGCCTGTGGAATGACAGCAGAAGCATAGACAACTGTTGAAGTGAAATATTCAGTCATTGTACAGTGGTATCAGTCTGGATGAATGCAGAATGCTTCTCCGGGCTTGGGTGATACCTTCTGGGCTACAAGACCGGAGAACTATTGCATGTCTCTGTACATGTAGTCCAGGAAGTTACATCTCAGGGCAGTCACACTAACATGGAGAATGACAGTCAAATTGTACCTGGTGAGGTGTGGCATGGGTGCATAGGTTATGTTGCGGATCCTGTTACCCGACAGCCAGATGTAAGCGACTATCACCTTGTGTAGCCTGCTGAGTGGGACATCAGTGTGACTGCCTACAGAGTCACCTATGACTGGTGTGTTGGGTATGTTATAACACCATATTGGCTGTAGTTGATGGGCACACATGAGTCTGTGGGTTATAAGTAATTGGTGTTGTGTTTGCTGATGGGAGCTGCCTCTGTTGCCTACACAGAGATTATGGAGAGGTTCTGCAAATGTCGTAGTCATACTATGTGTGGCCTGTGGTGGTGGAGATCTAGTGAGACTATGTGATGAGTGGGGTGTGTTGCAAATGTTTAATGTCCCCACATGAATGTCAGGTTCAGTCTGGGTTGGAGAGAGCATTACCCCCAGCATGGCTACATATGTGCATCTCCCACAGGCTGTAGTGTCATATGTTGGGAGGTGAGCATTGACTGTGTACATGAGGCAATTGCTCTATTGCCTCATGTTTGCCATATTCATCATATAGACAGGCAATAACACTGGTAAGTGACACTTAGACATGACTGTATATTCAACCATGTCTCACAAGATATGTGAGGTACCTGTGTACAACAGCTGTTGTACTGTAAGCAAGCTGGAAATGTAAGGACAGACAGTGTACTTGTAGGAAATGAGTTGGAATGGGTGCTATAGTAATTAGTAGCTCATGAAGTGCTTACATGTTTTGAACAAGTGCTGAGCATGAATATGCAATACAGATAGGGTGTTGGATAATATAAACCCACTGCAACCCAACCCACAAGTGGAAACGCCAGTCGTAATTGGAGGCACTGCACTATTACCCTGCTGAGTATGGTCTGCAAGTCTATGAACCTTTATCAATGTAGATGTTAGCAGTACAGATGTAGATGACAGTATGGATGATTTCACACTGCATAGCATACCTGTGACAGGTCATAGGACATCATCACCCATACTGTGCTCCAGCTACACTGAGTATACTAGATGTACCTTTGTATGTCACAGGAGTGTTCTACCAGTGGCCTGTTGACAGAAGCAACACTACAAAAGGTGTCTGAGTGACATGTGCATATCACACCAGTGGCAGCTACAGTAAAACAGGGTTAATGTTTTGTACTCCTCCCTCATTGTAGCCCATACCACACAGAAAAATGGGAGGAATCTGTGTATGTAAGGATGTGAATGGCCATGACCTAGGAGCAATAGCTGTCTCAGTGTCGTGGACAACATACAGAATGGGCTTTGTGGGTGAGGTGCGTGACATATGTGCATAATCTGACAACTGATAATAGCATTGTCACCGCTAGGTGAATAACCCTGTACCCATTAACTACTACCTAGGCAGCGGTCAACATTCTGGACACTGTGTGTAAGGGATGGTGCTGTGCAGTTCACCTCCCTGAGCTGATGATGTCTCCAGGCCTATTAGGTAGTCATACGAAGCACCCATGTCATGACAGCGTGCCATCCATGAGCATGGAGATCATTGGACAGGCATACTCAGCACTTGGGTGACCAGTATCGGATCACATATCACATTTAAGGGGTATTGACCATGCATGGATGGGCGACACTAGCCTTCACAATCCACACCTCCACTATGCAGCATGCTGGCTACCTTGCATAAAGACATGTGCAACACTGTGATGTTGGACATGCTACACATACATATCCTGATCTGAAAGACATATGTCATGGACAGCCACCTTCCTACTACAAGGATCGCCACATGCTGGACAGATCTCTGTCCCATACATGTTACATACTCCTGCCATACCATGCAACCCTGTCCATCAAAGCTGCACATGTCATCTCTGTCATACATGGTGCGATGACTGCATGGTAGATGTATCATTAACTGTCTGGATCAGTAATGTGGCACTGATGCACCTGGCGGTGGCAAAAGGGCTGTCAGATACAGCTATAAAACCTTGCCCATACATGCTATAGTTGATAACCATCCCTGCGAATAACGTCCGGCTAGCCATTGTCCCATGTGTATCACATGTGCAACACAGGTGATACGTGGCAGGATGTTTAACTGCTGTACAGTGCCATGTAGATGTATATGGCAAAACACATGCATGTAAAGGTTTCCATGCGCATGTCTGCACTGTCATTGCTCATGTCTGTTAAGGCAGTGTATGTGTTGATATGTGACCTATGCACAGCATCAAGGTCAACAGCATTACTGTGGACACATCCAGGCATGTGCTGATAGGTAAGAACACCAGTACAGGCAAACAGACATGCCCACATCAAGACAGCATTCACATGGAGTATGAGCAATGTAATGAGGTGACACACATATATGGTGATGATATCCAATGCACAACGGGTGTTACATGTGTGTGACACAAATATGTCAGTCTTGTCAGTGTCATCACGATTTGCAAAGATAACTGTTCATATGTACTAGATTTAATACAAATGTATGTGCAGCTGTATCTCTGTACATGTCTGTGATACTGTGAATTGTCTCCATCATTATGTCTTCCAGATAATGCCTCATTCATGCCTGCCAGGATATAGCCACCTGTAGGATGATGCCCTCATACTGTACCTCCATGATAACTAAGAGGTGCTGTTCAGCCATGTGCCACAGCATGCCCAGCAGCGTGATGACCTGTGGCAGGAACTTCGCAGGAGGGTTAATGATGTGGGTGGCCATAACCGCACCTACCAGCAGGTGCGCAGACATTGCACGGACCTGATACGACATGCAAAAATGCGTGCCAATGCAATCGCCAGGGAACAAGGTACAGGTTGTGGGCCACCAACCCAGCCCCCACTCACACCTACCGAGGAGCTACTGGCCAGCCTGGGGACACCCTCAAAACAGCATCCAAAAACACTAGCTGCCATAATGGAGGTGGGCCCC
>NC_056741.1:1623983046-1624068210 GCF_019279795.1 Protopterus annectens | reverse complement strand
ATAGTAACAACACTACTTGATGCAGGTGGCACATGTAGTTTCCTTTTCATTCCTGTCTAATGCTTTGCTGTCATGTGGTCCGATGTTGTGATATAAATGCAATATCTACATATGTGTGTATATGTATATGTGTGTATATATATATATATATATATATATATATATATATATATATATATATATATATATATATATATATATATATATATATATATATATATATATATATATATATATATATGTATACATATAATATATATGATAGATGTAGATATAGAGAGATAGACCTAGATATAAACGTATATGTCTGGGGACATCGGCACTATTGAATGTTTGTGCCGGATGATCTGTAAGTGATAACCTCGGATGTATGTATATCTACCATGGCGTAGTGGTAATGCACATCGTCTGTTGTGTGCAGGGTCCTGGGTTGTAGTATTGTAGACACCGGTTATTTTGTTGCTGGGAAGATCATGGGACATCGAATATGGTGATAGTAAGGCACCAGTTACCAGTTGTGTATGGATCTGAGTGACACTAAGCAGTGGTTATTAATTTGGAGGTTCAGTATGGGTCATATAACTATTCATTAGAAGACTATACTATGCAGATGAGTTGATAATAGTGTATCCCATTTATCCCCAGGGTGTGATGCAGATCCCTGGAGTGTATGTGTGTAGTTAGCCGGGTGCAGGGCTCGAATATAGTTGACAGCATGGGAGGGGGGCCAGGAATACTGTACATACATTGCAGAACTGTGCCTCAGTACTGCTCCTGCCTTAGCACGGCTAAGCTAGGGATGTGTCTATACCTGCCTAGTGACATTGGGAGGGACAAAAGCAGTAGTGGGGTAGTCAGGGTGTACAGGCTGCACAAACTGGTGATGATCAGCACAATCAGCAGATGACATGGCCAGCCTGCACCTGAACAGTATGGTAATGTGAGCAAGCAGCATACACACACAGGTTTCTTCTGCACTTTACACCACCGGTGTATACCTGCGGGGACATTTCACAACACAGTCCAACCAAATGAGAAGGGCTGCAGCAGGCAACATAGACCAACATGTGCAGGAGGCTGAGGGCAGTGAGGATGTGTATACTGCCGAACAACCCTTACTGGGGTGACATAGGACTTTATAGACCCAGGGTGACTTCCAGGGGCTACATGACCTGGGGATAGTGGAGCACTATGGGATGGACAGAGACCTCCTACAGCGGCTTGTTGACCTGTGCCTGCCACACCTGACACATCAAAAAGGCAGAGGGAAACCCATCACAGTAGATACCACAGTATGTGTTGGCCTAGGTATACTAGCCACAGGTACCTCACACAGCACAACTGGGGATATCATGGGGATCTCACAAGCATCTGCAGTCAGAGTATTGCACCAGTTCACAGGCGCCATGTCAACACATGCTAGTGAGCACGTACATGTCCTCAACACACGTGATTAGTAGACCAGCAATATGCATCTCTTCAACCACATGGCTGACTACCCTGGGGTACTGGGTGCTATAGCCTGCACACACGTACACATCAAAGCACCACCCGGTGAGTGGGGTAGGGCCTACATTCACTGCAGGGGCATACCCTCCAACAGCTAGGCCATATGCGATGGCCAGGGCATTAGATTGAATGTGTGTGCTGTCTGCCCTGGAAGCTATGATGATTCCGATATATGGCTACTGACACAGCTGTACCACACCTTTGCCAATATGGACATCCCCTACAGTCTCCTAGTGGGGGATGCTGGGTAACCACTGGTGTTGTGGCTGATGACACCCATCAGCAATGCACACACACCTGAACACTCACACCATAATGAGGCGGATGCACAGGCAAGACATATAATTGAACATGTGTTTGGGATGCTCAGGTCACGATTCTGGTATCCGAACACATCTGGTGGAGCCCTGCAGTATTTACTAGCTACATGCACACAATTTGTTATGGTATTTGCTATGCTACACAATCTGATCCTGCAGTAACAGTTGCAGCAGGAACAGCATGGGGCAGGGCCACACAGCCCAACACCACTGCCAAGGCCTGTACAAGCACAAGTGTGACTTGGCAAAGGAACTACCTGAGCAAGGCCCAGTTGGCAAAAGGCCGTGCACAGTATGACCTGCCCTTGGCAAATAGCAACACAAGGCATATGCACTGACACAGTAGGTACCCACGGATTTCCCCTCTCTGACCTGCACACAGTACAATGGATGCCAAACATGACACTACCTGTGCTCAGCCATGTATAGGAGGTGCACTGTGTACATCCGACATAGGCAGCCCTCCAGCACCATCCTCAGGTCCAGAACACTCCCAGGGTACGTCTATCGACCTAACAATTGACAGTTGTATTAGAATGTGTATTTACCTGTTGCTATGGTATGTATGTGAGCATACAAGAGACTTTGGTGGCCAAATGTTAGGGCAGCAAACAGTACACATCCATAGTGGCACCATGACATCTTTAGCACATACCGGGGTCACAATGGTAGCCAGTAGTACACAGGGTGTCCCAACCCACTGCAGATTATGGGCTGAACATCATGTGGGTCCGTACAGCCCACACATGTTCCATGCAGCTGGACAGGTGTGGACCAATACAGGCAAATGATATACAATGGCCTATGGATATGCCCAATGAATAACCCCAACCCCCAAAGACACAAACAGACTACAGCAGGCCAGGTAGTTTGATGTAGGTTGTGAAAGCTAGGACATCCAACACCACTATGCTGGTATTTAAAGCTGGGATCTGATGTACACTGGTATTCTTCCAACCAGCAGTTTGGGTAGGTCCACACACTGACATGGAGTACCTGGCATACCAGTACAGTAGTGACAGATGTGTACAACTGTCAGCTGTGCCCCCTGTCCAACCTACACATGTGAGAGTCATGTGCGCCACCCACGGTGCTGTGTAGGACTGTGGATGCGGTTGGATGTCCCCCCAAGCTATGCAGACATGTAGCAACTGTCAATGCCACATGACCATTAGCTACCCTGCATACACATCATGACACCTGTCTGTGTAGAACGGAGGGGTCGGCAACACGGTACTGACTATCTGGACATGTGACACATGCGATACAGCTGACCATACTTGGTATGCTCACACACATGACGGTATGATGGTAATGTCGGTTGACAACATGCGTAACAGTCATACTGGGCATGCTCACACACTGAAACACAGGACGGCCAGGCATGCATACACCAGTGGTCTGGACATATCTGCCAGTACATTACTATACTGTTGGATGACTATGCTGTATGGTGTGTGTGTGGTCTATTGTCTGTACATATGCCATGGTCTATTGTTAATTCACATGAGCTATGTGCGCAGGGTACTGCTACCAGCACATGAATAGGACGGTTCTTTGTTTGCGGACAAACCGACACCTTTGGATACGGATTGGGTAAGGCACATTCCAGCAGGTGGGAGCAGTTGTGCATGGGTTTGCGCCAAGTTAAACACTGCTGACCTCTGGTTACAGCACCTTATACCCATTTAGACTCCACATTTCTTTGACAGTGCACTACTGGCATACTGGTAGACAAACACGCTTACAGCCGCTCGCTCACTGACATTTGTGCTTACATTTGTCAATCACGCTGGGTGTGTGCGATCCCTTGTGATGCATATTACATCGGACTACATGACTACAGTATCGGGTATGTCTAACCATTTGTTGACGGCAGGTGTTCGACTGTACGGACTCAGCGGCCTGTCCAGTGACATAATCGTATTATATGCGTGTTCCTCATATGATCTGCTCCCATCTGCCTGATACATGGGAACCGATGCTCTGCAATGCTGACACGTGAATGTTATTTTGTTAACACAGCTGTCCACCAAGTCATGCTACCGCATACCTACTGTACATTTTCCACCTTTCAGTTTGCATGACGGGAAACTGTAAGAGTAACACCTTTCCCACTTTGCATGGGACAGTCCCTCATTAGGCATATGTCATGTGACAATACTCTAGCCATTGCAACTGTCCTGATTAGGGGACATTCTCATTTTCTACATGTCTGTAGTGGTTGCTTGTTACAGGTCTTGTATACCTGACACGTCAATATGTTATATGTAGTAGCATAAGCAACTTTACTGCTGCTAGACTAAGCTATGATTTGTGCTGATATGCATATTTCTATACTATGCATGGCTGTAGGTATGTTCTGCCCTGGTACGTCTGACATTTCTGCAGAGCAGGTCCCACTTTGGCTATTCAGAATGGTGGCGGCCCTATAGATCCTATATGTAAAGCTATCACATGTGTCAAGGCAACACATACCAACAGCCAGTAGTAAACTGACTACTTCAATGGTTTGCATACGTTAATTCTTGTGGCATTATATTTGTTAATACTGTTTCCTATTACATGTAGCTGTTTCTGATACAACAAATTAATTTCTGACACCACTACACACAATATATGGCCTACTTTCCCAAACTGACAGGCCATGTGCCATAACATTCATTTTGCAGGACACAACTGCCCAGACGGGTGTGTCCCTCAAAGGCGTATGGGTTGTAAACCTCATCTATTATGCTATCATCTACCTAAGGTAGTCATCAAATTATGCACTTTCCGTCACTAGCACACCTCACATACCAATGGGGAGAATGAACACTGTATCAGGAACACTGCATAACACCCTGTGGGACGCATTTAGTTGATTGGTTCTATTAACCAGACACATTGACAGTCACAGAGCATATGTATTCATTCACGTTTGTCAAGGTACATGCTGTTTATGACACATACATGTTGTCATCTGTCATTACCTGTATTCCACCACCTGTCCACCTAATATCACTAGTTCTGGAAGTGTTTAGTTGGACTTTGTTACATTTTGATTCATAACTATGGACGTCCATGCTAATCGGGTACATGGCACTGATTTGGTCCTTCTGTATTCCCCCAATGGTTTACAGACTATCCGGTAGATGTGCTCTTCAGGTTTGGGAGGTATAGGCGTCTGCTATGCCCACATTGGAATATTAATGACTTCCACTGGGTGAGCCTACTACATCTCTGCCAACCAGCACCTGCACACTTAAGCCCATTATTGCATACCCATGGTTCACCTACCTGGCACCCCTCTACAGCACTCATGAGAACTACTTACTGTGAGTGCAGCTGAGATATGAGCACACCCCTACACATTTCCCAGTCCCCCTGTCTCGGGACACATGTCATACGTTTTGTCAACCCATGTGTTATTACACTTGCACAACCTACTGTTCCGTGTACAGCTACATCCTGCTTGTGTCAATGACTACAGGTTGCCTGTATAGTGAATTTTTGTTGTCCCGCAAGGGACCCCGTTATCCATGTTTAAAGTGTAGACCTTGCAGATTTCACCCACTGGTACTTTCCTGCTGGTAGTTTGGAATGTAGCAGTGTATTTACCTTTATTGCATGTCTGTATGTCTGACCGGCCTAGCTGGGTGGTGTGGGAGGTAAAACGTTTATTTATTGGACCTTCCAGTAACATATGCCCGGTCTGAACATATGTTACCCCTAATTGCTGCAAAGTAACCTAGTTATGTACATGTGTATATCTACAATGACATATATATTTGTTTTGTGTGTATGTGTATATATCAATACCTGTTGTATGTGTATATATTTATATATTTGTGTGTATATATATATATATATATATATATATATATATATATATATGTATATATGTTTGTGTGTGTGTGTATATATATATAGATATATATATATATATATATTGATATACACAGAGATATATATATATATATATATATATATATATATATATATATATATATATATATATATATATGTGTATATCAAAATATATATCTACATGTATATATATTTTTATCTATATATACATCTGTGTGTCCGTTAACCAATACATTTCCCGGACATGGACACTTACACATGCGTATTGGGTTTCATATTTGCTTCAACAGCATACTATTGCCTTAGTCATTATGACACCGGCACTTCACACCGGTGAACTTGTGATCAGTATATTGTACGTTATACAGCGAACAGATGTCGCACGTTTTTCATGTCTGGGGTACCGCTGATAAGTGTGATGTGATACAGTGTCATTCGACCTATTACTCGTATGCGCAGCCTATTATTCCTGCTACTGTGTTTGTTTCTGTGCACATTCATATTATTAATGTTAATAGAATGAGTGTTTGTGTTACAGAGATTGTACATCAACATATTGATGTCTGCATGTAGTTCTGCCTTTCTGCTTTTCCCGGTTTGGGGTTGTCACAGCAGAACTCCGTTACGCTCATGGTTGTCAGATAGGTTTTACGTTCTGGGCTGCCAGCCCTGATGCACAACTTCCGACGACGGTATGCCCATTCATGCATGTCTCCATGCAGACAACGCTGTATCTGGGAATTGCACCTATGTACTAGCTGACCTCCACGGGCCGCTCCATTGAAACCGGCGCAACATACCCTAGCACTCCTGTGTCCATAATTGCATATCCATAGTTTCTCCAGCACACCTGTGTTGAGTTTCATCGCATAACAGCCATTATCCACCTGATATCACAGCCATGACACACCTTTACATATTGCCCTCTCCAGAGCATTGGGGCCCTACAAACATTATGTACCACCTCTTGTATTCACAGGGTGTCCCACCATTTATATTTGCACATACGTGCCTTTCCTGGTGTTATGGATTATGAACGATTTGCGGGTTACAAGTGTAAGTGGTCACAACATGAACTACATTCCGTCTGTGTATAATGTTGATGTAGCACATCAACAATGTTATGGCCACTGGTATAACCCTGCCTCTGGTGTGCATAGCAATGCTCTACTCACTCTTGTGCAGCTTTATCTGACATACGCTGCGAGCACTTTATAATACCTTACTTGCTCTAGATTCCCTTCACAACCCTTATGTTTGCTTTTCTTTTGTTCATTCTTATATATAAATATATATATATATATATATATATATATATATATATATATATATACACATATATATATATATATATATATATATATATATATATATATATATATATATATATATATATATATAGATATATAATTGCATATTTCTTTTATGTCTGTGGATATTTATCTATACACACATCTATCTATCTCTCTATCTATCTATCTATCTATCTATCTATCTATCTATCTATCTATCTGTCTATATATGAAAGTTACAGCTGCACAAGACAACATACATTTGCTATGCTACAAGCTGCTTCCACCCACGCAGGTGCATTTGCATCTACTTATTGTGAGTTACATATGTTTACTGCCACTTCTTTGTGATTACATGTGCCTTATTCCTTATGAAAGTACCACTTTGATTGATGGAATCCGGTTAACAGCCCCATGTAAGACACGTGGTCACCTTTACATGTATAAATGTTGGCTTTACAGCACAGAGGCATTCATTACGCAATAAATTAATATGTGCTATAGTCGTACTTGAACCGGGAATGCCTTTACATTTGGTGGATGCTCTAACCACTACACTATTGTTGTTCTGCCTCATTTATATGTATACCCATGGTTCATAGCTACTCTGACATACGCCTCACCGCTTCACTTACACAGCAGGCATCCATTCTCCTGCTGGGAAAACCACAGTACTACACTTCCGACATTCCCTATTTCCTACTGCTCTGGACCCATGCTGTATGTCTACTCACTCCAAGGATATTCAGAACTCCTACGCTTATAGTCCTCGCACATATGTGTGCTTGATTGTCAGGGTGTTCATGTGCTGGTCTGGGTTTAGGCTTGTCCGACTGGTGACTAGAACTGCCCTGTACTTGTTCAAATATCAGATATAGCACATGGACAGAGTTAGTCCAGATTTTAACATTCTACCTGTGTTTACAGACGCAGGTGTTTGGGCACCTCTGACCACATTATTAGGTCGGTGCTACATAATATAGGGCAGGGAGTGGTTCCACTACATAATACAGAGTTGGGGGGCTTTCCATGTGTTTCCCTTCACATTTGACTATTTCATTCATTTGTATATACGATGAATATTATTCTGGACATCAGTTATAAATTCACTACAGGTATGCAATAGTCCTGTCAACAAATGTGACGGTTGGTGTACATATGTGTACGGACCTCTGTGATACTCGGGGACTAGTTTCTACAGTGACAGAGACAAGGCTATGACAAATCAGGGACAATCACGGACACTTCTACCATAAATTAGTACTATTAACTTGGAACGTGTTGACAGATTCGTATTACTACTTATTTTCTGCAGTTAAATGCATCTATTACTCTTAATTGTAATTAGTCATTCTCATTCAACACCTTTCCTCCAAATGTCACTGGCTTTGTGAGTGATTAAGAGGCTGGCCAGTTATTGTGCGAATGCTCTGACCATTGGTATGGTTGACACAGTGTCATACGTACAGGTTGGGATATATTCTGGGGACACCAGATTGTTTAGGCCAACACATACCCACGGTCAGTGCAGGTTTAGAACATTCATTATTTTCCTAGATGAGAGCCTATACCTTTAGTTGTTAGTCTGTTTCTTGTACGAATTACATATTTTCTATCCTGACATGACTGCTTTAGGCAACTGTTACATGCAGTATGGTACATAGTTATTTCCTACAATCACAGGACATTTGGTATTGTATCATTGTTGGTCAGGACACACCTACCCACACAGTGACTGTCCCTCACACAGTGGATCAGGGGGTATCCTGTTTACGTCAGTGCCTTCATCACCCTATTTCCAAGTGCCACTATGCGAATGTGTACAATATATTCTCTCGATTATTCATCACTGGCAGGTATTTGATCCTGGGTAGTAGGTTCTACATGACCGTCTAGGGCTGGACAGTCTCATGCACCACTACTGCACATTCAAACTTGTGTCCAGATGTCTACAGGACTCGACATCGTGTCTTGATACCCATTCTGATGTTTACACAAGTTACTTATCCCATGAGGGATATCCAAAAATTTAACAAGACCAATACTGACTATTCTTTTGGCTTTACGAAAATGTGTTGGGGGTTATACATGTAAGGGATACATAGTTTGCAATCCTGAAACTGCCTAGGGTGACACTGCCTACTACATATGAGTAGTGGTCACTATGTGTAGATGTGGCTGCGCCAAGCTAGTAGGCCAAGTATGGCTGGATTTGGTGGACGTTCAGCTATGGGGGCGGGTTGTGTGCTGTGGAGGGGATGATGGGTATTCCATTATGCATCCAGGTGTGTTGCATATGAATGGGCCGGTTCCATCAGGACCAATCTGTGGGTATGTGCCGGTGACATTTCTTTACATTTGTATCGCACATGTTAATATTCATATGTTTGTGGGATAGTGTTCTACAGTATGGCCTGTCAGGTTGTATTGCAGATGTGTATACATGTTCTTTGTGTTCTTTCTGATTCACCCGCTGCTCCCTCATACACCTCCAGTTCACCTATTCTGCATACGACACAGTCTCGCCTTTGAGGATTATACCATTACCCATCCCCCCATACACATATTCCTGACACTCCATCCATCACTGCTTTGGTTGATGGCCCATGACACGGTCAAGGTAACACATTGCATGCACTACATACGTCAGGTACCTGTATGGTTGTGTGGACTACCCTGGCATGTTTCACCTTCCACATGCTATACATCATGCACATAGGTACATGCCCATACTTAACTTTCATGACATGGTTGGTACATCCGGGTAATACCCGTTCAACTGTGACACATCCTGACAAGTATGGCTTGAACCGCATATGTGCAGATTTTGGCCGACTGCTCTGATCATTGGTAGAGTGCCACCTTTTCCTATGTCCAGGATGGGATATATTCTGGACACATATCCGATTGTACTGGAGAACACATACCCACAATCAATGCTATGGATAATACTGTTCCTTTAAGCCTACATGTTGCCTTATTGTTGTAGCAGTTTATATGCTCCTTCTGTTTTGTTTTCTTGCTTATTCTATTTCTTGTCACATATGGTATGTTAAATATGGACATACCTATTGTATGTGACTATTACATGAGAATTGGGATATAATTCTGTCATACGGTCACTAGATATTTACATTTATTGTGGTTTTGTTATGGACACATCTGCCCAGCTGTGTACTCTCCCTCACAATGTGAGACAGCTGGTGACCCTGACCATTGGGCTAGACGTAGCTATTGGAGGTGCACTAACATGATGCGTTTCACTTCCACTTGGAATAACTATCTACACTGTATTGGACTACGGGCACACGGTTTTCAATGTCATTTGTTCGAGGGATGGGGACCCATTATTCCCTACCGTGCATTTGTGTTTGCGTCTTCATTTTGTGTTTGCAGGAACTGTCTTGCATGCTTTGCATACGTTTCAGTATCCAAGGACACTGACAGATGTGATTACTATTGCATGCAAATTGTTATATGCAAGCATTTTAGGTTGCACGTCGACAGCTGACATTTCCATGCCTCCGTGCGGCACTTCGACACGCCCTATGCACTCGCGCTCATTTCCTATGCAAGTGGCTGTGGCAGCAGCGCGCCTTCATTAATATGCATTTGGTGCTACTGCACCATCTTCACACCACACGGTCAGCGCAAGCCTAATGCTGGCCTTGAGCTGAGCTTCATGAATCCAGGGGGATGTATTTCCATAACTGTGCCATCTATACCTGGAGCTTTATTATTTTTACCCTCTTTTATTGTATCTGTATTTTCTTTGCAGAATATGGGTGCTTGCAGATCTAGTTTTAATTTTTTCTGGTATTTTTTTAATATTAGAACATTTTTCTTCTAGATTTAATTGGTCAATATGTATATTTTCTTTTTGGAAATGTTCCATATAGTGATATCTGTAGGCATAAAAAAATGTCACCTGTATCA
Organism: Protopterus annectens; assembly: GCF_019279795.1. Taxonomy (NCBI): domain Eukaryota; kingdom Metazoa; phylum Chordata; order Ceratodontiformes; family Protopteridae; genus Protopterus; species Protopterus annectens. Next base: position 1,624,057,304 of record NC_056741.1, on the reverse strand, counting down.
GATACATTTTTTCCCTTTCTTTTCATGGAAGATACTTTTAATATTATTAGCTTTTGATTGTATTTTGATTCTTGTGGATAAATTATGTAGATATTTGGGAGAAGTGGCAAAGGTATTAATTTTTAGTTTTTCTAAAGTTAAACTAGTTTTATGTGTTAAAAGTTCTTTGTATTTATTGTTTAATACTTCTACTTTTTTTCATCTCCAAATGATTTTGCTTTTTTTAGCTTTTACTGACAAAAGTTTGGATTGTAGATCTAATAATTCAGAATCCCATTCTCTGATTTGTTTTATACCAAGTAAGGGATTTACCATATATGTAAGCTTTTAATGAGTCCCATATCATTATTTTATTTATTTTTGTGGTGTAATTAATATCTAAGAAGAACTGTAATTCAGATAACCAGAGTGTGAACTCTTTAATTTTATGTATATATGCTGGAATTCTGGAGTTAAAGATTAATGGTTTGTACCCATTTTTAAGTTTTATTATCAATGAATTGTGGTCTGAAAAGGGGCAGGGAGTGACTAAGAAATTAATGATTTTAGAGTCTAAGTCATGGGCAGCAAATATTTTATCTATTCTAGTTTGGGTACCAAATCTGTGATCTTGATGGGAAAACAACAAAGATTTATCTTCTTAAAATTTGAAAGTATCTACAAGATGAAATGATTCTACCCACCTGTTTAAAGCTTTTGATACAGCAAATGTACACAGTGGTCTTTTATTTGTAGTTTCAGAAATATCAAATATACAGTTAAAATATCCTCCTAATATTAAGTTGCCTTTATAATTACTGGAAATTAAATTCAAGTGTTTTTTAATAGTTTCTGATCCAATGCCTGTGAACCAGTATATACTGGCTAGGGTCCATATTATGTTATTATATTCAACTATTACTAATGCCATAAGCCCTTTTTTATTTTCATACTTATAAATGATGTTTGGGTTAATCGCATTTGTTTTCCATAAAATTGTTACCCCTTTTGTCTTTATCTTATAAGTGGATTGCGCCAATATCATATATTCCTTAGGATTCTATTTGTAATTGTCATTTGTTTTGAAATGAGTTTTTTGGAAGGAAGACAATTTGTGCTTTGCTGAGTTTTAAATATTTCAGTAGATTTTATCTCTTGCTAGGATTGTTTAAGCCATTGGTATTTAAAGATAATGAAGTTAAATCCATCTTAGGTTATTTAGACTATGTATTTTTTGTTTTATTATACATATTAAACATTTTCCTCTGATAACTATAAAGTATATGTTTGAGCTTTAAAAGGAAATTATCAGCTTTATACTTTGAGTGTTTACCAATAAAGTAATGTTTTGGTCAGGCATACTAGAAATGTTTTTGTGAAATAAGAAATTTAAACTAATAAATGTTAACAAAACTAAGATCCGCACTAGCCATGGAATGAAAATCATTCCTAATCTGATGGATTAACCTAAATCCATCAGATTATCACTCATACACTCATACCTTGACAATCCAGAACATCTGAACTCCATAAATTGAATTATCATATAGAGAATATTTGTAATAGGAATAAGCAATATTTATATTATTTTGAACAGATATAGTACTATAGTAGATTAGACAGAATGCTAATACAATATAAATGTCTACTTATTGTATAAGCAATTAATATGTACATGAAAGATAGATGACAAGCAATTCAATCATAGTAAAGTAGGATGTATCATATATAAAACCTCAGTAAAAGATTATAGCACACAGTTATTTAACATATTCACCCTTATTGATGAAGTCTTCCAAAACTTATTACTTAACATAAATAGATGGTAATAATATTTATACCTAATGTTTATAATACAATGTATTTTACTAGATATATCAGAAGTTGTATTTCATTGTTTGCCAGCATTTAAGTAATCACTTTGTTTGTTGCTAACTTAAAGCATCAAGTTTGTTTTATGTAAACACTGATGAAAGTTAGTGCATTTTAATTATCAATCCATCCCTCTCCCCCCATTTCCTACACATAAGGATTTTCATATCTGTAATTTCTTATTATAAAAATGAGTGAAATTATAGGTTAAAAACAACAAATTCACTTATTTTGATTAATGATTACAAGTTCCCTTTCAATATTCATAAATTGCCATTTTATGGCATATACTGAAAGTTTTTAGATTTAAATGGCAACATTCTATTTTGTATGATCAGCAAAGGTTAAACTGTGTGATTATTGCCAATTTAATACTATTTGTTAAGAATGTGATTGTTACATTCTGTGACATTCCTAGTTCAGGCTTCTATTGTTTCCCTTGAACAACTTTGTCAGTTTGATGTCATGTATAAAACATCAGTTACCTTTGTTACAGCTTAAGTATTATGTATGGTCAAGATGTATTACAAAACTACAATTCAAGTTAAAGCAATTATATGACTTGTTATGCACATTTACTTATATGAGAAAATCATCATGCTTCCCCTTGATGTTCAATATCGTGTATGTCATTTATGACAAGTTAAAACAGTAGTGTTATTATACACAAGCCCATGTTGTTAAACTGAGTGTCTATTGTCAATTTAATACTATTTGTTCAGAATGTGATTGTTACATTCTGTGACATTCCTAGTTCAGGCTTCTATTGTTTTTCTTGGGTTCATAGGTTCATAGGTAGGTACTAGGCTATCTGCCCAAGGGCATGTATAAGCCTAGCCAGAGTGTGTCAGCTTTCGCCACCCCATTGATTATTTAACTGAGCCTCTGTCAAGAAGAGCCAATGAAGTAATCCCAGGGGTGTATTATCTGTTACCCATCCACTCGTCAATGTTTCTCTTGAAGAGTGTTATTGAGGGGCTGTGCCTAATGTAGTTAGGAATTTTGTTCCAAAGCATGGGGAGTCTATGTGACAGGAATCTATCCCTCCAGCATGTTCTATTTATTGTTGTTGTGAGGTTTAGCTCACTAGAGCGAGATGCTCGCAGAGACTTGGATTTCCTTAGGTGGAGCATGTCCATCAATTCTGAGTTGGACATGGCTTTGTAAGTCAGGCAGAGATCACCTCTGAATAAGCGATATGCGACTGAGCACAGCTGGAGTTTTTCCAGTCGGGCTGCATATGACATATGTTTGAGGCCAGTAATCCTCTTGGTGAGGTACTTTTGTGGTCTTTCCAGCTGTTGGAAGTGTCTTGTGAGGTACATCCCAAATGGGGCATTGTACTCTAACAACTTTGTCATGATGTCATGTATAAAACATTAGTTACCTTGGTAACCGCTTAAGTATTATATATGGTCAAGATAGGTTACAAAAACTACAATTCGAGTTAAAGCAATTACATGACTTGCTATGCATATTTACTTATATAAGAAAATCACCATGCTTCCCCTTGCTGTTCAATTTAGTGTATGTCATTTATGACAAGTTAAGACAGTAGTGTTATTATACACATGCCCATGTTATTAAATCCTGTTTTTAATATCTATATTCAGCAGACTTCTTTATCTTATATGATGATTACATATTTTATGTCTAGATTTACTAAAATCATGCATTACATAACAATTGTGGTTTTTTTTTTTTTTTGGCTGTTGCTTAGTTATTTGAGAGACTACAAGCTGTAATGTTTATTCTTATTATTAGCTCCTTCCGAGCATATTTATGCAGTCCATAGACTTTAAATTATAAGACCATTCTAGTTTCTTATTTGTTATAAGTATTTTTCCATCCTTACATACACACATATCAATACTTCAAGCATGGGTAACAATGCCCATCCAGTTTTGCCAGAATACCATTCACTAGTTTGTGTGGTGTGTTTTCAGGCTATTCTTAAAATATCCAAACCAATATTTGTCCTGTTCCATTTTACCAGCCTGTTCTATGCAGTGGCTACTCTGCTAGTGAACCACTCAACACACTTTCCATACCCACAGATATTTCTGCAAAGGAAATCTGTTGACTCTCTAGCACTTCCTGGCAACCTCAAACACCCCCTAGAATCAGCTATCCCCATATGCCCAACATGTCCGAGCAAGCTCACCTCCAAGACCACTGCAAGGGGTACTGCAGAAGAACAAGTGATTTTAGTAATTCACAATAACTCAGACTTTCACTCTTATGTAAGTCCTTAATGAGTTTGGACCAAAATATATTTTAAATATAAAAGTGTGCTTATTATTTATTTATTTTATTATTATTATTTTTTTTTATCAAGAATCAACTTAATGAGCTAACAAAGTGTTGGGAGACCATCAATATGTGTACATGTGGTTTAAAGCACCCCTTTTATTATATATATATATATATATATATATATATATATATATATATATATATATATTTTTTTTAAACCAAAAACGTCATTGCTGAGAATCATCTCAGAGGCTCTTCATAGCCATTAAGCATTATCATCGCTCTGCCTCCATTACCATAGCAACCTGGGAACGTCTGTTTCTGTTGGTGCATCTGTGTACTGCATACCACACGATACACCTGAAGCAAAGTTTCACTTCACTGCAACTTTAAGCATAAATTCCCTCCCTTTCAGCGAGGCAGCAGCCAGGAGAAGAACAGAGAGCCAACAGATCAAAAAAAAAAAAACCCAACAAACCGCTACAGTAAGTGACAACACACTCATCCAGCTCACCTTTCACTCAGCAGATGTATAAACAAACCATTCTCTGAAAAATATCCCAAATCACAGTTCTATCCACCCCTTCCCCTGGATCCAGGCTAAGACACCAAATGGCTCTTCCTAATACACAAGCATCAGTAAACCTCGATCACAAGCCACAACCCACAGTTTCCTGGAGATGAAAACGGCAACATATAACTGCTGCCAGAAACAGCTGCATCCACATGCACCATGTCAGGCTTAATCAAACAGCACTCAAAGCTATGATACCTGCCATAACTGATATTAATTATGTTTAGACAGAATAATAATGACATCTGTACTAACTGCCAGACACGGCTGCATCCATGCACACCATATCAGGATTGATCTAACAGCACACGTAGCTGTGATACCTGCCATAATTGATATTAACTATATTTAGACAGCATAATGATGACATTTGTATTAAGATCTTGTTACTATTATTTAACCAGGATATACATGACATTTCTAAATCATACTTTAACTGAAAAAGGCATTAGTCTCCATGACAGCATTTTTTTTTCAAAACACTGTTACTGCTATTATATATGAGGTTAATTTGTTACATTTGAGTCTGAACTCTGATGAATGGTACCTTGTTGAATTAGTTAATTAATTACTTAAATTATTATAGTAAAATCAATGAAAAATGAACAAGATAAGTATTCACTGAGTTCAAGTAAGAGAATAGAAACTTCTATGTTTATATTATATGCTGCTTTGTTTGGCTTATATACAATGTAAATAGTAACCCATCTTGATCTACCTTTGTTTGTAAAGAATTATTGGACTCTTTGAACATTTTGAATAAATTATTACTGTTTCTCAGTTGTTTAAGAATCCCTTGTTTTTTTTAATAAAAGCAGATCACAAGTGATATGCCATCTCAGTTGATACTTTGAGAGATGTAGTTGTAAGAGTTATTTTTTCGGACAGCTATCTTGGAATCATTTTTTTTTTGTTTTTCTTTCTAGCGTCAGTCCAATAATTTGTTTCTTTTATTCTTTTAAGAGTAGGGGACATCCATTACATTTCATCTGGGATAGACACTGGGCCAGATTCACGAAGGCTTGCATGGAGTCTTGATTCACAAAGGCTTGCATGGAGTCTTACAGTAGAGTAAGACTACATGCAGCCATCATGTCCGATGAGTGATCCAGGAACAGCCTGTAGGGGCATGTAAGAGAGCTCCTAAAATGGCTCTTACACGGACAGGGCTGGGATATGCAAATTACCTCAATTGCAGGTGAAAGGCATGCAAATGAGGTAGACTTGTGATTCAGGAAACCCGAACCTGTCCGAGTAAGAGCAGTGTTATTTGCAGAAATGTACTCAGTTGACAACTGAGTACCGTTCTGCAAATAGCAAAACGGAGCCGTGACAGCTCCAAATAAAGGTTGCATCCAGTGCAGGAAGCATGCCAATGGCCAAATATATGGCCATGTGAAATGTTTCCTGATGCAGTATGAAAATAAAAATATTTTATTTTTTTTCGCCGATTTCCGATGTTTAAGCATTGCGCAGCACCGTGCAAATGGGCTGTGCTCTAAAACCCAGAATACTAAAAATTAAAACCCACAAATGTGGATTTTATTGAAATTGTTAATGTACAATGCAAGGGAATGGCAGGCTGAAGACAACATGGCCACCGAGTAGAGGTTGCCAAGGGGGAAGCTCAGTCTAAGACATGTAACCAAGCATTAGTAGGCAATCCTATGTAAATGAGCATTAGGATAGTGAATCGCAAGTTTACATAGCAAATGAGCACAGTCAGTGGAGTGTAGGAGTAGGATATGGGGAGTAACAGAGTAGAAGATAGGTGACATCATGAGGGGGGTATGTATGAAAGAAGTGAAGCTCATTGGAGCAGAGTGGCATGTGTCAGCTGTCATTTACACATCATGGAAAGAGGTGTGTCAACAGGTAGGCTAGGGAAAGGCAAGAAATGGAAGGTGTATGCCGTGGATAACACCAAAGTTTCTTGCTGAGCGGGTATGCGCATGTGCATGTAAACCCAAGTAAAACAGAGTAAGCGTGAGTGCATGCGTTTAAGCTGGAGTAAGCATGTATAACGCTGTTTAAAGAGTTGTAAGTGCATTGGCACTGGTGTGCGCGCGATTTAACCCGAATAAGCAAGTTTTAGTCCGTGTAAGCATGTGTGCTCGCGTTAGCTGCTGTGCACGTGTTTGCGCTTGTGTGCACGGTGCTCCCCCCCTGAGGAAACAGAAAGGAAAAAGGAAGCACAACAAATAGTAGGAAGCTACCAAGGAGTACTAGCAGAGCTAGCAGGTGAAAACAATCAGAATCAGGCAATTGCACAGACAGTACACTGGCCCAGCCCGGCCTAGCACTTAAAACTCTGCAAACAACAGTCCATTATGTTTCTCACAACAGACACTGCAGTAAGCTAATAGAAGTGAAAACTGAAAAAGCTTTACTGAGACAAAGACATTTTAGGGGCTGCCATTGCTGTTATAAGGTGACATATGCAACATGCTGAGGGTGATGACAATGGAAATGCTGCTGGACAACCCACAGTGAGGAGACGGAGAAGAGTGTACAGGCCCAGGGTAACCTACCAGGGGCTACATGAGCTGGAGAAAGTGGAGCGCTATAGAGTGGACAGAGACCTCCTGCAGCTAATTGTTGAGCTGTGCAGGCCATGCCTCACACACAGAACCAACAGAGGGGAACCCATCCCAGTGGAAACCAAGGTATGTGTTGGCCTAAGAATATTAGCAACAAGTACCTTCCAGAGACCAACTGGTGATATGATGGGGATATCACAGGCATCAGCATCCAGGGTACTACACCAGTTCCTGGATGCCATGTCAGCACATATCGGTGATCATGTATATTTCCCCAATTCCCGTGAGATATTGGCCAGCAATATGCATCTCTTCCAGCAAATAGCAGAATACCCTGAGGTAGTGGGTGCAATAGACTGCACGCACATATGCATCAAAGCACCAGCCAGTGAGTGGTGTAGGGTCTACTTCAACCGCAAGGGCTTCCCTCCATCAACTGCCAGGTCATGTGTGATGCCCAGGACATATTACTGAATGTGTGTGCAGGCTGCCCTGGAAGGTACCATGATTCCCATATCTGGCATCTGAAGCAGCTGTACCAGACATTTGCCAATGGGGGCATCCCACATGGTCACCTAGTTGGGGATGCTAGCTATGCACTGGAGCCGTGGCTGATGACACCCATCAGAAACGCACACACACCTGAACAGGAACGCCATAATGAGGCACACGCACAAACACGTAATGTAATAGAGCATGTGTTTGGGCTGCTCAAGTCACAGTTCCGGTGCCTGGACACATCTGGTGGAGCCTTGCAGTACTCAACAACTACATGTACCCAAATTGTCATGTTATGTGCTATGCTACACAATATGATCCTGCAAAAACAGCTGCAGCAGGACCAGCATAGGCCTGGGCCAAACAGCCCCCCACCATTGCCAAGGCCATCACAGGCAGAGCGTGACTTGGAGGAGGAACAATCTGAGCCAGCCCCAGTAGGCAGAAGGAGGCGTGCCTGTATGCTTTGGCTTTGGCAAAGAGGTAATGCATAGCACATACACTGGCTCAGTAAGAACTCTGGAAATGATACCTCTCTCCGACTTGCACATAAAGTAAAAGGGATGCCTAAGTTGACACTACCTGCTTTCAGACATGTACAGGGAGTGTAGTATGTGCGTTCAACATAGGCAGCCCTGCAGCACCACCTAAGGCATGATTGCCATGTGTTAAGCAATATAAAGCAGTAATAAACAGCATTTACCACCATGTAGTATATGCGAATAAAATCGCACACACCAACTAGCACAACTGTGGTCAATGTTCAGTAATATTGGGCAACGTCCAGCAATGTTGGTGAATATTGAGCAATGTTGGACAAGCCTGGTCTAAGTAGGGCATAGCTGAACAAAAGCCAACATGCTCATATTTGCTTAACAGGCCCTTAAGCAGTCTGGCCTGCTCAGTATGAAAATATAAAGCAGTGATGGGCCTCAAACCAAGGATACTGTGCACTACAGCCAAAGTATTGAACCACTAAACCATGACAGTATTGCAGTGGTCAGCCTGTATGAAGGAATGTTGATAAGTCTATGCAAAGTATTTCATGGAAACCCTGCAGGCACAGCATGATCCTTGTTGAGTTATGACACAAAGGTGAGTCCTGCAGTGAGAACAGAACCTGACTTCAACAAACACAGTATAAATGTTAATATTGGTCATGTTCACACACATATACAAATGTAGTGGACCTCAGATAGCAACATACTAAAAGGTCACACTGGGCATGCTCACACACTTGAATAAATGAGACAAATGTCAGGCAACAAAACACGGAATGGCAGAACTGGGCATGCTCACACACTTAGGCCATGTCTAAGTACAGCAGTGGGCCACGCATATCTGGCAGTTGCATGTGTTAACCCAGGAACCAGTCACTATACAGCAATCTGCCCTGTGCACACAGTTATATGACAACAGACACCTCTATAATATAGTGGAACCCAGTCATAATCAAATATGTTCTGCAGATACCGAAGTTGTTCATAGAAACTGGTAAAGCAAAGATGATAAAGACCTGCAAACAGTATCAGCAATAAACATTGTGCATCTTGAACATTAGCAAGGTTCAGAGGTCGATACTAGGCTATCTGCCCTAGGGCATGTACAAGCCTAGCCAGAGTGTGTTTGGCATTCACAACCCTGTCAGATTACTACACTGTGTGTGTTAATAGCAGGTCACACAAGATAGCCCATGTACGTTTAGGCTAGTGTGCCTCTGTCTAGCAGGGACACAGAAGATATCCCAGGGGAAAACATACGATCACTCATACAGTCGTCAAGATGTCTCCAGTAGGTGGTCAGTGGGTGACTCTGCCTATGTGAAACTGGGATTACATTCTGGAGTGAGTGGAGCCTCTGGGATTAGAATCTGTCCCTCCACAATGTCCTATTAACATCTGTGCTGAGGTATACGTCCCTGGAGTGTGTAGCTCCAAGGGAGTCGGATATCCTGAGGTGGAGCATGTCCAGTAATTCTGGGTTGGGTATATCTGTAAACAACAGGCACACATCATATCTGAGTAGGTGGTAAGCGACTGAGTAGAGCTGGAGTTACTGCATCTGAACTGTGCAGGGCATCTGTGTGAGTCCCTAGATCTGCTTGGTAAGGAACTTCTGTGGCCAGTACAGTTGCTGCAGGTGTCGGGTAAGGTACACCCCAAATGTGGCATTGTAACCAAGCATGGATGTGATGAGTATAGGGGCACAATGACCTCACTCGCTCTAGATGTGAAACCATATGGGATAAGGTGGCCCACATAGAAGGTGTGTCCAACCACTTTGGCAATGTGAATGTCAAAGGCGACAGTACGAACAAGTCATGCCCCCAAACCCCTAACAACTCCTACCATATGTAATGGAGTATTACCTATGTGGTAATGTATGGGCATGTTGTTATTCTCAAAGGGGATGACTATGCAACTAATGGCATTTAGCTGTAGGCCATGGCTCAGGCACCAGTCATCCATCTCTGTGAGACCCTGTTTGAGTATGCATGTGGCAGCTGGAGAGTTGATCATGGCACCCAGTTTGCAGTCGAGTGCAAACTTGTTCAGCCATATTCCCCCTGTGGTAGTTTGTACGTCAGACAAATATATACTGAACAAGAGAGGTACCAGGACCGAGCCGTGTGGGATGCCACGTGTAACTGGTGTATAGTCAGACATGGCACCTGCAATTCTGACCATGTGGGTGCTATCCCTGATCCAGGTATCAATCCATCATGTGAGATATGTGTCCATATCGATGCTGGTGAGCCTATGCATAATGGCCCAGTGGGTTATTTTGTTGAAGGGCTTTGCAAGGTTCAGGTAGGCTATGTGGACAACCATCCCTATGTCAATGGACCTGTTAGCCATTTAAAGAATACAAACAGGTTCAAGAGGCAAGATCTGCCCACAACAACGCTGAAATGTGTAGGACACAGTATCCGTAGGTTCCCGATGTCTATATGTATGAGTCCCATGACAATACACTCCATAGCTTTGTAGAACAGGCTACTTAGGCTTATAGGGCAATATTGTCTGTGGTCCATTGTGGTACCAACTCTGTGGAGCGGGACCAATGTTGCTGTATGCCATTCCTTGGGAACATATCCTGTGGTAACTCCGATATTGAACAGTGATGTAATGTGAGGGTTACGTTTGTCATGATACTCATGTAAGATGCAGGCTGGGACACCGTCTGGTCACATTGATACTGTGATGTACGCTTTGGAGAGGGCAGCACTCACCTGTTACTGTGTGATGTCAGGGAGGTTATACTCTGTTGGGATGGATAGTTGCTCCTTAGGGGGGATGGGTGGGAGACATCTGCACTGAACCTGTTTGCCAGGATGTTGGCAATGCCAGAGGGTTCACAATAGGTTTAGTCAGTATGCAGTAACTCACAGCATATCAGTGAGTATCCACCCAGGTTCCTGACATAACTGAAGAAGGCCGTGTGATAGTCCTACATGTCTGTTGCAATTGTCCAGTAGAAGCGGCCCTTAGAAAAGTTCATGAGTGATCATAGCTGTCTGCTAGTACAGATCACAGATGCCTTTCCAGTCTGGGATTGTGCTCTATCATGTAGTAGCTTCCTCCTGATGTTGTACAGCTTATTATTGTCTGGGGTCTACCAGACCGGTCCCCTGCCATTGGAGTAGTGAGTCCTGTTGTTATTTGGGATAGCACAATCCATGCAGTCCACTAGGTATCCATAGAATGTGTATGTAAAGCATGCAACAGTGTGAGATGTATTTGCCACTGTCTCAGGGTCTCTGAAGGAAACCACCTTGCTGCGGTGAAGTGAGACGTTGGGTCATGAGAAGTTCACCAAGATTACCCAGGATGGGTGTGTGGAGGGTATATGTATGTCCAGTGAGATACATGTATGTTCTGACCTTACCAATGAGGGGTATATTGCTGGTGTGGAACATAGAGTCCCCATGTTGGTGATGATCAGGTCCAATATGTATTCCCCTTTGTGGCTGTGCTGACTGGTTGTGCCATAGCATATGAGTCTACAAATTGTAGCGACTGTTGGGTGAGGGTGTCGGGGCTTGAGTAGTATCCCCAGTCAATATTTGTGTATATGAAGTCACACAATATAATGGTGTTTGTGGAGACTTTCATATTCTTCATAGTTCCCACGAATGCCGAGTGTGGTTCCTGAGTTTGGGAGTGTGTTCTGTAGCATGCAACAAACTGAAAGGCAGTATTGCACAATGGTAGTTGTCTATGTATGGTCTGTGATGCTTTGTGCAGTGCTACTAACCTGGAGGTGTGTGTATCTGTGATGTATATGGATACTCCCCCTAGTTGTGTTGTCTGTTCCAAGTCTTGTTGTCAGACAGCATGGTATGAAACATAACCTGGTAGTGCTGGTGTGCATAAGCAAGCCTGAACCAGGCGTCTGTCAGTGAACAGATATCGCTATCCTCCATACTGAGAAGAGTCCTGAGTGGCCGCAATATGAGGTTAACACAACTGTTGTTGAGCAGTGTTACCCTTAGTTTCATTTAACCTGTAATGTCTATGGAGGTGGGTTTGTCTTCTGAACCCTGCTTAAAAAATGCACTATGGTGGTAGCAAGAGCCTTAGCCAGCATTCCAAAGTCCAAGGGTGACAGGTGCAAGCTGTCCATAGTGAAGCTACGTGCCATGTTGAGCATGCCACCATAGGCTGACAGACACTGTATCCCCTATGAATTAAACAAATTTGTTAGGCAACTGTTAAATGTGATATGTGTGTCCGTATACTGTGACATCATAATTGGTGGGTGTAAGATGCTAGACAAGGTCAGTGTCATACTGGCCTGGGCTACATGATCAGAGTGTTCCTCCATGTATCATGTCATGTGGTCCAGGGAGTAACATCTGAGGTTATACACACCAGCATGGACAATGATGGTGCCAGTCCTGTACTTGCTTTGGAGTGACCTGACTGCCTGTGTTATGCGGCAGATCCTGGCACCCAACAGACAGCCCAAAGTGACTATTCCCTTGTTAGGGCTGGTGAGTGGTACGTCAGTGTGTCTGACAATAAGTGTCACCTATTACAAGTGTATTAGGTGTGTTGTTTAGCCTGAAAGGCAGTGACTGTGTGGCTCACTGACATTGTGAACTATGTGATGTGTGGGTATTGTAGTGGGGTAGCAGGTGTGTGTGTGTGTGTGTGTGTGTGTGTGCTTTGGAAGTCTCTGCTGCTTAGGTAGAGTACATTTACAGCATCTGAGTATGTCTATGTGTGATAATGTGGATTGAGTGCTGTTGCTAGAGGATATGTGAGACTGATATGTGGTGTGTGTATGGTTACCTTCACCGCCTGATAGACTGTGCCAGTCATGGGTCGAGAGAGTTCAGCACCCTGTATGTCTATATAGGTGCATCTCACACATATATCTGAGTTTTTCAGGAAGAGGAGAGGGTTGTCTGTGTACGAGGCATATGTGACATAGTGTCAATATCACAATGTCCACCAGCTGGACTGGAGAGTACACACAAAACTGACCCCTGGACATGCCAGGATATTATCATGATATACTCTGTAGCCTGATCACAAAGGATCAGTAGGGTGTTAAGCATGTAAAAGAGTATAACAGGGATTAGTGCTCATGTTCATTGGTGTTTTGTAAAGAATAGCTGAGAAGGAGTCCAGACTGAATCATGACACCTCCTTCAGCTATGTCATAAATAACAAAGTACACCCATATATGTCCTGAGTTAGGGCCAACTGTACCTGAGTGACAATGCCGACATCATGACAGACAGGCCCATATGTACATACCCACCTCCCACTGACAATAGTCCATATCATCATACCAGGAGATATCACATGTAGAATGGATGAGCAGCTACCCCCACTGCCAAAAACATGGCAGCAAGTGGAATACATTGACTCCCAATATGTGTCATGCACAAACTACAGAACAAACAGATCATGCACCTGAACAGTCAGCTGAGCCTCACCCCCTACACAGGATGTGGAACCGTTGAATGTGTCACAGCTATATATAGCACTCCCCACAAGTGTTGGTGCACAACACACCATGGGAAGTCAAGTCCAGTACGCCTATGAAGTCTGATCTGCAAGGTCATGGAGTCCATCATGGTTGCATTCATAAACAGAGCTATTGGAAGCTGACATACACACAACCCTACCAACTGTGGTATGTTCATGTGCGGATCATGGTTCCCAAACATGCTAGACTGTTTGTAAGGCAGCCACCCAGGACATACATCAATGAACACATCTATACATGTGTCACATAGACTTTGAATAGCCCTTTATCAACATCCCAGACACATGTAATATCCACAAAACCAACAAGCTGTGCATAAATATGTGTTGACATATTACGGAATTTCAATGTGTCCACAGATAGATCACACAAGGTAAGGATTCTGAGGTCTTGTTCGAGCTGTTGACACCTGCTGACCCACATGGACCATTCCTGGAATGGCACAAAACAAAGTGTACACACATCACCATGTCCAGTCTGATGATATCACCATCCTATAAATACAGCAGGAGAAGGGAAACCAGCCAGTAAAGCAAATAGCATGCTGTGTTAATGCGTTTCTCTCTAGTATCAAAACATAGTTAGGTAGGGGTTTGAATCCTGCAAGCAGTGTGTGTGTGCATGTGCGTGTATGGTGGGGGTGTGTATGTGTGTAGTTTCCTTTGAGAGGTTTCCCCTTTTTGAAGACTGGGACAACTCACTAAAAGAGGTACATTCCTTTTGGAAAGTCTGATGATGTCACCATCCTACAAATACAGCAGGAGAAGGGAAATCAGCCAATAAAGCAAATAGCATGCCGTGTTAATGCATCTCCCTGTAGTATTATAACATAGTTAGGTAGGGGTTTGAATCCTGCAAACAGCGAGTGTGTGTGGGGGGTGGTGTGTGTATGTGTGCAATTGTCTTTGAAAGGAGTGCCCTTTTTGGAGATGGGAAAATACACTAAAAGAGGTACATTCCTCTTTGGAAAGACTGATGATGTCACCATCCTACAAATACAGCCGGAGAAGGGAAGCCACCCAATAAAGCAGATAGCGCGCTAAGTTAAAGCATTGCTCTCTAGTATCAAACATAGCTAGGTAGGGGTTTGAATCCTGCAAATGCTGACTGTGTGTGTGTGTCACTGTTGGTCAATGCGGTGTGGGTTTTGCTTTTACTATGGTATGACATAGTATGATTACAGCAGTAAGTGCATTGCACACATCAGGTATCTGCGTGGCAAATATATATGTGTACATGTCCCTTCAATCAGTACATAGGTGTGAAGCCTGCATACTACATGAATACATTTGTTTCCATTGACAGGTTGTGCAGCTGCTTCTCAGATTGTAAGTCACATATGTATGTATGTGACAAGGCCGTCCACTGTCGTGTTCTGTGGCCAAGGTCATCTGTGTCACACCCATGACAGTTACTTAAGAGTAGTGTGAGTGAGGGTATATGCCTGGGTTATATGTCAGACATGGTCATACACAACAAAGACTGCCAAGAATGGACAGTCTTTATAGGTGTATGACTGCCTTGTGGATATGCATTCAGGCCTCTAATGTCTTATGTGATACACCTTGAGACTCCACAATATCTATGGATATGTGGATACCAAGGGACACATGATATAACATGAGGCTGTATGTACACATTGGTACCCAACATACATGTTGAGGGCTACCACCTGTGTGGTACGGACGGGATAGTATGTATAGTACATGAGGATGACTATGCCATAGTCAGCTTACTGCTATACAGCATGTATCAGACAACAGGTATCTGTCTGTATGATACCCTTGTGTAGGATATGCGTCCCATCCAGGGAATGCATTGTAGGCCAATCCATGCATTTCCAGATCTGGATGGACATATTCTGCATGTACCTAAGGGGGCTATATGCCAAACAGGTGTGGTCACAGGAATGGGTGGCGGTCATTACCACTGGTTAGTGTTATAGTGTAGCACCGGAAGGATCCAATTGTTACTGGGTTCCCTACTACTGTGTGTCATTTGTCAGGACATCATCCAATGATTGCTTATAGTCATGCTGTTGAGGTTGTGTATACTACCAGACCGCAAATCATTGACAGATATTAACGGTATCACCCACAGCATAGTGTCAACCCATGTCATACACACACACATCTACCCATGTTAGTACATAACTGTAGTAGAATGCATACTGGCCATTGAAAGATACTATGAGATGTTAACAATGTGTACGACAGGGTATGCCACATGTCCCATGTGTCCACTATGCATGTACATGCAGACAGTGTGCACCCACCATGTTCACAGATGTACACATGCTAATCTGTACTGCACACATCACACACTTACTGTCCACTCACTAACACATGCTGGCAACACATTACACTTCAGCCAAGTGGCACATCAGTGGACAATACATACTCAGACCTAACAGTGGTGTAAACAATGCTACATTGACAATCAGAGCTTTGATGCATAATGTCCGTTCAGATATACCTACAAGGATGTCATTACACTTCCTTGTTGACAACTTGCTATTATTGCTACACTTTTATAGTGTCACCCTGTGCATCAGCACCATGTTAGCCTGTCCCTCCGTCAATGATGCAGATGACAGGAGGCGGCACAGGTATCATCATATGCACAGGGTGTTATGTTGTTTGCCAGAGCCTGACATTGACCCATCCAATCGACATGTTTGTGTGTGTGTGTGTGTGTGTGTGTGTGTGTGTGTGTGTGTGTGTGTGTGTGTGTGTGTGTGTGTGAGGGACAACAGTACAGCATGGACCAATGTTGATGTAATGTGTGTGTGTGTATGTGTGAGCCCTAGTTGTTTGGTTAATGTGTGTGTGTCTGCATGCAAACAGCTCCAGCATGTGGCTGCCATATATGGTAGTTTGTGGAACAGCCACAGACTGTACCTGCTAGGCTGTACAGATCCCTGTCTCTGGCCACGGACACAGTACCTGTGCCTGGAAGGGGTGCTACGGACAGTATCGGGTACCAACCCTGACTGGGTACTGTCATCAGAGGCAGAGGTATGACGACTGTACCCATGTCCCTGCTGAGACTGACCAGAGCCACGTGTACAGGGTCTACTGGGATGGTCAATGGACAGGCCAGCCCCAGCATTGCTGGGGCTGGTACTGCCACTATGGGAGTGGCTGTGAACTGTGGGTCGTCCACGACCACTGCCAGCTGTTGCTGTTGCTGGCATGCGTCCGCGTCGACGTCGCAACCGTCCTGCATGGTCTTGGCTCATGGAAGACATGTTGTGGAGGGCATCTAATGTCTCCCCCCAACGTCTATCAATGACCTCGGTGTAAGTCCGGATGGCACCAGCAAGGTCACAGATGCTGTCATCGATAGCGGTGTAATGTGCCCTCTGCACCCTAAATCCCTGCCTGATGTACCGTTCCATACGTGCCTGAGCCTGCATTACAGCCTGGAACATGCTGCTCATTGTAAGACCTGTGAGGGCATGCCTGCCAGGGGCAATACAACCAGCTGTGCTCCCCGAGAACCCCTGGACCCCTGCCTATGTGGTACCATTCCAGGTCTATGGCTATGGCTGCTGTGAGGGGATGCAAGTGCCATGGGTTCCACACTCTCCTGGTCATTGCCAACTGTATGCTGTCCCTTGCCTATGGCTATTAGTGGTGAGGGATGTATTGACAGTATGAGTGTGCGCATAGATGGGGTTGAACGCTGTGTACTGTCGATTGGCGGACCAACGACAGACCCTGTCAAATCTTCCTGTGCCAATATATATGTCATCATCACCACTATTCGTGGCAGTGGCTTTAGGTTGCCTGCTGCTTTCACCAACCCCTAACTCAGCACCTGTAAGAGAAAGACAGGAAACACACGTTACGGTCTGCACATGCACACATGCACACATGCACACATGAACATATGAACACATGAACACATGCACACATGCACACATGCAAACATGAACACATGAACACATGCACACGAACACATGCACACATGCACGCATGAACACATGCACACATGGACACATGCACACATGAACACATGCACACATGCACACATGAACACTAATACACATCTCACTACAGCACATACACACACATACCAGCAATCCAACACATACTCTATAGTGCGTGAAGGTGGGTGTCAGTATCACAAGGCAGACAGTCACCACACATGTGTCAGCATGCAGAATATGTGTTGCACAAGACCATGCAGTGCAAGTGTAGACGCCCCTATTAAATGGCAGTATACATGGCTTTGATGCAACTGTGTAGTTGTTCAGTGATTGGCTACACCCTGGAACACAATGTGTACATGGACACAACATTGCTGTGCAAGAATTATCAGCTCTGCAATGCCCTGTGCACCATCACTCACAAGCATACATGCCATGGCTGCATGTGTTATCTGTGTGACACATAGATATCCATGTCTGAGTGCAGTGTTTGTGTCCATAGCAGATAATAGTGGGCACGGGTATAGCACATGCATGCTATGTACACACATGGGATGTGCGGTGCATGTTGACATGAAGGAATCCCAATGCTCAACATGGCCAGTGTACAGTGGTTATGGTGAGTGTGGGACATATTGCAGATATGTGGGTGCCAGACATGGCATGGCATGCTACACGGCTGCAACATTAAACACCACACATACCCAATGTGTGTCAAGTGACCTATACACCTACTGGCATTCCTGGACATATATGTGACACTTTGTGTGGATGGTGAATGCTGTGCATATTGTGTATACTGGCATATGTAAGCACACAGACAACATGCTATGCATATTGTGTATAGGTGCATATGTTTGCACACACACAACACTGAGGTGCAAAGCAATGACTGCTATGAGAAGTACTGCGGTCACTGTAACTGGATGGGGTGTAGTACCATGTGCCATTATCAACATGCATCTTGTGGTCACTCACAGCTACTAATGTGTGCAAGACCACCGCCTAGCATGTTGTACCTGAACTGCAGTGCTGTGGCTATGTTCACAATTGCACAGCCACCTTGTACATGGATGTGTGAGGTGCCCAATAGGGAGCATTGCCTAACATGACTGTGTTATGTGTTGCAGAGTGTTGCACAGCCCCATGATAGGCCTCTACCCCTAAGGTACATCCTGTGTGTGTGCATGACATGTGGGATACTGAAGTATGACCTTACAGCGGGTGTGTGGTAATGCCAAATGTAGCATGTTTTCATGTACTGCGCATGATAAACGTGTTCTGTTGTGTACAGCTGTAGCAACTATGCATATCCAGTGTGCAGTACAGTGTTGCCACAATTGTGTCTGCTGCACTGTGCATTGCATGTGATTGAGGCAGCTACTGACTTTACTGAGATGATTGATGTCTCAGAGCAAACATGCACAGCATGCATTATGCATAGGTGTGTTACGTGTACATGGCCTACACCTCAGCTATGGCATGCGCATTTCATTACCAATATTAAAGTGTTAACACACTCACCAGCATGTATTGTTTGCCCTGCTGTCACACCAGAGGGACCTAGAAGAATATGACACAGTTTGTCAGTGGCCACAACTGTGGCATTGCTACTGTGAGTGTGCTAAACGACAGTGGAACAGCAGTCAACAGTCACACGTGTACAGATACTATTCCAAATATCAGTATTGCACATGTTAGGCAGCACAACTGCTAAACACACAGTACACATCTCACATATGCATATTCTAACAATACAGGTAACGGTAGTCTACAGCTAGGGCGTATTACCTGCTTGCTCTATGTCATCCTGCTGGGTGGCTCCGGCCTCCATGATGACACATGTGTGATGCTGTTGCTGCTGTAGGCCAGGAGCCACCATGCTTAGGAGCAGCTCCTCCACTCTGGTGAGGGGGGATGTATGGCTGCCCCACTACCTGTGGCAAGCTGTTGCCTATGGATATCAGACGCATGCAGCCAGACATGTCTAATTAAATCACTGCAGTGATGGTGTACCTGCTCATGTGTCCAGTTATGCATGCCTATGTCATTTACCTGGCGAACAAGGTCGTGCTACAGTGCAGTAAGGTAATGCTGGTGCTGGCTGGCCCTAGAAAAAAGCAGGTTATAGTGCTGCAGCAGGATGTTCAGAATTTCCTGCTCCTCCACAGCTGAATACAATGTATTACGTTGATGAGCCATAACCCTGGAAGACAATTAAATGATATGTGTGAGCATGTTATGTGGCATACTTAACATTATGAAGTACAGATATCACTTAACTGCCATATATAGCATCTATGTGTCTATCAGAGGATACACACATTCAATACCACATATCAGTGCTCAGCCCACAACTGGCTGACAGTGCCTGCAACACCCCATATAACACAGCAGTATATACCAGTAGTCGGCACACTGTTTGGGATACAATGCACAACCTCGCCCTGGGGGTATATATCAAGTTAATGCATGAATAAATATGTCATCTAATGGAATGAATGTCATGTACATTTACAGTATTACCGGTAAACCACCCTAGTCTTTGATGCCATACCCCTACCTAACATATGTGCATGGTTGTTAATATAGCTGGCATACTGCTGTAACAGAGTATACATGTTGCTAGGTACACACACATATCCTGTAACACACATGTCATTGCGGGCATGGTACAGGCATAATTAAACACACATTAGACATACATACAACACACAGATGTAAACCGACACAAATGAGCATTACCTGTGTACCTTATAGTACTGTGTGCCCCTACTTACAGATACCTATGCCTGTGGTATGCAGTCTGTGCAGACTACAGGAAACACACAAGACAGTGTTACCAGGGACTGTGAACATACACCATACTGTGCTGTTTAGGCCTACAGCTTCAGGTAGTACAACAGTTCATATGTGAGCTGGAGTCACCAGCAGTGCCACTTACTGAGCATACATGTATTGCTTCAGCCTACATTAGGACACCACAGTCGTACACAAGGAACTATGTCACAACATATGCCATCCTACTATGTCTGCATCCCAATAACTGACACATCTTTCTCTGGCCTCACACCTAGCACACAAACTACCATGACAGACACAACCTCACACTAAGCTATCACACCTTTACAAACCTTGCACACAGTCACTGTCACACTCATTCCACCTCACATAGCAGGTATTGCACTGAGTACATGTGTGTGTGCATTGTGTCATAGGTAGGTAATACGCTATTGGCCCTATGGCCTAGAGCAGCCTAGCCATATGCTACCCTGGTCTTTGACACACATGTAATGTGATTTCACTTGCTCCTGTCAACCGGATACACAGAGGTGACTCCCAGGGCATATTACCTATCTCCAAAACAATCATCAGGGGTATGTATGACATCTGCTAATGAGGAGCCTTGTTTGTTCATGCTGGATGGTTTAGTCCAGAGTGTGGCATATTTGTGGATAGGAACCTGTACCTCCAGCATGTGCTGTTTAGTGAGGTGACAAGGATTAGGGCCCTAGGTCATGTAGCCTGGAGGGATTGTGAGATGTTGTCATGGTGGTTGGCCGACTGCTATGGGTGTGACATACCTCTGTATGTCCGGCAGTGGTAACCTCTGGGCGGGCGGTATGCAACGCACTCTAGCTGTGGTTTGTGAGTAAGTCTGCATAGGGCATGTGTTTGAGGGCAGTATTACTCTTTGTTAGGTATGTCTGTGGCCTTTCCACTTGCTGTAGTTGTCATGTGAGGTACATACCACATGGGGCATTGTGATGAGTAGAGGGGAACACCGACCTATATTTCCCTAGATGACACACCTTTTGTGATGACACGTACCACATAGACAGATTACATTACTACTGTGGCACTGTGATTATCAAAGGGGAGCCTACTGTCCAGCTGTGTCCCGTGTACCCTTCTGACACCATCAGTGTTAGGCAGGCTACCACCTATGTGGCAGTTACTGTGTAAGGTGTTTTGGAATGGGGTATGGCACTGCAGTATCAACACTGGTATTCAGTCCATGCCTTGGACAACAGGCACCTGTTGCAGTACATATGACCCCGTGTCTCCCTCACTCTCTCATATATATATATATATACATATATATATATATACATATATATATATATATATATATATATATATATATATATATATATATATATATATATATATATAGATATATATATCTATATATATATATATATATATATATATATCTATAGATACACATACATACATATATACATATCTATCCATATATATCCGTATCTATCCATATCTATCCATATCTCTACATATCTATACACATTTATACATATCTATACATATCTATGCATATATATACATATCCATACATATCTATATATATCTACATATATCTCTATATATTTATATATATATCCTTATATATCGATATATATCTATATTTATCCATATATATCCATATATATCTAAATATATCCATATATATATATATATATATATATATATCTATACACACACACACACACACACACAAACATATATATATATAATTATATATATATATATATATATATATATATATATATATATATATATATGTATATATACACATACATGTAAACATCCATTGCTGTACATATAGCTGCACATAAAGGCACATATACTGCCCACCTTTCATGGTGGGGATGTCAATTATGCAACAGTTGTGAGACATATGGTTATGTAATACTATTTCACAACGTTGTGCAGAATGCATTCTGCTGTCCTCAGGCCATATAGCTGTTGCAGGCCTCACTGCCTGTAGCTCAGTCTCACAGCGTTTAACACCACATGACATATACCGGCACTGCTTGCTTTCTGCAATGCCACACACTACAACCTACATACATATGTGCATATAGCAGCCTTCAACAACATACTTATGTCCAGCCTTCACTAACAGTTGCAGTATGTCCCTTGCCCTATGCAAATGTGCATGTACATATAGATACGGACTGCTGCCACAAATGGATGATTCACAGTATGTAGAGTACCCTTCAGACACATCTCTCGGATGTCAGCAAATACATATCTGTTACATACCTTACCTTTGTATTCCTCACCTCCGTCTGTTGTAGGTGTTGTTTTTTTTTTTATTTTATTTTTTTTTGGTTTTGTATCCTCTCTGTGTTGCTGTTTGTTTTCAGTGTCTGTCTCCTTCTGCCTGTTTGTGTCTGTCTTTCTCTGTCTGTCTCTCTTGCTCACGCTCTCGCTTTCTCTCCCAGTTGTTGCAATGATATTATTGCATGTGTGGACAGCAGATACAGGCTGCTTTTCTAGGTATCTGCACATGTGCATGTGATGGCCTCTGCACCAATTGGTGCCCACCATTTAGTAATTGCATGCAGCCTGCTGTGTGGTAATTGCAGTTCTCACTGTGATTTTAGGACACTGCTATAAAATGATAGGTTAGCTAGGTGTAGCCCTTTCAGTTTTGCAAGGTGGGGACCATGCTTGTTTGCTGTGGACACTGTTGTCTCAGTCAGAAGGTTGGTATATGTCTCATATCTGAAGCTGGGTTGTAGCCAGTGAAATGCATGTTGTACTGAAACCTGACTGTTGCTTCTTCCAGTACACTCTTCTCAGTGTGTAGGTTTACTCACACCTCCTAATGCTAACACTGGATATATGGGAGTATGTACTTTCTTTTGAAATTAGAGAATTAACTGGCATACAACAGTAGTTATTGCAATGTATTCCTATGGCTTTCCTATTTTCCCTTTACATTCACTCATTGTAATGCATGTTATATTTCTTTCAGCACCAAGCTATTGTATTTCTGCTGTGGTGTTGTGGTACTTCATGCATACTGGTAAGTCCAAGGTCCCGGGTTCGAGACTGACAAAGTTTTTTATTTTGCTGCTGAGCCGTACAAGGGCCTTGTCATACAGAGTGACTAAGGCACTTTTAAGCAGTTGTAAGTGGGTTTGCAGGACACTTAGCAATGCTAAGCTAAGCTTAGCTTAGCTTATTTTATTTTAGCAATACTATTATATCTTAGCAATGCTAAGCTAATCGCACACATGCGCACACTGGTGCAAACCCGCTTACTACTGTTTACAATTGCTCACTCCCGCTAATCCCTGCACTCATTTCTTTGACAGAAATGTAAATGGGGAGATAGGAATGTGGTGATAAAGGGTGCACAAAGAGGGGAAGACAGTAGGGAAACCAGCTCGGGATGTACAGGATGGGTGTGGAGAGGGTCCGTAGCTCCCCATTTCTTTACCAGCAACAGCTGTGCATATGCAATACATTAGGAGGGATATTTGAAATTTTCCACCCCTGAGAGAGGGGTGAGGACAACTAAGTATGTTGTACTACCAATTATGAATATCAGGCACATGCACTGTTTGTGAACTGCTACACTGTCATTAGTATGTTACTTCTGAACAATTTGTAGTTTGTGTTGACATTAGCACAGTCTGCTCTGGACAACTGGACATATTTCACTACTGTGTATGCCTACCTACATCCTTGGTTGTGCCTGACTACATGGGTATATAGTACCTTTGGGTAGGGGTGCAGAAGTGCAGAGTGCATTATTTATTATTATGTGATGTTTATCTTACTGAACATGCAGAGTTGCTGTGTACCTGTAAGTCTATAAAGGCTAGTAGTCTGTCTGAGTAGCTCCCACCTGTGGACATATCCAGATGGTAGACAGAGGTCAGCCTAGTATTCTTTGACTGTGCACCACAGCAGTCTTTTCAGCACCTGAACAATGGCATTGTTACAGGTGGTTGCTAGTAGTACAAAGCTACATCCTTTGATATTTCTGTGTTGTACTTCTAAATAAGGGCATGCTTGTGGGATTCATTCTACAGCTATTTGCAGAGTGTGTAACAGCAGACAAGCTGATATGTCTGTGTGTTTCTCACTCTTCCAGGTCTCAGATACTCTCAGGTATATATTTGAACAGCCTCAGGGAAAGGTACATATAACTGGGATACACCTGTGATATATTTCAGACATTTTGCAGTTCAGACTTTGAGGGATTCAGGGCATATGTATTACTACACCTTTTCTGATGTGCAAGCAGTGTCTACTCTCACTTATTGACATGTATCATTAAGTGAGATTCCCCACCTTTCTGCCTACTGTTAGTACATTTCACAGGGAGTCAGAGGGGCACAGCTAACATTTGTTTACAAATCAGGATCATCACTGTAGATCAGTCACTGTTGGGAGGTCTGGCCTGTGACCTATGCAAATATGCTCTGATACTGTGTGGGGTTTGTAAGGTGCTACTGTAACATTATTCCCTACTAGCATGGCTGATTCTCTTTTTACAGTCATGTCATGCAATTCCACAATGCCTGCTGGTTAAGGCCCACAGAACAAGATTTGTGTTATGCCATTCCTATTTTCCCTTTACATTCACTCATGGTAATGCATGATATATTGCTGTCAGCACTAAGTTATTGTATATCTGCTGTGGTGTAGTGGTACTTCATGCAGAGTGTGAGTCGAAGGTCCCGGGTTCGAGACTGACAAGGTTTTTTATTTTGCTGCTGAGCAGTACAAGGGCCTTGTCATACAGAGTGACTAAGGCACTTTTAAGCAGTTGTAAGTGGGTTTGCGCAGGTTTGCACACAAGCTCATACTCGCGCACCCCTGCTAACTACTGCTTAGAAGTGCTTACTCCCGCTAACCCCTGCACTAATTTCTTTTAAAGAAAAGAAAATGGGGAGATAGGAAAGTGGTGAAAAAGGGGGCACAAAGAGGGAAAGACAGTAGAGAAACCAGCTTGGGATGTGCAGGATGGGTGTAGGGAAGGTCCATAGCTGCCCATTTCTTTACAAGCAGCAGCTGTGCATATGTTTGAAATTTGGTGTGAAATTTGAAACCTTCCACCCCTGAGAGAGGGGTGAGGGTAAAAAATATGTTGCCCTGCCAATTAGAATTAACAGTTTACATGTCCAGCGGACATATGTGTGAATTGGGCAGCTATGTATGGGGTGTAATTTTTTTGTGGGAACAGAGTGCCCTTTTTTTAATTTTTTTTTCAGGTGAGAGTGGAATGTGAGGTAGAGGAAGTAGGTATATTTGGGTAGATAGGTTGGGGAGGTAAACAGACAAGACAAACAAGGCGCATACAGGGGCAGAGTTTAACACATGGGGTGGGTGAACACAATTGATGGGGAAGGATGTTTGGAAATCGCAAGCCCATGAGCCCACAGATGGTAACAGTGGAACTGAGATCCCCACCCATGGGCAGTCACCACTGCACCTTCACAGCCCCAAGGGTGGCTGTGCTGAAGGCTGTGTAGGATGGACAGGCTCACCCGAGAGACGTGCCACTCTCGCCTCGAGCTGGTGTAGCGGATCAGTGACTGAACGTTGGATCTCCCTACGCACCACAGCCTGGACCCTAGCAAGGGTGACAGGTGGCCCTCCTCCACCCATGCTTGCACAGGGACGACAAGCCCCATCCCCTGCAGCACTTCCACCTGAAGGTGACACAGGACCAATGGAGAAGGGGAGCCCGGGCTGGGCACCAGAGCCGCTGGTGCCAGGTGCACTCGCCAAATGAGGAGGGACAGGTGGGTCCGCTGGGACCGGCCTTCCCATACATTCTGTGATTAGGTGTGTTTAATTACAACATAAACAACAGCATTCCAGATTAGTTGTAACAGCATGCAGTAATATTCCCATTAACCCAACACACCAAGTTTCCAACAGTTGAACAGCAAGCATAACACATGCATATATTGAACGACAGTGGATATTCCAACAGCATGCAGGGATGTTTGGTAACAACAGGCCACCATGAACGTGGTGTTTGAACAGGGCACATGCGTCAACATCAATGTAAATATTTATAAAACAATAGGACATATGTCCCAACAAATATTTAAGATTACACATACCCATTGAGGTGTGGAATTGCATGGTTTATGCACATACGATTGGGTATAGAAAAAAACCTCGGTTAAAATCTTATAATGACCTTTTAGTCTACACTACATTCACAGTGACTGCAAGTGTATATCCCCTACTTGTGTTATTACACTTGCCACCATACATTAGGTTGTGTCATGGGTTTGGCTAGTTTAATATATGCCTGACCTATATCTGACATACTAACTGTCCAGGATGCAGATGCTACTGCTACATATTCCTTGTTTGCATTTATATTTCTTTATCTACATATCTGGGATGTTTTCACATGGCATTTTCACTTCGATTTGTACAGAACCCTGCATTTCTTGACACACACTCACATTTCTGGTGAATAATTACATGCTACACGTGTGCCAGGTTTACTTATTCATGCCAGCCAGTAACTGACTATTGTGGACTGTATATATGTTTCACAGCTACTAGCACTTCCATCACCCACTTTATATGGGACTGCATAACTCTGGGTTGCCAGCACATTTTCAAACAGTACTGTTTGTATAATGCAAGGGGAAAGCAACATTTCAGACTCTGTGACACAGACACACTCTGGGCTTTAGACCTTTATTAATGACATTGCACACTTTTCCACAGGCTCACTCCTTTATTTGTTTTAACGGTGTTTATGGCAGACATGTTCAAGACATATTATACCTTTATTAATAGGTTAGAACAATCTTTTATCAGGCTCACTCACTTATGTTATATGACAGTGCCTGCAGAGATATTATTCCAGTCATATGTTACCTTTCTTAATGAGTTACTATACTCTTTTTCTGCCTCTCTGATGTTTTTATCTGAAAGTACATGCAAAGGACTTATTCAGGCAATTCTATGGCTGTTTTATTGGACTACAACACTTTCTTTCATGCTCTTTCCCATATTTTATATAACAATACAGACAGAATAATCACTAACCTGCCTGGTGGCGCAGCCTATCAGCATAGGCTTGCTGATTCATAGCACCGTCACCTGCAGCTGTAAAGTAAATGAAGGGATATTGAGACATACCTATCCGTTATACATACTCCATTATAAATTCTTACATACTGCATTCCATGACTACATACTCAGTTGTGAGGCATTCTGCATCCCATGGGCCTCCTATATCCACTGGTTCAGGTGGTCCTGCTTTCATCTCTTCAGGTCTGCATGGTGGTGATGGACCTGCTCACCAGTCCAAGGAATGCCTGTGGTACTGGTGAGGTCATGAGCTAACCGATTCCAAGCCTCTACCTTGTACTCCGTCCCTTGGAACTGGCCCTGCAGGAGTCTTGATTCGTGATGGTGGACAAGGAGCCAAGTCATGTATTTGGACTCCTCGATGCCCCAACACTGCGCTCGGAAGTGTGAACCCTCTCCTGCACCTGCCATTCTGACTGCAAATGTGAGCTACAATCAGTTATGGCGAGTATTCCCACCTATGGGGCTTAAATATGCCGCATTTCCCACACTTTTTTGTGATTGTCCGTTTTGTAAAATTTTCGGCTGACTGCAGACCTGCTTAGTAATGGTTAAACTACCATTCGTAAGTTTATGGATGTTAATAGTGGCTGTTTCTCCTATGTTGTCATGGCTTAGTGGTCCTGTACTTTGATTATGATGCACATGGTCCTGGGTTCGAACCTGGTCATTCTTTTATTTTAACACTGTCTAGACAGGCTAGTGGGTGTGGCTGTGTTTAAGCAACTTAGCTCTACGTTGCTCCACAGTGCCCTGGTTTGCGTGGCGCACACGTCCGCGCAAACACATTGCGCTGGGTAAAGCGCTTTTAAACTTTGGGCAACTCTATTGCACTGGGTAAAGCGCTATTAAACTATGGGCAACTCTGTTTAGCTGGATAAAGTGCTATTAAACTATGGGCACCTCTGTTTAGCTGGGTAAAGCACTATTAAACTATGGGCACCTATGTTTAGCTGTGTAAAGTGTTGCTTAACACCAGGCTATTATATATCTGGGTCCTTTAAAAATATATATTTTGTTCACTGATACATTGGCCATGTCACTTCTTTTAATACAATTTTAATCATATATGTCTGGTATTATTTCAAATACTGATTTAAAACATAAATAAGAAGGGGAGTGGTGGGACTCGAACCGTGAATGCCTTCTCTTTGTGCATACGCTCTACCATTATGCTATTGCAATTTGGTGTGATTTGCATAAATATTCTTTCTTATGCTCTTCCATGTCAGAATTGCTAACTCTAGCTAAGCAATGGGCACACCCACTCACACATGCGCAAATACGGGCAGCTATATCATGGATTTAAAAAAAATATATAATTATTTACTTTATATAAGTGTGATGGGGGTTTACAGTGTCAGGGAGTGTGGTGTTGGGTCCAAGTATATTTGAGCGAACTCGCTCTTGTGTGTTGATATTATGCTTTTTAAAACCTTGCAGGGGCGTGCACATTTAGACTGCTCGGCAGTCGGACACACCCCCTGCTTTCCTACTCAGTCCTACTCAGTCCGTGTATGAGTTACGGTTGAGTCAGCGTGCCCTCATGAATATTCATGGCACGCTGACGTCAAACCATTCAACTGCAGCCTCTGAGTAAGACTTATTAAGTCTTACACAGAGGATTAGTGAATCCGGGGGACTATGTTGTTTTTTTTTTATGAATATAGTAGCCTCTCCTAAGTCATTAAAGGTTCTCATCTCATTGGGCAAAAGGTATTTTATCTTGGCTGGAAAGGCAAGCTGTGCTTTAATGTTGCTTTGTTTCAACAGTTTTACTATTGGCAAGATTTTTTTCCTTTGTTCTAGTATTTTGGAAGAATAATCATTGTCAAACCTTATCAGGCTTTGATTGTATTTTAAGGGTGATTTTTTCCAAGCATATTTTAATATTAGTTCCTTGTCAAGAAATGAAAGCAATTTTGTAACTATGGATCTAGGTGGAGTATTTGTTGAGTTAGAAGCAGGTTTCCTCAGTTCCTCAATTCCAAATGAAAGTTCCTCTTTCCAGTCTAAAAATTCAGGAATCCAGGTTAAGAATGAAATAATATCTTCTCCTTCAGTGTTTTCAGGCAGACCAAAGATCCTTATATTGTTTCTCCTTTCCCTGTTTTCTAAGTCATCTATTTTGTTAATCAGCCATGTATTCTGTTTAAGCAGAATTTTTTTTTTGAATTCTTCCTCTTTGAGTCTCCCTTCAATGTCATTTAGAGAAGTGTCTATATTTCTTATTTTTGCATGGTGTTGCTGTAATAGTTCCTTAAGAGTATCAGTTTGTTTTTGAGAGTTTAATTTGAGTTTTGTAAGTCATTTTTAAAGCCACCCATCTTCAAAGATAGTTCCTGCAAGTAGATGTCATCAATTGCAGTTCTTTTTTCAAAGCAGCATCTGGATGAGAATTCCTTGAGTTACTTGCCAGGAAAATGTTTGTATATCTCCACCAAAATAGATATTTATGTAGTTTAGTAGTTTACCTATAGATTTCTGATGTTTTAAACTTGAAAATACTAACATTTTCCTATATTATTATGCTAGTTTATAGAGGCCTTAAAATTCACTGCTCTTAGTTGGCCATCTAGGCTCTGCCTCCCAGAAATACTAGTTTTTTGAAAGGTAGTAGAAAGGGATGATGATTTATCCAGGGATATTATGCATACATGACAAACATTTTCTCACATACCACACTCTCAAAAGCTATGTTATTCTATATTAGCTGCTGATAAAGATGACCTTACGAAGGTAATAACTGATTTAAAATAAAGATTTTGTAGTGCGGGGTATAAACATAAAGAATAGGGATATGTTTAAGATAGCTGAGATGGTACTGCTGCCAACTTTGTATATATTGAGAAGTAAATAGTATAATATTTCAAAACATGAGAAAAATGAATACATTTCTTTCTATTTATATCTCATCATTGGTGTTCACAAAATAGGCCTATATTATTGGCCAATCACAAGTAAAAGGATTTTATGGGTGGCTGACTTTTTAATAAATAAATTAAAAAAACAAAGAAAGAATGTTGCCCTAACCTGGAATTTGTGTACTACAAGAATGCTAATTATTTGATTCATAATACTAGATATTAAAATAAAGCAAATACTATTTGTTTTAATTAGAATAAGTGTATTAATAGGACAGATATATTTTTGTTTCCCACTTCTAGGAGAATGTATAGAGCTGTGAATTAATATTGCAGTACAAATTTTTGTATATATTGTATAGTATTTGAAATGCACTCTAGTTTTTATATAATCAAAATTATTAGGGGACTGAGGGATACAATAAGATATCATCTGTATGAGACTAAATCTATCTTGGGTATGGTACAAATCGATCATTTAGACATATATCTGAGAACCAGGACCGGAATTTCAAGTTTCAAGTCCTTGAATATGCACTCCACAGACTGAAGAAGTTAAGTCCAAAGCAGAAATTAGAATTATGCTGACAATTTATGCTGGTTACTACTGATAACCCTGGTTTAAATGAAACCATGTCTTTTAAGACTATTCTGTAAACTAGACCAGAAATTTGATAATGTAATGACGCATTATGCATAAGATTTGTGGATTGGGTTATGTAGGTCTGATGAATTCTAGTCTGATGGAAGCTTATCTGTTTTATTGGCTGGTATGTTAATGGTAAGTTAATTTACTTTTTCTGGACCACCTCTTATTTCTTGTTAAGTGGTTTATTGGTTTGAATCCTGCAACTGAAGTTCGTATTGATCTAACCAAATTAAAGTATCAGTCAGCAGTACAGAAATCATCACTGTTAAAGGACACATTTACAGTATATTGCCTCCCATCATACCCTTGGACTTCTGAAGTCTCCCCTGTCCCATCTTCTTCTCAAGGATATTATAATATCTTTGCTCAGGTGTGTTTTCCTCTATGCTAGTTCATGCAATAGTTAAGTAACTGCTGTTTTTAATGACTTTTGAAGTAACTGGCAGCTACCATCTTCTTTCAAGACCTCTGCAGGATTCCTGTTTTGATCATTCTTGTCGGAGACTGTATTAATCTTCTTACACAAAAGTTTGGCACTATTGAGCTATTTACGTTACTCCTTTTCTAAGTCCTAAAATTTACATCCTTCCACAACTTGTATTAGAAATGCCATCCTAGTCAATTTCTATTTGCCTGTTTCACATTCTATATTCTTTAGGAATGTTGAGGATATATGATTTTTTCCCTGTCTATCCAGGAAGTTTCAGGCCCTCAGTAGCTCCTAGATTATCCCTTATTTTGTGAATGTAATACCTCCTGCTACAGCTAACTTTTCAGGTTTGTTCCATGAACTGCAGGCATTCTGTCCCATCTGCCACTGATTTTACAGTTATTCTACTCACACTTATGTGAAGTAACAGAATTATCATATCTCATCTGCTTTATCTTCCCCTTTTATCTCTCTTGCTTTCTGTCTGGAATCATTCTGTACCTACGGCCACAACAATCACTCGACTTCAGCCTTTGCCACATCCTAACCTTCAGATTTTAATCTTTTTAAAAATTGCAGTTTCTCAAGATTTACTCCACTCAAAGCACATGTAGAAGCCTCTGTTTTGACCTCTTTATTAGATTGGCGGCCACAGTGGTGCAGCGGTTAGCATTGTCACCTCACAGCAAGAGGTTCTCTGGTTCAATCCTCAGCTGGGGTGCCTTCTGTGTGGAGTCTGCATGTCCTCCCTGTGGTCGTGTGGGTTTCCTCCAGGTGCTCCGGTTTCCTCCCAAAGACATGCTGTAGGTGGATTGGGCACTCTAAATTGGCCCTAGGTGTGAGTGTGTGCCTTCTGTGGAAGGTTGGGTGCCGGGCTGGCAACTCGACACTATAAAAACTCCACTGCCAATCATGAGCAGACAAGTGATCCACTGTGGTGACCCCTAACCAGGAAAAGCCAAAAGAAGATTAGACTCTCTTTAGTAATTTCAGCCCTAGCATTGACTGAGTTTTTATTTGTGATAAAGCTAATTTCCTACTAAGACTTAAGTAGCAGTGTTGTCTTGTTCTGAATTTGCTTTTCTTTCACAGGCATGCCTGTACATTGTACTGCAAAGCAGCAGTATGCTTAGTTCTCAGAGATATAAGGCTATTTCTGAACTTGTTTGAAATTAAAAAACACAATCACATCACAAAGCAGAGGGATTAGCATTGCCGTGTTATTTACAAGTGTGTACATTTGCCCACAGCACGTTGCATTCAACCAAAAGTCTTTGCCTGGAGCTTTGATGACTGCTTCCAAGGTCATTGCACAGCTTTAGTGATAAAATGTGAGGCAATTCAAGTTGACATCTCTTTTAGATCAGACAGTCTATGAACACCACAGTTGCATCAGGCATATCTTCCAGCAATATACGATTCCAGTCTTAAATAGATGCTTTATTTATACACTGGGCTGTCAGTTAGCACAGTATTCAGTAACCATTGTTAGAAAAGACCAATAAATCAATTCATGCTATAATAAAAGTGTTCATTAGTGGTGTGGGGAGATGCACAGCGCAGCATATATAGTCTGCCATATATCATGACAGTTCTGACCTTAAGCCACGACTTTTCCATTAGAGTGATAGTGTTTGTTTGCAAATGAGGTCATTGTTAAGACTTTTAAATCTTTACAACATTATTCAATATCTGCAGACTCTGATATACTAGCAATCGTTTACATTACTATGGACTGGACATAAAATTGTTTTAACAGTTATTGTGGCACTCTTCCTATTCCTAATACTGCAATGAATCAGCAATTCTGTAATGCCTGTCAACAGATCAGGGCAGTTATAGTGTAATTCTTATTGTTTTCTAATCAATGCTCAGCTCATGGTTGTTCCAGTTTGTTCTGTTATGCTCTGGACATCACTAGAGCAACTTTGAAATCATCCCACTAAATATAAAGCACAATATTACTTTTGTTTTATGATCCCTTCCTTTGTTACACAGAAATTTTAAATGAATTTCACATTCAGTGCACCATCACCCCCTTCCTCCTACTCATTTTCTCGCTTGCTTTAGACCATCTCGAATGCCTATTTATATTTCTTTCCACACAATCCATTCCAGTAGCCCATATAATAAGACAGAATCTCTCACAATAAAGAATTATTTTCACAAACCCAGGGAGCAGCTAGTTACTATGATCTGTGTCTTATATCGCCTCTCGCCTGTTCTAGGTAAACTCTTCACAACTTTGTGCCACGCATCTGTCCTCATGTTATGTCCTCACTGTCTTGGGGATTCCAGTGAAAAGACCTTTGGTGATTGCAATGTGCAGGTATCTCCTTTCCTTCAGCAGACCTCACACTCTTCTGTGGCTCTCTTCTAGACTCCTTCCAGCAGCCTGATGAATCTTCCTGTATGGCCTCCAGGACTGCTCACCATAATCAAGGTTTCTTAATTATTGCACAGTACAGCAGAAGCAAAACTTTTCTTTCTATCTGTTTCCCTGAAAATACACCCCATCATTCTGTTTCTGTTTTCAAGGCCCCATCACTGTCTCCCTGGTGCTCTAGTCAATACACACAATCAACACTTCCAGGTACTTTTCCTGTTCTGTCACCATCAGTTCCACTTTTTCTAACTACTTTTTCATACTTGGATTGTGCTTCACAAATGCAATACATTACATTTCCAGCACATAACTTACTTCAACCACTATCTTTATTTTCACTTGGCTGTCCTTTCCTGTTCCTTCTTTAGACTGTTCTCCCTTCCTCCTTATTTTTGTATTTTTTTATCCAGAATATGAGTCTGTTATCTTTGATACATCTGAAATGAAGACAGTGAAAAGTACTGGATCCAGAACTGACTTTGCAGTACTATATCAATGGCTTCTGATTTCATTGCAGTGAACCTTCATCTATGTTGGATTATAGCAGGGCCAGTTTGGGTAGTTGCATAGGGCTCACAGCATCATGGGGGCCTTTGGTCACTGCAAAAATATGTTGCCACAGTTGTGGTTGCTAGTGCTGTAGTTCATTTATCCATTCAGTTATTTTTTAAGTAAAGAAATGTATTATTTCATTACTTAAATAAATAACTAACTGCATTGTTGCAGCTTGCCAAGAAGTATGGTGGAGGTTGGCGCACTTGATCATTCATTTTGTGGACATTCTGCAGACATGCCATTCCATGAATCATGGGATAGCATTGGCAAGGAAAAGAAAAACTACAAAATTTGAAAGGAAGGTCACAGTGCAAAAGGAAAACAACAGTGATATTGTGAGGTAAGTTTATTATAGTATTTCTTGTAGGCAACCAGATATTACTAACTCCCAAACTCTTAACTCAATAATCAGATTGTAAATATTGCTCTATGCCCTGATATACTTTGAAATTTGCTAGAACAGCAGGTTGCACGAGTATGCATTTTTTGAAGGATATGTGAAATTCATATCTTTGCTGTTAAGTGATCACAATCCACAACTATTTGTAAGAAAACCCCACATTTTATGAGGAGAAGACAAAAACATTTGAAAAGTCATGGACAGTAGAGAGGTATGGCTGTAGAGGCTAGTGAGTAAGAATATGTGGATACCCTGGCCACATCGCTCTACGTAATGACAATGAATAAAAAAAAATCGCAATCAGTATATTTTCCAGATATGCTGAATTAATCTAATTTTCTACAGGTTAACAGGTTTTATGCCTCTATTCCTCTGCAGTACCTGTAACCTGACAACTTAAAAACACACTGTAGTAAAATAAAATACAGTAAATTTGTTGCATATGCAAATATCGGATGTCCAACTGTGATAGAATTAATAATGAAATAATGGCCACACAGAATTCCAGCAAAGATAAATTAAAGGGACAGTCCCAAGGATTTTTTGCTTTGATTCAGCCTTTGTTTACATTTCTGGTTTGCCTTTTGAGCATGCTCACCCTTGGCTGAGGGTGGTGGGGGAAGAGTACTTGAAGGAAGATTCAAGAGTGTTAGCCAAATTCCATCTCAAATTGCAGTTGTACTGACAACAGGTCTCACTATGAGCCATTCATTAGTTTAATTTGTGCATTTTACCCATTGAGAAAAGTAACCTTTCAGGCATTTTATGACCTGATTGCTGCTGAAAGCACATCAGTAATGCAAGGCTTTTAAAACATTAGTAAACAGAGGTTTTTTGTTTCTTTCATTTCATATTTTAATTTGTGGTGATTGTGAATCCTGGCCAGCTACAACAATTTTATGACATGGCTTTTACCTATAGAAAGCATCTGCTTCAGGAAAACAGCAGTGGAAACCATCCCCCTTATTCAGCAAGCTCTGCACGGAGTGCAGGAATAGTGCAAGAGCTGCTGCACGCAATATGGCCGCTGAGTGATCCAGGAACGAGCTCCCGGGACGTGCACGAATGCTCCTACACTATTCTTTCATGGACACCACTGCTATATGCTAATTACCTAATTTGCTGGTGAAAACCATGCAAATGAAGTGAATTAGTGATCCAGGAAGCAGGCAGGTGTCTGTGCAGGAATAATGTAACCTGCAGAAATGTATTTGGTTACTAACCGAATACATTTCTTCAAATTACAAAATGGAGGCATGACAACTGAAAAGAAAGCATGTATTCAATGCAGTAGGCATACCGATGGCCAAATATGTGGCCATTGGCATGAAAAAATAGTTGCAATTTTATAAAAAACAAGGTTTTTTTTTGGCCGATCACAGCCATTTAAGGGTAGGGCAGTGGTGCGCATCACCATGAAAATAAGAAAAAAAGGGGGAAATAAGATTTTATACACAAATCAGCATTTTGCCATAACAGTCAATGGCATTCATAAGACAACAATACCAGGGAATAGTGGTTGCTAAGGGGGAAGGCTCAGTGTGAGTGTGGTAACTATGAATTAGCATTCTGGTTTATGTAAATGAGGGGATTGATACTGAATCACAGATTTCCTCTCAGTGTTAGCTTGTACCCAACCATGTAGGTGCAGCAATACCATTGTATAAGTATAAGAGGTGGATGACCTCATAAGGGGGTGTGTAATGCATGTTGTAAGCTTATTGGAGCTCTGTGGCCTGTGTTTGCCCTTAGCTAAGCAAAGCTAAGGAAGGGGGTGTATTTCACATTGTTGAGTACTGTTTTCCCTGGTTAAATGGGTCTGCATGCCGTGCACCGGGTTTTAAACAAAAAAACAAACAAAAAAAAATAAAACAGGAAATAGCAGCACTGTTCACATCTGAGCAGTGGGTATGCACTGCGTGCCTCAGGGCTTAAACAGGAAGGCAATGGGAAGGGAAAACAGCAGTAAGAAGGCAATCAAGAAGAACTAGCATAGCTGGTAAGTGAAATGTATTAGAATTAGCCAATTACACTGGCAGCAGCCCCGCACACTACTATAAACTATGCAAACACCTTTCAGATTGGTTTTTCTCACAAACTCTACACCACCGGTGTACACAGATGGGGAAACTTTACCTGACTAAACTAACAAAATGTTAGGGGCTGCTGTCACTCTCATACATCTATATGTGCAAGAGGCTGAGGGTGATGAAGATGTGAATGTTGACAACCATCCCACAGTGAGGAGGAGGAGAAGAGTGTACAGACCCAGGGTAACCTACCAGAGGCTACATGAGCTGGAGATAGTGGAGTGCTATAGGGTGGACAGGGACATTCTACAGCAAATTGTTGAGCTGTGCTGGCCCCGCCTCACACACAGAACCAACAGAGGGGAACCCATCCCAGTGGATACCAAGGTATGTGTAGGCTTAAGAATACTAGCCACAGGTACCTTCCAAAGGGCAACTGGGGATATCATGGGGATCTCACAGGCATCAGCATCCAGGGTACTCCACCATTTCCTGGATGCCATGTCAGCACATGCCAATGAGCACATATATTTCCTCAACACCCATGAGGCATTGACCAACAATATGCATCTCTTCCACCAAATAGCAGAATACCCTGATGTAGTAGGTGCTATAGGCTGCACGCACATACACATCAAAGCACTACCTGGTGAGCAGGGTAGGGTCTATATATATATACCGCAAGGGCTTCCCCTCCATCAACTGCCAGGTCATGTGCAATGCCCAGGGCATTATCTTGAATGGGTATGCTGGCCTGAAAGCTATCACGACTCCCACATCTGGCATATGACACAGTTGTACCAGTCATTTGCCAGTGAGGCCATCCCATATGGCCACCTAGTGGGGGATGCTGGCTACGCACTAGAGCTGTGGCTGATGACACCCCTCAGAAATGCACACACACCTGAACAAGAACTACATAATGAGGCATACGCACAAACCAGAATCAATATAGAGCATGTGTTTGGGATGTTCAAGTCACGGTACCACTGCCTGGACATATCTGCTGGAGCCTTGCAGTACTTTCCAGCTGCATGCACACAAATGTTCATACTATGTGCCATGCTACACAATATGATGCTGTGGGAACAGCTGCAGCAGCAAGAGCACAGGGCAAGGCCACACAGCCCACCACCATTGACAAGGCCATCACAGGCACAGAGTGACTCAGAGAAGGAATTACCTGAGCCTTCCCATGTAGGCAGAAGAAGGTGTACCCCATTTGAAGGCTGCCAGTTTAGCCAGATAGAATTTTATAGATAATTCTGTCATCTGCAAATATTAATGTAAGCCACAGGGTTGTTGTCTTAAATGGTAAAAATAGTGTTACATGTGGAACTGGAAAATAATGTATTTATATATAAATATACAGTTTTATATATATATATATATATATATATATATATATATAAAATTTTTTAGTTTTTTTTAGTTTTATATAGTTATATTTAATAAATATAGTTATAACATATGTTATATATTAAAACACAAAAGAATTGTTGAGCGCTTTCATCTATACAACGTAGATTTCACCAGAACACTTGTTAATACAATTCCTTCACCTTATATACTTTAAAATACCCGCCTTACAAACCACCTGATCAATTATACCATCAATTAACATTTAAAGGCATATAAACTTTACTACATTCTCATATTTGTAGTACCAAAAATTCACATATTATAGTAATAAAAACAATATAAATACATACAAATATTCATAAACAATACATGTATAATCCTCACAATGCTACTAACAAAACTACCTCGAAACTATGATAAAATTCAATGTAAACTGAAACTAAAAATATGCATCGATCTAAAGTCAATAATAGTACATGTTGATAGTGTATAAAATATATAAAATAATACAATAGAAGTATATGATTTTATTATAAAACACTAGAATGATATTTCATTGAATGTTGATAAAAAAATGTTATTTAATAAAAAAAACATAGCCCTATAGTCACATATATACAATTGTTAGTTGGTGTGGAACTTAATGAAACTAATATACGGACATGTAATAAATGTTTAACAGTTTTGGTATGCGATTTATGGAATTTATTATATCATGTAATGATAATAAGTTGAGTTTGTTGCTGAAAGAAGTGGAAGAACTGAATACTTCTATAACTAATGATCTAGTGTTCCCACAGTGGGAAAAATTACATGCCAAACAGTTTCAATATGCTGAAAGTAGTTGTAAAAAGCTGTTTGATAGAAAATATAAGAAGTTTTTAAGGGATACAAGGCAATATCAGAATCAAACAGCGTATAAATGGAATAAAAAAGGACATGAGAGATTTGATAGGACAGACAGGGGCAGAGATGTGGGGGATCTATACAGTGAACAATATAGAGAGGTTTCACATAGGGAAGATTTTTTAGTACAAGAACAAAATGGAAGGGGGAATCGCAGATGGGAAGTGAATCGATGGAGACAAGGGGAGAGAGGAAAATGGAATTCCTACAGGGGTCAATAACACATGATAGTGACAACACAGATATTACGGTTACTGATGGAGTAGTGTATAGTGTAGGAGATTTCAAAATTTATAACTATACACAATACCCAGTAGATATTGAACTATTTGTTTTATTCTCGAAAGGAATGAAATATATTCCAAAGAGGAAATTTGATTTAGTTGACACCTTGGTAGAGTTGAAATTATATTTGAGAAAGCTTAATTTGGGGATATTTTTTTAGAACTCTACAATAGGAAATATTTATGTAGGTTGTTTGAGGAAGAAAAGTAACTTTACTCCACCCATGCATTACACTTTAATTACATTTGAGAAGGTGGTCAGTAGGAAAATATATGAATTATATAATCATTTAAAGAAACAAAGAAATTATAGTAACTGGAGCATTGTAGTTGAAAAACTTTTAAAATCATTGTGCGATATACACAATATTAGAATTATGACCCCTGATAAGGGGGGTGGAGTAGTTTTGTATGACATGGACAATTATATATTAAAAATATTTGACATCTTAAATAGTTCTGAACAATACGAGGTATCTTCTTTAAACCAAATTAACATTGCACATAGAAGGATTGATCTATATTTGGAGGAATTCCTATTGGACGATCGTATTACCCAAGACTTGTACAATTTTTTGAAAGTGGATTATCCCATCTTAGCTACCATTGTAGGGATTCCTAATACATAAAAATATCAGGGATCCCCCATTTAGACCTATTATCTCTGGAAGTCGCAGTAAGGTTTTTCTTTTTGGTAATGTTATAGACCAATGGTTAAAACATATTTATTCCAAGATACCGCATATAATTAAGGACTCCTGGGAAATTCTTGGGAAGTTCAAACAGGAATTATGGGATTCAAATTTGTTGTTTGTAACTATTGATATAAAGGAATTGTTTTCTTGTATACCAACAGTTGATGGTCCGACTAGATTTACTAATAGTTTAAACAAACACAATCAACTAGAATGGGATAAAATTGACCTCCTATCTGAATTCATTAATATAGTACTTGACAATAACTTCATTTTTTTTGAAGGAGAGTACTACAAACAGATAGCAGGTGTAGCTATGGGGGCGGCATGTGCCCCCATATATGCTAATTTGGTATTATTGGATTGGTAGGAAGAATTTGTTTTGGACTCCCCTTGGATGGAGTATATAGTTTGTTATGTGAGATATCTGGATGACTTGTTTATTTTGTGGAAAGGAAATGAGGAGAATTTGGAACGATTCATGGAATATATCAATGGAAGTACCCGTTATCTGCAATTTACATATAATTTCAGTAGGACAGGAATTAACTATCTTGATACATACATTTTCAGTGATGAAATAACTTTTCAGTCCAAGATTTTTAGGAAAGATACATTCTGTAATGCATATTTGGAATTTTCAAGTAACTACCCCTATACACAGAAAAGAAGTATCTTGAAAGGGCAGTGTATAAGGGCGGCCAGAATGACATCTAGAAGGGAATATATGATTGAAGAAATGAAATTTATTGGTAACTTATTCAGTCACAGAGGTTACCCAGATCCTATGGTCAAGGACGTCACTGAATATGTTATCAATGAATGGGGAAACAAATATCCACCACTCTTGGGAAGAGAATTTACAGTTTGTAATGAGAGTAAATCTAACCCAGCAGGTGATGGGTATCTAAGGGCATGTATATTACAATTTGGACAACATGTGGGGGAAGTTAGAAAGATCATAGAATGTAACTGGAATATACTCACTAGTGATGAAGGAATTTGTGAGAAATTAGGTGAGAGGCCTACTTATGTATATAAAACTGGGATGAATTTCAAAAGAATGATTGAAGTTAGGACTAACTATAGAGACTATGTTGGGAATAAGGGTAGGACAGGGACCAAACAATGTGGACACTGTAATCAATGTTCGTTTATTTTACAAGTGGAGAGTATATGTTTAGAAAATAATATTAGGAGTAGAATATTTTTTAATAAAGGAAACTGTCAGACCCAACATGTAGTATATTTGGGGAAGTGTACTTCTTGTCCGAGTTTTTATGTTGGAAAAACGGACAGAAGGTTACATAATAGAATTTATGACCACCTATATTGTATTAAGAAGAAAGACAAGAACAATGCACTGTACAGACATTTGGCTGACAGTGTAGGTTGTGATTCATTTAGATTTGCTATTTTAGAAGTAGTCAAGACTAATCCTGGGGGGGGGGGGTGATATTAAAGCTGTTCTGGGGGAAAAAGCGATCAAATGGCAAATCAAATTGAATGCTGCCAGCCCACCAGGTATTAATGAATACATCCCCACTAAGCCCCTTATAAGAAGCTAACAATTGTATATATGTGACTATAGGGCTATGTTTTTTTTATTAAATACATTTTTTTATCAACATTCAATGAAATATCATTCTAGTGTTT
Organism: Protopterus annectens; assembly: GCF_019279795.1. Classification (NCBI taxonomy): domain Eukaryota; kingdom Metazoa; phylum Chordata; order Ceratodontiformes; family Protopteridae; genus Protopterus; species Protopterus annectens. The sequence continues at coordinate 1,624,015,540 of NC_056741.1, read as the reverse complement.
TATAATAAAATCATATACTTCTATTGTATTATTTTATATATTTTATACACTATCAACATGTACTATTATTGACTTTAGATTGATGCATATTTTTAGTTTCAGTTTACATTGAATTTTATCATAGTTTCAAGGTAGTTTTGTTAGTAGCATTGTGAGGATTATACATGCATTGTTTATGAATATTTGTATGTATTTATATTGTTTTTATTACTATAATATGTGAATTTGTGGTACTACAAATATGAGAATGTAGTAAAGTTTATATGCCTTTAAATGTTAATTGATGGTATAATTGATCAGGTGGTTTGTAAGGCGGTATTTTAAAGTATATAAGGTGAAGGAATTGTATTAACAAGTGTTCTGATGAAATCTACGTTGTGTAGATGAAAGCGCTCAACAATTCTTTTGTGTTTTAATAAAGAAGAAATTTGTGGAACTTTTTGGACCGTGGTTTTGTCCTGGGAATTGTTTTTGGTCGTGATTGTGTTTCACTGCGTTGGGTTCCCTGGACATTTGCTGTTTGTGATATGTTATATATGTCTTATTTACGTATTTATTTATTGAAGTTTGTTGATCTGGATAATATACTGATTCTAATGGATGTATTTCACCTAGATCCTGGGATTACAATGGACAAAATGAATATGATAAGCATTATAAACAGTATTACAATGGAAGTAAAAAGGCATTGTAACTAGTACAATAATAATCAGTGTAAGAATGCTATAAAGAATATTTTGGAACAAGCATAAACAAAAGTTAATGAGAGCATATTGGTTGGTTAAATATGTGAGCAATACAGATGAAATGTGATATACTATAAACACTATGTGGAAGCAATCAGCAAAACATGGTGTTGAAACAGTGGTCATATTTACATTTTGTTGATGATATACGAGGTTTTTAGTAGACCTATATGTATTTAAGGAGTTCAGTTGTAGTGACACCAAGTCTGGATTGTTAAGGTTTATAAAAGTCAGATGGTTGTTGTCTAGGTGTTTGGGCTGCTGCTGAAGCAGGTACAAGCAGCCCTAGTAGTTAGGAGTTGTAGTATGTTTTGCTTTACATCCACTAGTGCAGGGAATAAGGGAACATTTGCAGGTAGGCAGTCCCAGAATTTGGGCCCAAGAGTACTGAAGGCATGTTCTGATTTGGATAATGAGTTAGGAGGCATATGAAGGATAGCAGAATTATTGGTACATGAACAGCTGCATGTAGTGACTGATGCGACAACTCTAGGTGACAGCTATCGACTTGTAATAGATCTATTAATCTGTGTGAGAAGGAGCAAGTCTGATCTTTCAAGAGCATGAAACTGGTGGGTTCTACTGAGGAATGTACAACGGTGTGTGTATTGAGGGAAAAGGATGATGAATCTACAGCCGTGGATGGGACAATATCAGTAAATCACACAATTTATTCCTAGAAGACTAGGCTATAAGGAGTAGGTCATATTCAAATGAAAAAAATGCATACCTTTTCTTAAAGCAGCTTTGTTCTTGAAGTGAAAAATATGGATATGTGGTGACAGACATTGGATGCTATATATGTTCACATTTGCATCAAATGGAAATAGACTTCTGAGCTTAAAAATTATTACTAATTATGATACAATAGGTCAAAGCCATAACCGAGCTAACTGGCAAAGTATGGGTACAATTAAAGACATGAACTCTAGAAATAATTATTGGTAAGAAAGTTATTGTTCTGTCGAAGAATGCAGGCCAAGGTGACTTGCACCATATTCCATCACTCAAAAAAAAAAAAAAACTCGTTAACAAGACGTATTCATTCATATAAACAGGGAAAACTGTCAAACCATTTTCAACATAAAAGGAGATAGAATTGTGTCTGCAGATTTGTTAAGCAGTCACTTAAGTCTGATCTTGTTGTTCATGAGGAGAATTTGGCACTGATGTGTCAAAATAATTAAAAAATCTTTTACTAGACATATTTCAGATATTTGCAATGGAAAATGCAAAATCAAGACAAAGAAAAATGCTTTACATGTGGGAAGCTAAAAATAAACATTACTCTTTTGGGCTAAATTACTTAAGTCCAATCAGCACTTTCCGACCATTTTTAGAATTCATAAAGTTTTGTAAACACACAGTTCTTCTGTTCAGTGAGTATGTCAATTCAAACACTTTTGATATTACAAACTTAGAGAAGAAAATAAAATCTTATGAAAGTAAATAAAGCTACATTTTTAACAATGTAAGTAATAGAGATTAGAAAAACTGCAGTACTTGGTTATAGACTCAACTGACTTTCTGTTTCTGAAGAGATTTATGGCAAAACTATTCTAAGTGGCTGGAAATAGCAATTATAAGGCCTATATTTAAAAAGAATAGTGCTGAAACTCGAGTTTGCAAATATAAGCCCATAGTTGTGATACCTTTCAAAATTCAAGACAACAGCCTTTTATCAATAGATAAGTATGCATACATTAAAAACTCATCCACTACAACTTCTCAATCATTTTTTCTGTTATAATCTTGCAGTAGATTTGAATCCAGGAGTTTATATTTTTGTAATGTATATTGACTTCTCTAGTACTTTTCATAAGGTTATCCACTGAGTTAATAACTACCACAATAGTTCACAATGGAGAAACCAAATAAGGGTATTGAGACCGAGACAGATATTCAACACTCAAGAACAAAACGCACTGTTAGTGTTTTGCGTTATTAAAGTGTTCTTGAGTGTTGAATATCGGTCTCGGTCTCAATACCCTTATTTGGTTTCTCCATTGCGAACTATTGTGGTAGTTATTAGTTTGTTTTGTTCGCTATTCCATCGGTTAACTTATCCACTGAGTTGTTATTAAACAAGCTTGCCACCATGGGTCTTTTCATTTAATTGGATGGATACATGAATGGTTGCAGAAAAGAATCTGGAAGCATTCCAGAGAAGACCCATCTTTGTGTCAGTTTGTTAATTTGGGTGTTCCTTATGGTTATGTAATGTGCTCCAGTCAGATTCATCTGTAACTGTGGCACAATGAATTTTATAGTTGAATGTTTATGTATTTATGCTAAGATAGATAATTTATTGCTGGCTCTGTATATATTAGTTCCCAACATTTATCCATAAATAACTTGTAAGGTTATGCTACAAAGAACAATATAGCCATCAATGCTGGAAAAAAGCAAAAAACAAACCATGCTATTTGACAACTCTTGAGGCAAGATGGTTTATTACACTGATAATTTTCTGTGGGAAGTTGCAGTTTTCTGTGATTTAGACATATGTAAGAGAATAGATTATATTTTAAACATAATAAAAATTATATGTAGTTTTGAAAAAAAAATGGTAGTTTTCTAAATTTATCAAATCAAGAAATTCTAAGCAAGCTCCAGTTGTGCATTGCGATAAAGCTCTGATGGTAGGTAAAACAACACAAATTTCAATAGCATAGTGGGAGCCTGATAGAGCTAGTGTGGGGGGAAATCCACAAGCTGAGGTCTGATGACAGCAAAACACAAAGGATTCAGTCTCTGGGAAGAGCAAAAGTGATACAAGTCAAGGCCTTGGGGCTCAGCGTTCGGCTCATCATATATTTCTTTCACTGTTAACTAGCCTTAGCTCTTGCCTAACTTTAATACTTTTCTGAAACATATTTATCAATAACCCTTGCATCTGAATTTTCCTGTCTGTCCCTCTTATTCATAGTATCTAAATTAACTATCTCCTTTTACACCTCTCAACTGTCACAGGTCATCAGGATCTGCAAGCAGAAATGAGAGCATCTCCTTTTACACCTCTCAACTGTCACAGGTCATCAGGATCTGCAAGCAGAAATGAGAGCAATGTGGAAGAAAGATATCCAGACAGTTCCAATAGTACTAGGAGCAATGGGTCTTATAAGAAAGAATCTACAATTGTATTTAAATATGCTACCAATACATGTAACTCTGTATGAATTGCAGAAGGAGTCATTCCTAGGCACATTGCGGGTGCTGCAAAGAGCACTTTTGGCTGACATCAAAGACTGAAGTAATACTAATTTCATGAACTTTAATCGTTTTTTGACTTAGGAATGGGGTCCATTTCTGTCATGATCTTAGAAACGTAAACGACTTGGAGAAATTAAAAAAGACATCAGGAAGTATGGGCTGCCTCATAACTGACTGCATGTATAGATCTGCAGTCACAGGACTGTATACATATCTGCTGACCTTACCAGATCCAAATATAGTGAACATTTTAAATCATAAAGAGAAGAAGTCTAAGATGACATCCTGCTTAGTTTAGCAGAAGTATATTAGTGTCAAGCAGGAATGGAAATCAAACCAGTAGTACACAAAAAATGGGCAGCAAGTAAATGTGTCAAAAACAAAAATAATATAAGGAGAAGAATCAGTTAAAAAGGCAAGAAATGTGGAGAAGGCATATATTTATACAAATACAGAAAACTCCTGGAGCAAGCTTATATCAATCAAGATCTGATGCAGGAATGGTTAATGAGAGGTGAATTTAAACCAAAAGATGAAAGGTTAATATTGGCGGCCCGTGATATTTGACTAAGCACACATTTATTTACAAAGTCCATTGAACATGTGGGAGAAAAAGACAAATGCAGGTTTTGTGAAATTTTGTGAAACAGAACTGGAAACAGTCGCACATCTTGTTACTGGGTGTGATACACTAATGTCAGAGACTTTGTATACTGAAAGGCATAATAATGTGGCAAGACTTTTGCATTGGGGACTATACAAACATTACAATGATGAAGTAGCTGAGAAGTATTAAAAACATAAGTCACAGAATGTTATAGAGAATGATGAAGTTTATGTCACATGGGATCACCCATTACCAGCAGTTCAGAAAATAGATATGAGAAACCAGATATAGTAGCCTAAGAAAAAAAGACAAAACTAGCATTGATCATTGAAATTGCTACACCCAGTGATTACAGTATCTTACATACAGTGACAGACACAAAGTCATAAAATACCAGGATTAGCATGCAGAAAATGGGCAATGTGGAAGAAAGATACCCAAATAGTTCCAGTAGTAGTGGAAGCAATAGGTCTCATAAAAAATTAATTTGTACTATCTTTTAGATAGGCTACCAATAAATGTAACTCCATATGGATTACAGAAGGAGTTAATTCTGGGCACATTGTGGGTACTGTGAAGAGCATGTTTGTCTAACATCAAAGATTAAAACAATACGGATTTCACAAACTTTATTTTTTTTTTTTCGACTGAGGAGCGGGGTTCATTACCACTGAGGTATTAGAAATGGTATTAGTAATCCAAAATACTTGGAGAATTACAAGACAGCAGGTCCTTAATGGATGCCTGCAGCTCTATGCACAATTGCAGTATGCCATTAAGTACTTCCTCAAACTGATAAACTTATAATCAATGACCTTTTATGTCTACAACCTCTTCCACTTTGCCTTGCTGCTAAATGGTATCCTTCTGAACATCTCAATCTTTTTTCTCAATGAAACACAAATCATATCACACAGATGTTTGCATTCTCATCAACCAAGTGTTATAATACATTGTAAATAACTTCTCTGTTGTTTTGTCATGTACTCTGATTTGTTGGCCACCCCATTATATACTATATTCTAACTCTGATATGTTACATAATTATGCGTACTTGTAATTGAAGCTTTTCTTCCCTGGCTTCTGCTAAAAAGGGCTCAATGAAGTGCCCTATTTAGACTATCTTGGTAAGTAAATAATGATAAATAAATAAAAAAAATGAATTGAAGGAATTTTTTTTATTACATTTTCTTTTAATTATGTCTGGTTTATGTTATGAGGAAAGGTTGTTGAAAAACAAAAAGAATATAAAGAGAAGGATCAGATGAAAAGGCAAGAAATGTGAAAAAGGCATAAATATAGTTGCAAGTACAAAAAACTTCTGGAGCAACCTTATGTTAATCAAGATCTGTTGCAGAAATGGTTAGAGACAGGTGAATTTAAACCAGAAGATGAAAGGTTAATATTGGTGGACCAATATAGTGGACTATGCACATGTTGGTTTACAAAGTCCATTGAACATATGGGATAATGGCAGTGGTGGCTGGTGACTTCAAATCAAATGGGGGTTGCAGGAAACAGCTAAATGGGTGTGGCCAATGTGAATGGGTGTGGCCAACTAGAAAGGGGTGTGGCTATGCTCAAAACCACAAAAACTGGGATTTTAATTAAATACGCTGCCCTGGGTGCCAAACTGTCATTATAAGAGTCCAATCAAGACAAAATGAAGTGTAGAAGAAAAAATATTTCAATGCATTGGCTACATGACAATTTACTTAATATCTAGATGGAAACAAAAAGGTTGTGAGGCATGAAAAAATAAATTACTTTTTAAATACATTACTGGAATGCTGGTCAAAATCAAGTATAAAAAAAACAAGCAGCACTCAACTCAAACCACTTCTCCTTGCACTGCAGTTCTAATTATAATTTATATTCAGCGTTATAAAAGTACCAAATAACATGCTGAAAGTAGCAATCTCTGTGATACCCCCACTTGTAAAAATGTTTTTTTTATCCAAAAAAGACCTGCTGCCTGAGCCTGACAACAACTATCTACTTGTTTCATGGGGAAAACATGATCAAAGTAAAAAATGAACAGCAAACAAGAAACAAGCACAAGATAAATTGCTTAAAGGATTACTGCACAGGTTATGAACCACGCATGATAGACTGGCATTCTGTTTAGTTTACGGGTAAAGCCTGCAAAGATGACTGCAAGTCTCCAACAAATGTAATGAGCTTTTGAAATACTGTAGTCTTGTCCTTTATTACAAATACTGTCATATGCATTTCAATACCTAAGGCTTATACGCTATCTAGTTATGTAAGTATTCTATGCATGGCAACAACAAAAGGCTTTCAATGTTGGTAATTCTTTAACAGTATGCTTATTAAAGCTTACTTGCATCTTATATTCTCAGACAAGCTTACTTGATGGTCATTAAAGAATTGCTACTTAAACATAGAGCAACAGGGACTGCAACAACATGCATTTTCTGAATAATAAGAAGTATAACTCAACAGTATACAAATATGACAGAAAACCAGAACATTCTACAAAATCAAGGACAGATGAAAAGCCACCTTGGATGGGGGGATACTCTGCACGTTTACACTGCATAACTGCTCCTTGCCTTGCTTGGACACATCCAGAGTCATTACATGAGGGAGTGAGGTGCAACAAGTATGTTGCAATTTGAAATGTCTCTGGATGATGGCCCTGACACATTTGTTATACCTCTGAAGCTCAGAGCAAGAAATCTGGACAAAGCCAATAATGGGGGATTATAGCCCCAAAAATAAGGACAAATTTAAAATATTGATCTTATAAACAGAAAATTGCTAGAATAAAATGTTTTGTGTTACCATGTACTTTCTGAAGAATATGAAGTCTGAAATTCAAATGCCTGTCATTATTTAGTCAATTCAAAATCCAGAAAACCACAGATTTTATGAGGAACAGAACACAACAAAAATTTCACAAGTGGTGGTGGGTAGGGAATTCAAGCTCTTGCTACTTGCTTCCAAGGTACAGGGTTTGAGTCCCCCACCAGGGATATTCCTAAGCTCTCTCTAGCCACCAGGTATATTTAATTCATCCCATTTACCTAAAATGGCATTTGCTGGCTCATTGAACCATTCTGTTTAACTAGTACTTTTCTTTCCTAAGCAGGAGAACAAAGGTTAAAGACATGCCAGGATAAACACTGACATGTTAGATGTTATCTGCTTTGCATCAAACGCATGAAAAGGCTAATAAACTTCTTATTGCCTTCACATTGGACAAAGCCTATCTGTGACCAGTCAGATCTTGTTTAAGTGGCTTACTACATGTATTGTATTTTGTTATGATAAATACAGCAACAGATGAAAGGTTGTTTTCACAGTGCAATATGCTAGGTTGCTGTCATTTGTGCCAATTATGTCAAAAATGTTTCAGGTCTGAACGTATTTTAGGCTGCACTGCTGACAACCATGAAAACATTTACCAAATCTATATGTTAAATTCCAATCTAGAATCATTGCAGGCATTGTATAGCAGTGTTACAGGTTATCCTGTTTAGCTGTCCATCACACTAGGTTAATCATAAAACTACCTGGCTTTATGTTCAGATGTTGAGAATGCTGCTACATAAGTATTTCCAAAAGAAATTAAGACAATAGAGTGAGCACATTCATCATAACAGTGCACTGCTAAAGACGACTCTTGCAGTGGAGTGAATTATTTTACTCCAGTGAGGAATGGCCTTAGGCCAACTGGTACCCTAGGCAAAAGGGCTCCATGGTGCTCCCCCGCCACCTGGTGCTCCCATCCTGGTCTACCTACACCAAATAAAAACCAGAAAAGTGTCCCTGATAGAGAGGTGCCCTATATGGGCACCTAGTTGGCCTATGCCTAAGGCTGGCTATGTCTCCAGTCACAGCAGTCCATTCATGTATTAAATTAGGATTAAGAATGCCATCTATAATAATAACATATGGGCTATTAATTGTGTGAAGTCACACATGTATTCTTATTTGCACTATTTTTGGTTGACATACATTTCAAAATTCAAAGCTGAATTAGGCAATGTGTTTGTGCAGAAAGATATTTAATTACAGGAAGATGTTCAGATGGTGACTGATATAAATCAATAAAAGCCCAAAGATTACGAGCTCTGCTATGAGATTGTGTCTGTTCAAGACTGGCAACTATAGTGAATATGCTCACTCTATACCTTTCTGATACTTAAACTTTTGACCTGTTGTCACATTCACTTTACATTAAGGGTTAGTGCACAAGGAAAGTGTGCTTTTAACAAAAGCATGGGTTAGGACACAAAGGGCAATCTGTTTATGAAATAAGTACATGAACCACAGAACTAATAGCTTTAAAGGAACAAATGATTACTGTGTCACTGAGTAATAAATTGAAGTCATTCCTTGCAAGGTGTAGCAATACTTCTTGCATAGAATAACTATCGTGTTGCTTTTATGAAGGTACCATATAATGTAGTTATGACTGTGGAATGCAGGAAGAAAATTCTATGAAAACTGACTGATACACTGAGAATACAAAAAACAATGACAAACATGGAATCAGTAGTCTGAGGCAGATGCTACAAATCTGTAAGCTTTAATACAGTGTGATCTGGTGAGAATACACAACAGAAGGACATAAACATTTAGACTTGAGTCTTAATTACCTGACAAGATGATATAAAGCATATCCTCAGAATACCAGCTAAGCTGCATTCTCTTCTGTTGATATACTAGGCTCCTGTTGTTTTTTCTTCTCTATTAAATTACCTTAAATCATTACAAGGGCTATTCTTGAATGTGCAAATCTTATAGTTATACCTGTTTTGAATCTGAATTGCATTGTTACTTTATTTATTCAACTTAAGAATGAAAAAAATGTACTATATCTACTACACATTTATACTCTTCTCTTAGTTCCAAAAAACTGCAGTTACTTTTTTTCTGTTTAGAATATGTACAAGAAAGCTTTCTTTTTGTGTTATGTACAATGAGAAGACAACTTCTTAATAGTTAGTGGCCTTGTAGCAAGTGTTAACCATGAACTGACTACCAACGAGTAGACACTAACATGTAAACAGGCAATATTAGAAATCAATTCACAGTTAGAACAATTTAAATTACTATCAACATTTTACTATCAATATTTTGCCAACAGCTGGAAACTATACTGTTACTAGTCAAACTGCTAACCTTGAGACAAACATAGCAGAACGGAAATAATTAAAATGAAACATTTTAATTAAATAAAATGTTTTGTATTTTGTTCATGTATTCTTTTCTTTCATTTCTCAGATAACTACTTTACTATATTCTATATCACAGGGAACCTTTAGCCTGCCAAGGCAAGTACTGGCCTATAAGTAATCCTTGACAGAACACCAGTCTTTTATTACACACACATACACACACACACACACACACACACACACACACACACACACACACACACACACACACACACACACACACACACACACTACCTGTACTCAGCTAAGTCCTCAGCAGCGATCACCTGTCTCCAGAACGGCCTTCCATGCGGTCTTGTAGCAGTCCAGCTCTTCCATAGTAACCTGTACTCTGCAGTAACTGTGATCCTGCAGCCCAGCTCCTCCATAGCGACCTGTACTCTGCAGCAGCCACGATCCTGCAGCCCGATCGGTAAGCCCAGCTCCTCCATAGTGACCTGTACTCTGCAGCAGCTGCGATCCTGCAGCCTGATCGGTCCTTCATACTGGCCTGTGCATGCTGTGGTCTCCCGCGAGATGTGAGAAGGCTGGAGCCTCCTGCTATTGGTCCAGCCTGCAGGCGATCCAGTCCGTTGACCTTCCGGTTTGTGTAGCCATCACCGCACAGATCTCTGGGTTGGAAGGGCAGAGTTTTCTGTCTTCCCTATCTGGACTGCCTAATTGAGTAGTCTGGAGCTTAGGAATGCCTCAGCATGTGTGCTTGGAGTTCTTGTCTGCCTAACACAGCCGTCAGGAACTAAGCAAGCATGCGCGGAGTCCAAGATATTTTTTATTTTTATATGTTCTACAGTGGGGGGAATGGGGACTTTATTTTATGTATTTTACAAGTGGGGGGCTCCATTTTACAAGTGGGGGGCTGCAGTCCTGCAGTTCTATAGCACGAGCCACCCCTGGATAATGGACTTATCATAGACTAAGGAGTGACCAGTTGTTGCATGGAGCATTTCATAATATATTCTTATGTTCATGTTTTGGTCTTGCAGTCTCACAAGTAAATGTGCATATGATTAAGAGAGTCATCCACAGAAAAGGGTTTACTACAAACTATTTCTTTTAGAGAATAGAGATACAGTGAAATATATCACATTTGAATCTTCAGCAGTTATCTGATATCAGTGACTTCCAATCTATCCTAGATACTTTCCCCAGGAGTAAATATTATAAAGTACTAATAGGCATTTTGGACTTTTGTTGATCTTAGTTTTAGGCCAATCAATGTAAGAAGTCATGGATAAAGTGGGGTCAAATGTGATGCCAAAATTCTTGAATGCAGTAAATGTTTCAGTGGTTGAGTAACATGTTGAAGCAGAGTGGAGTAGCAGCATCTGGCAGCATTTTAAGGTGGGATGGGGTGCTAAAGAACATTTTTTTTGCTTTGCTGGGATTTAGGGTGGGATGTTTATACCGCAAGACCTGATATAGATTGTTGAGGTATGACTGAAGATATCAGGATGTAATTTCACACTGAGGCAGAGTTGAGGACAACAAAATTGCCATAAATGAGGACAACCGTTGTTTTGATTAGGGAGAGAGATTTGTTTATTCAAAGTGCATTGCCAAGGGGTCAATGATTAAAGTTTAAGAAGTGCCTTAGGAGAGATTGTGGGTATTAGAATTTATGAAATTGTAATACAGACTCAGGAATTCAGAAATGACACATTCATGACCGTAGCCAAGCCAGCACTATTTACATTTTATGCTCGGCCAGTACAAATGGCGGTCAGGCCAGTATGCATGACAAGCAGCTCTTCACCATGACCGCAACAAATCCACTTGCCTACATAGTGTTCTCACCTCATGGGAAGTGAAGAGTATGAGGACACAGGTGAACACTGAAGGTGCATGAGCACCTGTAGTAATCATGGAGAGTTTGCACACGTAGGTTGACTGTGCTGATGTAATGTAAGGCAATATATAAACAAAGAACTGTGCAATGAAAGGGAAAAATAGCACTGATGCCGGAGGGTGGAGTTTAAGTTATACTGTTGCAACAGAGTCCACAGAGGAGGACAGAAGAATTGCAAAGAGAGTTGCACAACAAAGCAAGTCAGAAAAACATAATGAAATGTGTGAATGTCGAATAATGTGAATTAGAGGCAGGACATGTGGGATACAATAAAGTAACATTATGTGCTGACCTGTACCAGTCATGACAACATTAGCATGTGAGCAGTGAACCTGTGCTATAATGCTACTGTCATTTAAAAAGGAAAATATGATACCCTCAGGGGAGTCAACTTATAAATTCGATCCACATGCCAGTATATTCACAATTTCCTAGCAATTGGAATTGCAGCCGTCTGATCAGATGCAGTCATAAAACACACATGAAGAAAATGCAGCAAACTGATCATTGTAAAGCAACATACAGACCCCCAGGGGGTTTGAAACCTAACTGGTAAAATGTTGCACTAATAAAGAATTGCATGAGTATACTGAGCCACTAAAAGACAGAGAGTAAAATTCTCAACTGTAGTTTTTTATTGAGTTGTATGAGCACTGATGCTTAGCTCATTTGTGTGACTGATTAATCCATGCCAAGGAGTTTTTATTTTTGCCATAGATTTGTGCCATTTCACTGTGATTAATATATGGCCATCAAATCTGCTCAATGCCAGCTGTTGTGCAAAGTATTTTTTTAAATAAGCCCATTTTGGGCAAATGTCTCATGTGTCTATCTTCTTTTTGATCATATTTTAGGTTAGAAATAGAAGTATAAGACAGATATGAAAATCAATAGCAAGCAGGGGGTACAACACAAGGTGAACAAATAATGATCAGGACGGAGGTGAGGAAACAGCATATATCTCAATATCGTTGAGGAAAATGGTAGCAGAATCCACAAATGCATTTCATTAGAAAGTGCCAAACTCCCTGCTATGCTTTACAACCTGATGATTAGAATGTCATAGGACACAGGATAACAAGAAATGAGAACTACACCGGAATGGGTTTGAACCCATGCCTTTATCACTCATATTCGCTGAATCAGAGCATTAGTTAGCCACATCACAGAAACATTCATAGGTATTGTGTCAGTATAACTCATTTCAGGGGAATAACCTTATTTTGTATTTGTATGGTAAGGGATTACCGCATAATATGGATATTTACTCACGTTTTGCCATTGACTGTGGTGGTGGTGCTGCGGTAGCATTGTCGCCTCACAGTGGGACATTGTCCTGTTCGATTCTCAGTTAGAGCGTCTTCTTTGTGGAGACATGCGTGATTGGGCGTACCTTCGTTGAAGGTTGTGCGTCAGGGCTGGCAACTCGGCACGTAAAAATCTACAGCCAATCATTAGCAGACCAGAGTTCTGCTGTGGCAACCCCTAACCGGGAAAAGCTAAAAGACACAACATTCATGTTTTGCCATTAGACAAAAAATGTCACTTTTCTTTGTTTATGCATGGCCATCACTGTTCTTTGCAACCTGTCATGCAATGCGCATTCACAGAAAGAACATTTTGTCCTTAGCCCTTTTTTTGAGAATGTGTATTGTCTATACTGGAAATAGTAACCCATGATCTGAATGGCGGTGCTTGGGAAAATAGACTGGAGTATAGAAGGCAAGTCTGGCAAATTAAATTAGATGCTACTACACCCCCCTGGGTTGAATGATAATGTGTCCTCACTACCTGCTTTTAAATTACTTGCAGTTAAGCTTTAAGGATGCTATTTAAATATAAATCACATTTAAATACAAATTAGTTCATATTTGTTATAGCAGTTAAGGTGTTTTGTTTTATTTTATTTTTTTTTTATATTAACATTTTATAAAAATATTGATATATTAATTTGTGTTGTGATAAATTCTGATTATAGGTTGCTGTACCTTTAAGATGTAATTAAAGGAGTGTATATAAAAGGGATAATCGTTTTAATAAGTTAGTTCTAATGCAGTTGCAAGCACTAGGAAAGAAAGTGGTTAACTTTTTATTAATGTGATTTGAACTTGGAGTGTATGACATCCATCACCAGCCTGAAGTGATTGTGGGATGTTAGTTTTGGTTAATGTTATTACAGCACACTTGTGTAATATTGGTTGGTTATAATGTTTGTGGTGTGCTTGAGTATTTTTGACCAGATAAAAGGTTTGAAAGGGTATAGGGCACACACAAAAGGGTAACTAGCTGACAGTACAACAAGAAATAAGGACTGAGCAAGATGGAAGTGGGAAGAAGAAAAATGGACATCAATGGCTTTGAACTTGTGTCTTTGAGACTGATATTGTGGATAGCAGTGCATTAGAAAGGGGAGACACTAGAAGAGTCAGACTACAAGGAGTCATAACGTTGAGCATACTTATAAACTTCTTAGCTCAATAATTATGTTGATCTACAACAATATTTGCAATTATTTGCTGAAAGCAAGGGAAAAATAGCACACTGGCAGAGTAAAGAAAGAAAAAAATATTGGCTACAAGCCTTTCTTAGTCATATTCTCTGTAGTGCTTTAGCATGGGCAGCCACAGAAGTTATCAGACTGTAAAGGGTCATTAAAAAGATATGTATCAGGCATATGTAGCACATTTGCAGAGTGGATAACAGAGTAAAACACCCCTACTGACACATCACAGTGTTTAGCCCATTTCCATGGCCAATGGCAAGATTTCAGCAGGTTCCAAGGATTTTTCTTCATTTTCATTTTCTTCATCCCCCTTGCCTCTCCCTTTACCGCTAACCCCCCCCCTTCTTATTATCGTACCTGCTGAATAACATAAGCCTCTGATCATACTGCCCTGTCCACTAACTGCCCTCCTACCAGTCTCCTCTCTCAGCTATTCCTCTAGATTCTCCTAGTCCCATAATTGTTTTTTAGTTATGGGAGTGTCTTGCTGATTTCTCTATGCCATAAATTATCTTGAATCCATGTCTTCATAATTTGTGCATAACGTTTCCTATTGATTTTACTTGTATGTCTCTTACTTAGTTTGATGTATTTGTATATAGCTATGTAAAATGACTAAGCATACTTTCCACTAATTGTTTGAAAATTTCACTGTACTATTTCACTGTATTTCTAACTTTTGTAATTAGAGCTTTTCTCCTCAGGTCTCTGCTGAGAAAGGGCATCCTGCCCAGACAGACTAACCCGGTTAACAAATGTCAAATAAAATAAATAAAATCAATTTTGGCATAGGCCAGAGAGTGTCAATCATCTATGGTTTTATGTGACTTTAAGCATTGATGTCTGCAAACAGTAGTACAATTTATAGCAACAGTAAGTAGATTTTGAATTTTAAATCCTTTGTGAGCATGTCTGTGGTTGTATCATTTATTTTTTGATAATATTATAGGTTGGAAAAGGGAGTATAGGACAGAGGTGGAAATGGAAAACAAGCAGAGGGTACAACACAAAGTGACCAAATAACAAATAGGCAGGACGGAGGTGGAGTAAAATCGTACCTCTCAACTTCTTAGCTCAATAATTATGTTTTTCTACAAGATCTGTAATTATTTGCTGAAAGTAATTATCAATGATTTGCCAGACAATTACACTTTTTGAACTAAACAATTATAGACAGTCGTGTATGCTACTGAGATATCTGGAAAGTTTAGAGGTATGGGTGGGAGTATTTTTGTGAGACAGTTGCCCTTTTATTTTTTTGTTGAAAAGAGAAAGTTAGAGAATTAAATCAGGGAAGTAAGAGGTGGTGAGGTGGTAGAGCAGAGGGAGAAAGTGATATGGCTCAGGCTGTAGGTAGCACAATAGTGGAGGAGACATCAGAAAAACAAAGGGAAGACAATGGTTCATAGGTTCATAGGTTCATAGGTTAGTACTAGGCTATTGGCCCTAGAGCCTATGCAAGCCTAGCCATAACAATTCCCTGGATAATGAGGAAGATTGTACAACATACAGTAGTGGGCAAGGGCACTAATGGAGGGGGGTGGGGACTGAGTTTGAAGGTAAGATCAGGTGTTCAGTGATGCAGGGTCTGCTAGCTTAGACCAGTGTGATAGTATGCATCACCCTGTCAGTTGTCACCAATGGGTCTTTCTACAGAAGTTGGAAATAGTGCTGGAGAGAGATAGGACTCAAAGAAGTGCTGGAGCAGGGCCTCTATGCGCCAGTGTGGGCATCTAACCTCATGTCTATTTTCTCCCCCACAATCTCTGTCAATTCCTAATAGGTGACAAAAGTGATGCTTCCACTGGCATTGTTACCCGAGTGTACCACTGTACTACCCACCAGTTCAGGGCTACCTGAATTAGGTAGGGCAGGAGGCATTAAGGGAACTGGCTGGCTGGGATGCAGATGTGCTGAGTGCCTCTGGTGTTGCTGCTCATGGCCCTGCTGCTGCTGCTAGCATCACATGTGTGGGGATGATTTGCTGTGCCACTATGATTGGTACAGATTGCTGTGTCTCTCAAATATAATAGTTACAGAAATGGAGAGAAAATAAATAAATGTATACAGTTGTTTGCCTTCATAATGAAGGAACTTCCACAGACCCATTAATCTGACCAGCTTCATATGCAAAGCTGTGAAAGACTTATCATGGAATTAATGAATCAGGACATAGGAGACCTCCACACATGGGACCTTGAAAGACTTATCATGGAATTAATCAGTCAGGACATAGGAGACCTCCACACATGGGACCTCGAAAGACTTATCATGGAATTAATCAGTCAGGACATAGGAGACCTCCACGCATGGGACCTGTCTCAATTTGGACTCATCAAGGGTAGGTCATGCTTACTGAATGTGGTAGATTTTTTGAAATGGTCACCAAAGCAATGGATGAAGACAAAAGAGTGCACATAGCATAACTCTACCTGAGCAGAGCTTTTGACACAATTCTCCACTTAGTCATAGTAGAAAAGCTAAATAAACTGGGAATAATTCCCCTGTCACTTCCTGCAGGAAGGTTTGTCCCAAATAAATACCTGGTGCCAAAATCATGGACTGAAACTAAATGTCAAAGAATGCATTATTGTATCCTTTGGGAAGCCATCTTCCCCAGAGAACTACCACATCGATAATATGCCCCTAAGAGTTGACCCAGTTGTTCAGGATTTGGGAATTTATGTGGACAATGACCTAAATTTTGACCAACATGTGTCTATTGTTCTAAGACAGTCCATCTTTATTCCACAGCTTATAAAGAAAAATATTGTGTCTAGATCTAGGGATGTCATTGACTCCCTTTACTCAGCCTTCATTAGGCTAATCATTCAGTATAATGCCTCATTTGACATGTATCTTTCTAGACACATGCAACAGCTGGAATGAACACAGAAATACTGTACTAAAAGGATACAAGGGTTAAACAACATGTCCTACATGAACTGACCTAAAGCCCTGTCACTATACTCTGTATCCTACAGACTGCTAAGAGTTGATCAGTGTCTGTCATACAAGACATCCTTCAACCCATTACTGATGGATTTACTGCACATCAGCAAATCAAATGTCACAACAGAATGGTGTGGAGGGACAGGTATGTCTGGTGCAGGATAACAGCTGCTGTGGAACAGACTCCCCATCCACATGAAACAAAGTTCATCCCTGTCCATATTCAGGCACAACTTATATCTATGGATAGGAAGCAGAAAATGTAACCCAGGACTGCCTCCTGTACTACTAATAGACAGAGGCAGCTCCTAAATTATTTTTCCTATGCATGGGTCCCCTCAAATTATCAATGGTATCATCCAAGTTATTCTTTTAGGGGTAATATATAAACATTGACCATGGGATGAGGGTGGCCAGTCTATAACCAAATGGGATAGTTATTCTGAGCACAAAAAGGGAAACTGGCAAACTTAAAAAGGCCCACAACGTCAGCTAGCCTAGTACTTGCCTATGAAAAGAAAGGATAATGACAAAGAGGTTGCTGGAAAAGATTTATAATTTTGTTGATCAGAAGTGTAGATAGGGTTTGGTGAGACAGACAATTACCACATGGGCAAAGGGCTGAGAAGCACAATCGTCATCCTTCATCACAATCTCTCTGTCTTTGGTACAATACCCGTTTTAAAAGCCAGTATTGCATTTACAGTGAAACCTGAGTACTGCAGCACTCTGTGTGTGGTTTAACTGTAACAAACAGTTGGTTGCAGTTTAATAGAAAAAGTGTTTTTTTTTGTTTGTTGGTTTTTTGTTTTTTTTAACTAATACATGACCACTGTAGAGTTCCATGCAGGCAGGGGAATAAACTGTAGCAATTATTTGCTACATTTGCAGCAAGCAGTGTGCTGCAGTTTAAAAGCAAACATTTTTTTATAGATATATGTGCAGAGCAGAAAAAGGCCTAGTGGCAGGGACAGAAACAAGACCTGAATGGCTGTGACTAGAAGGGTCGGGTTGTGTCATGCATCTGTCCATTTGTTTGTTGTGCCAGTAGAAGGAACTGCATTTTTTTTGTTGGAAGAGTTGGTATGGGGGGGGGGGGTGGATCTAACTGTAATAAGCAAATATCTAAAATGCAGAGATGGCTTAAATGCATAGGTGGCTTTAATACTGTGAAGTGCCTTCTTTTGTTCTTCGAGCTTCGGGGGGCATGGGTCTGATTGTAATATTCTCATCTCTAAAATGTAGAGATCAGCTTAATACAGTAAAGTGCTTTTTTTGCTCTGAGGGATTGGGGAACCAGTTTATGGTACTGGAACAGAGCACTGGTAGAGCCAGCTATGCTTCTGATGTAGATACTCCTATAGTTGTTGTTGTATCTTTTGGCTTTTCCCGGTTAGAGGTCGCCACAGCAGAACTCAGGTCCGCTAATGATTGGTAGTTGATTTTTACGTGCCGAGTTACCAGCCCTGACGCACAATCTTCAACTAAGGTACGCCCATTCATGCATGTCTCCATGCAGAAGATGCTCTAGCTGAGAATCGAACCGGACAGTGTCTTACTGTGAGGCGACAGCGCTACTGCAGCACCACCAAGGAGATAAACTTATAAGCTTAAGATTTCTACTGACATGTCATCAACCTGTTTGTCAGAATATTATATTTGTGGGAGAAGGGTGCAGGAACTCTTTATCAGGACAGCACATCTGTGTTTGACTAGTGATGCTACTTCAGTTTTGACAGTCATACAGCTGGACATAAACATGAGAAACAGGCTGATTAGAATATAAACATGTCAAGCATGGATGATAGATAAGGGACAGATACATATATTATATGTTGTGAATTGTCCAGTCAATTAATAGTCATGAATATGTCATATATGGTCCTTGTAGTGGTGCACTGATATTACTGGGATGACACACATAATCTACCATGACAAAATATTATTCTTTTTGGGATGGAAGAAATTGAACTCACAGCCATCCTAACAATCTCAGTACACACAGACTTAATCTGATGAGCCAGTTGCCTAACTAATACAGATGATACCATAGAGAAGCACAATTTTAACATTGCACAGTCATACCAGTTCCATTAAGGTATGACAGTGCCGACAGATGTAGTGCTGCTATACAAAAGGCAATGATTATTATTTGTAATGGCTATAGCTGCTACTATGCATGCAGGCACATCTTTCACAACAGGCGGTATACCTATCCCATCAGTCTCTTTGGTGTTCTAATCTGCTCCTATGCTTCTCCATGTTCCTTTCAGTCCCTGTAGGACTGCAGATATGAACATTGTATAGTATGATATTGGATGGTAACACACATTAACAGGCTATTTGTTTACCTAAAAGATTGTATACTTACAGCACAAAGTTAGTGAATTTGTTTTAACTGTGGCCTCCCATTGTCCAAGGAGCTCAGACTTGTGTTGACTCAAGTCACTGTAGTGGTGACAGCACTGTTCCCCCATGTGTAGGATGCCAGTAACATGGGTGACAGCCTGGGCTAAACTATCCCCGTCATCGACCTTGTACTGTGGACCTAGTATAACCCTCCTGCAGGAACCTCTATCTGCAATACTTATGGAGGATGTCCAGAAACATTGTGGAATCCTCCTTGCACCATCTCTGTGCTCTAAATAGAGAATCACCCTTTCTTTATCCAGACATAATTTTATCACCTTCAAAGGTCTCCGGAAAATGGCAGAGCTGGTGCACAAAACAATTTTCTTGTGTCTCAGTCCATAAAAATACGGCCACCGGCAGGCACCTCAATGCATGAAGGATGACAAACTAAATTATAGGTACTGTACTTTTATGGTCTCAATGGCACTTCAATGTGTGAAACATGGCAGTCCTGTATCCCTCTGTTTGCTGCTGAAAATGAATGCTCAATGATCATTTATCTTTAGATGGTTAATTATGTGATGACAACTGCTTCATCCATAAAATCATGGGCTTCCGGTGTACATGTGCAGAGGTGACCACATAAGATCAGGGATGTGCACGGCATCACATAGTAATGTTCTTGATGTTTATTAGGCTTGCTTGTCACATAATGGAGCAAACAGAAACCATAGTAAGATAACCTCTAATTAGCATAATTATCATGGCCAGTGGTGTGGATCTACTCAATGCAAGTACAACTAAAAGACCAAAACCTCATTACGTTCTGGACAAAAAATATTTTAAGAAGAATTTGAATCCTGCAAACTGATTTTGTGAAAAACATTCCCTTCTGAGGCAGCTATCCTGCATATATAGGGGAAGTGTTACTTTGTACACAATTAATTTAGTTCTATAATGTTGTTTGACCGTTCATAGATCATAATGCCTGTGAGAGATGTCACTTTGTCAGTACTTTTAAGATGGGTTGGACAAAGATGTGTTGGGAGGTACATTGCAAGTGTCCTGCAAGTTGTAAAGTATTAAGGCTAATGGCAGATGTCCCTACCCCACCCCCCCAGCTCATATGAATGTAATGTCCATTAGTATTTTACTTTTGTGCACCTTGCAGATATGTAATTAGAACACAACTTTGTTTAAAGTGATGTATTGGTCAAGTTTTTGTTTAGTTTCACTTCTGTAATTGTTTTGCAGGAAATATGTGTTCAGTACACATACTGTGCTTGGCACTTCCTTAAAGATTGTGAGCAAACATGCACAACTATCATGTAGACATTGAACGTGATGTACGGCCAAGTAGGCTAAGAGCATTGTATAGACTTTTTATGGCCAGGCAAGAACAAGAAAACTAATTCCTGTGTTTTTCATGACAACAGAGCATTGCCTAAAAAAAAAAGAATAAAAAAAAATAAATAAATATCTGGGAGCTCTGGAAGCAACCCGCATTCTCCCACAAGCCCAAATTTAAGAATGCAGAAAATGAAGTGGTATTGCAGGCTGCCCATCTCCATTTCCAATATTGCTTCACTAGCCATGCTGCTCAATAGCTCTTCTGTGACAGCGCTTGGGTTGATAAAGTTACTGATGTAAACATGGATGGTCGTTATGAGCTGAATTATGACATAGCCTGTTGCCTGTACACTGTTCTAATCCCCACTGTCTCCCAGCCAATAGAGGCCATGGCACGAGTACAAATGACAACTGGTGGGAGACCATCAAAAGAGCAACCTGTTACAGAGACAAAGGAGTTTCTGGGCTCTTTGTAAGACAGTATTGCAACTGTAGAGTTCCATAGTGAGGTGTTAGATGTTTGCACCTGGCTGGACTAACCCCAGAGAGGTTAAACCACAGATGCCCCAGGTATGTAGCCTTACTTTATATTATTGGTAGCTGCAAACCATCCTTAGCAAAGTGGTTAGTGCAATGTTCCTTAACACTGTCTGACTTATGGCTGGGGATTTAAACTCCACATCTATTTGGACAAGGCATGTCCAGTGGTATTAATTGTCATCATAGTTCTGTATTTGTAAAGATATCAGTTACATGTGCAGTTGTGGTGCTGGGCCCTATTTACACTGTGCATATTTTTTTTTTTTTGCTTTGATATACTCACAGGTGAAACTTTATCCAGCACCTAACACTGCAGAAGTGCCCTCACCTGATGATGGCAGTAATGAGCTGGCATAGTTAGAGGGCGCAGATAGTGTGACCTCCACATACCCAGTTCATAGTATGGACACAGTCTCTTTGACTGCAGTTGCAAACACAACCATCTGAGAGTGGACAGTTTGATAGGATCAGTCTAAATCAGGGAAGTGTAATTGCCCCATTTCAGAGATGTACGCATCTTCCCCATCACTCATGGGCAGGAAGGTCCACACAGGGGTGGTTGGTAATGATGCTCGCTGGAGATGGGATTGCCACCCTCCCCTGATTTTAATGTGTCAGTAGCAACCACTGAACATATGTGCAGGGTCATCATGAAGGCACAGGCAAGTACCACCAGAACCATGGTAGTGATATTGAAGGTGATCTAGGCTGTGCTTCCTATGTCAAGACATATATGCGTGATTCACTGGATATACTGAATGATGCACTGGACCATGCACTGTCTTCCTTGGGTAGTCTGTTAGAAATGTGGGGCCATCATTAGCTGCATCACAGATGTCAGCCAAGATGACCATGGGTGAGGGAGATTCCACTTCCATAGGGCTAGCACTTCCACAGTGATATCTGTTGTGGAAGTGTCTATGTCCATTAGAGGGTGTCCTTCTGATCGTGGTTATTATCATGGTGCCACATCTGCTAGCAGACTGCAATGTAGGTCATATAGCATGCTCACATTGAGCCATGCTTGTGATACAGCCTATGCAACTCCATACAGAGGAATATTAGAGAAGTGCTGGGTCTTAATGCCTACCCTTTCTACATTTGTGTATATTCACTTGTGCAAGGAAAATTAAAAAAAAAAAGAAATGCATCTGCTGATCATGACCTCTATTGCATTTTGCCTGAGCAACTACCCCCTTTGCCCCACCCTGGCTATGCTTCTGATGTATGCCATATGTGTATGTTATGAAAACTGACTAGGTATCTGGCATACCTTATAAAGATGAAATCCTGTGCATTACAGACCACCTGGCAGTTGGAGTAACACCCTTTGCAGTTCATGTACCTTCTTCCCATTTCATTATGTGGGGCATTTGCTTCTCTGTGGGGTGCAGTCAATGGATGCCAGAAGCTCGGGGAAATGTGCAATGTCACACAACTCCTGCATAGTATTTGCTTTCTCCATTGGGTTACTTGTAAACCACATATGCTCCCTAACATGTTGAATCATAGCATGTTTGCATTGGGCTGCAAATGAGGCTGATGTATATCCACAATTTCCTGCATGGTGTCTATTTCAACAGTATATTAGACCTCTATGCTGGTGTGGCGTAGGGCATGAAGTGTTAAGCACATTTGGATAAACTGGTACCTCTGGGGCGACACAGCTCACTATGATCTGCAGCTGTTGCTATGAGACCCTCCTGAAGATACACATTTACAATAGCTGCAACAACCCTAATATTGGACGCTGATGCCTGACCATGAGCAAATGGTCATGTACAAACCTAAAGTGGGTGTAACATTGCTGTGGAGCATTTAAGGATTTCTGAATCCTTCTGCCATGTTTTTGCCTCATTAGCTTATTTTATGCTTCATTATACAGTCATTAACGTACAATATGGCCATCTGTATTATTTCAGCTGGCCATGTTGTGTTGCTGGATTTTCTTAGTCATGCACACCCTGTGTGTAGCCACTAAGCTCGCAATTTCTCTTACAGTGATGTGACAGATTTTTCTGAATTTCACTATTTCTAATGCACCATATAATAAAGCCTTGTTTAAACCCAATACCATACACTAAAGGAGGATATCAGATTATCAAGTGTAATCCTTTTAGGTCTATGTGATAATATACAGTTCAGTTGTGCATTGCTACCCATTCCAGTCTAATTAGCTGTATTAATATATTCATATGGTACCATTAACACAGGGACAATCACCATACTGCTACTATCAAAGAAAGATGACAGGCTTGACAACAGAGTCACTGGCTGATTCCTGCATTCTGGCAAGTACCACAAATTCTCAAGTGTTAATCATCATAGGTTCATAGGTGTTTATTAGGCTAATGACCACAAGGACCTTTTTAAGTCTAGTCATGCATCCCAAATCTCTGAAAATTTCTGATACCCTTGATAAGTGTAAGCATGGGCCTGGAAGATGAACCATTTACAGGTTACCTGTGTCCATTAGAGACATAGGTGCCAAACCAGGGATGAATTTCTGATTTCCAATCCAATTGTCCAAGTTGCACTCGAATTGGGTTAGGGAGGAACTCTTCTTTACATGGATGGGGAGCCTGTTCCATAGACAAGGTAGTCTCTGGGATACATACCTATCTCTCCAACAGGTCCTATTTATAGCACAAGCAAGGTTTATGTCTTTAGAAGGGGTAATTCTGATGCTGTTTGTTTTATGGATATGCAAGAGGTCCATTAGTGTGGGGTCTGACAATGCCCTATATGCCAGGCATAGATCTCCCCTCAAAAGCCTGTAGGAGACAGAATGAGGCAGTCTGTATAGGGCATATTACTTACACCCTTTATTTTTTTTAGTGAGGAACCTCTGTGGATGTTTCAGTTGTTGAATATGCCTGGTTAGGTACATACCAAAGGGGGCATTGTACTCAATGATAGGTCTGATGAATGGCGAATACAGTGGGACAACGACTTCCTTCGACTAACATGCTATACCTTTGTTTATAACTTGTGCAATATACTGTAGAATGATTTCTTCACCACTGTAGATATGTGATATTAAAAGGCTAGATTACTATCTATGTGTGTCCCTAAGTCCCTGACTACTGGAACAACTCTAAGAGGTGTGTTGTCAATATGATAGTTACCAGGGATGGATGACTTCCCAAGGATACTATTGTGTATTTCTTGCCATTTAGTTTTAGTCCATGGTTCTGACACCAGTTGTTTGTCAGTGTCAGCCCCTCCTTTAGAACATTTGTGTCAGTGTGAGATTCAATGACTGCTCCTAATTTGCAATCATCTGCAAATTTAGTCAGCCAGTGGCCATTAATATTGGCCTTGACTTCTGAGAAGTAAATTCAAAAAAGGAGCAGCCCAAGGACTGATCCCTGAGGGACTCTACTTGTGACTGGCCACTTTGTAGAGGTGGACTCCCCAATTTAGTGAGCTTCAAGGCATGCAGCTATACATAGACTGAAAAAAGAAGTTATGTACTTACCATAACGTTCCATGTGAGTTGTTTATCTCACCTTTATTCTCACTGATGGGTTCGGAGCCGATCCTCGGCTCTGACACGGCCAATAGCAAAGCTCAATGTTTGCCAGTAGCTCAAGACCAAGCCCCTTATCTCACAATGCACTGCTGGAATTACGTCAGATCTTGTTTGCTGCGAGTATATATACCCTTTTAGTTATTTCTACAAGGAAGCACTTCCCGAAGGGGAAGAAGAAGTATTGAACAACCAGGATAGTACTAGCCTCTAAGTCAACTGTCAGCCAGGAGGGGGAAGGAAGGAGGGACGTGAGAATAAAGGCAAGATAAACAAATCACATGGAACGTTATGGTAAGTACATGACTTCTTTATGTGAAGTTGTTAAATCTCGCCGTTTATTCTCACTGATGGGTAGCATCCCTAGCACCCTCAATCTTGGGTGGCTCATGGAAGTACGTTTTTCAGTACCATGGAACCAAAGGAAGACCTGTCCCTGGAAGCCTTATCTACTTTGTAATGTGTGATAAAGGTATGAGGCTTAGACCAAGTGGCTGCAGCACAAATATTGTCAAGGGGCAATTTAGCTTGAAAGGCAGAAGACGTAGAAACGGCTCTGGTAGAATGAGCCTTAGGTTTGTGTGTCAATGGCATGCTTGCATTCGCATAAACAAAGGATATCCAATCTGATAACCATTTAGATAAAGTTGTTTTAGCCACTGGATTACCTTTTCTGGCTTCTGAAAAGGATACAAAAAGTTGATCTGATTTTTTAATATCCTTAGTTCTGTCAAGATAAAATCTGCACTGTCTGTGTACATCAAGTTTGTGCAGCATGTATTCCAATTTGTTAGAGTGGTTGGGAAAAAAGACTGGTAGCTCAATGACCTGATTGATATTGGATTCAGAATAGACTTTAGGCAAAAAGGAGGGGTTTGTTCTGAGAGATACTCTATCAGCAAGGAAAATCATGTAAGGAGGCCTAACAGATAATGCTTGAAGTTCTGATACTCTGCGGGCAGAAGTAATGGCTACCAGAAATATAGTCTTCCAGGACAAATATTTGAGATCACTAGAAGATGCTGGTTCGAAAGGGGGGAGAATAATTTGAGACAGCATAAAATTCAAATTCCAGGGATAATAAGGAAGTTTGACAGGAGGTCTCATGTGGAAGGCACCTTTAAGAAAAGCCTTAGATAACTTATGGCTCATAACATTCAACCCATCGAATCCAAGGTGGAAATTTGGTATGGTGGCTAACTGGACTTGAACTGTGGCAGCTGCTGCTCCTTCTTTAAAAATCTTTGTCAAAAATTCTAAAATGGACAATAGAGGAGCACGGAAAGGGACAATTTTCTGTATATTGGCCCAAATTGAGAACCTGTTCCGCTTACTGCGGTACAGTTTCCTGGTGGATGGCTTGTGAGAAGACAAAAGGATTTGTCTTGTATCATCTGAGAGTGAATGAACACTGGCAATTAGGGGAAGTGGATTAGCCAAGCAGTCAGTTTTAGGGACTGCAGTGATGGATGGGGGTCCCCTGATGGGTATGTCAGAAGGTCCAGAACTGGGTCCAGGATCCATGGATCCTCCAGTAGATGATGGTGAAGGAAGGGGAACCAAATCTGTCAAGGCCAGTAAGGAGCTATGAGGATAACTGTCCTTCCCAGTGACTTTGCTTTCTGTAAAACCTTGGGTATCAATGGAATAGGTGGGAATGCATATAGGAGACCCGGAGGCCAATTGTGTATGAGTGCGGCTCTCGGGGAATGTCCCAGAGGTGGTATTAGGGCAAAGTAGCTTCTGCATTTGGTATTGATGTGACTGGCAAAGAGATCACAACAAGGCTGGCCCCATTTGCGGAAAATCAGATCCGCAACTCATTGGTTGAGAGACCACTCGTGAGGCAACAGTATTACCCTGCTTAGCTTGTCCGCTATCACATTGGATTTCCCCGGGATGTGCGTTGCTGTAAGAAAATGGTGGGATGACACAGCCCATTGCCATACCCAGGGGGTAAGACTTGGTTCTGCATTGTTTGTTCAAGTACCAGACCACTGACATGTTGTCCATCTGAATTGCAATTGTCCCTAGAGGAAGAGAGTCCTGAAAGTACTGCAATGCCAAAAGTATCACTCTCAACTCTAGAACATTGATATGCAGATGTGACTCTTGATCCATCCATGTGCCTTGGGCAGTCTTTCCCTAAAAATGCCCCCCCACCCTATCAGGGAAGCGTCCGTGGTCACAATGGCTACTGGGGGGGGGGCAAAGGGTCTTCCGATTGTAACATGAAGAGACGTCAACCACCACTGAAGGTCTCTCTTGCAAGAATCTGTGATGAGAATCATGTAGTGCATCGGTAGCTTTTGGTAGGACCACTGAGTGAAGAGGAGCCATTGAAGGATTCGCATATGCATCTTTGTGAGTGGTATAGCCAAGATTACTGCCGTCATCAACCCTAGTACCTTCAAGACCTCTGCTGCTGTAGCTTTGTTCTTTGACACCAGTGAGATGACATGTTGGCAAAGAAGTGAGACTCTTTCGATTGGAAGACGTAGAGTGGTGGTTGAGGTATCTAATTCTGCTCCTATAAAAATGGTATGCTGCGATGGCAATAAGGCAGACTTTTCGAAGTTGATTGGAATGCCTAATTGATGGCAGAGTGTCAGAGTATATTGTGTTTCCTGAGTCAATTGATGCCTGGTGGTAGCAGTGAGGGGCCAATCATCTAGATATGGAAATACCTGAAATCCTAGACACCTCAGGTAAGCCGTGACCACTGCCATGCATTTGGTGAACACCCTGGGGGCTGTAGCAAGACCAAAGGGCAGGTCTCGAAACTGGTAATGATTGGCTCCCAGCTGGAAATGCAGGTGACCCCTGGAGCATCTGTTCATCTTTATGTGATAGTATGCATCCTTGAGATCTATGGAGCACATCCAATCACCTTTCCTTAGGAAGGGAAGAATGGACTAAGAGCAACCATTTGGAACTTCTACTTCTTTACAAATTGGTTGAGTCTGCTGAAGTTCAAGATAGGTCTCCAGTCCCGTTTTCTTTGGTACCAAAAAGAATCTTGAGTAAGTTCCGAATCCAACTTGGTCTGCTGGGAATGGTTGGATGACTCTTTTTTCTAGCAATTTTTGGACCTCTATGATTGCTTGTTCCCTGAGATTGGGTGGAACATCTGGGATTTTGTGTACAGGAGTAGGTGGGGAAGAGAATGGTAGGAAATATCCTCTGGAAATGATGCTTTGTACCCATGTATCTGATGTTATGTTTAGCCAAGCTTGTGGGTATAAAGACAAGCGACCCCCAACTGCCTCCAGAGCCAAACAGCCAGGCCCCCTTTCAGGAGCACTGGTAGGGCTGACCAGAGAACTGGCCTCTGTCACCCTGTTGCTGCGGAACCCCTCTGCCAAGTGGGCGGTGTCTTCCATTATAACCCCCTCCTCTGCCTCTAGAGGGGGTTTCTCCATGTGTGTCCTGAAAGGCTCCCTGTGCTTTTTGGAACCACATTTTCCCTCCCCTAGGGCCCTTGGGGTAGGGCCGAGTAGGGGTAGAAAAATGGACTCCAACGGCAGATAGGGTCTTGCCTTCCTGCTCACACCTAGTTAAAATTTCCTTTACTTTAGGCCCAAACAGTGATGAGCCATCAAATGGGGTGTTGATAAAGGAAGACTTAAAGGGTTCCGCAAAGGAAAAGAGATGCATCCAGGCTTGTCTCCGCAGAGCAATGCCTGAACTAGCGGCTCTACTCGAACCTTCAGCTGCATAAGATATGAGACACATGGACGAGTTTGCAACCAAGTTTAGGGTAGCTAGCTGTGTGTTGACTTTGTCGGCAACCCCTGCAGCTACCGTACCCTGGAGAGTATCTCCTAGCTCTTTCAGGAGATCTCTTTGCAGTCTCGTAAAATGGGTTAAATAGCTCAGCGATCGCAGAGAAATAGTCGCTGAACTAAACATGCATTTCCCATATCTATCCATGATTCTAGAATCTCTGTTAGGAGGATGGATAGATGCGGATGTTTCAGACACTTCCTTTTTGGTGGCTGCAGCTACCACCATGGCATCAACAGGCACTCCTTTGGTCAAAAAGGCTTTGTCCACCGGGGCAGAGATGAACTTATTCGGCTTCCGAGGGATAGGTTCCATGGCCCCCGGTGACTCCCACACCTTACGAGAGATCAGCTCCATGAGCTCATCGCAAGGCAGAGACACCCAAGAAGTGGAAGGTTGAGACCCAAAAGCCTTCAAGAGCACTGACTCATCCTCAGTAGGGGTTTTGGACTGCCAATCACCCCTCTGACTAAGGTGCTCTAATATCTCCGCAAAGGAGATATCCTCAGAGGGGGATCGAGGGGACCCTTCTGACTCATCCAAGTCCGTGTCGGATGTCAAAGACTCCTGTGGGGAGTCTAAGTGCCTCCACTTGCACAGTCTCTTCCTGGGTACCTCCTCAGTGGGGAGATCTCGGGAGGTCTTGGAAGAGCAGGGGATGCCCTGTGGGGCCACTTGAGGCTCAGGGTCTCTACACTTAGGGGGACCAGTAGACGTAGAAGCGGACACAGGAGCTTGAGGAGAGAAGGAAGCCTGAACTGATGCCAACAATGTCTTAGGAGACAGGACTCTCCTCATGGCACTGAATGCACTATGGCTCCGACAAGAAGGGGTAGACGGATCCGGAGGGACCGTCCAATCCTCCCGCACTGAAACCATGGGCTCCGAACTCGAGGTAGGAGCCAAGCTCATCTGAGCTGAAGCCCCAAGAGGAAGAGTCAGCACTGACAAATTGGTCCGACTATCCTCCCCAGATCCGACAGGAGAGTGTGGGCTCCTAGTGTCCTCGGTCGGCACCGAGGACATCGGAGTAGATGAAACCGATAAGACCGGTGTGGGTCTCAGTTCCATAGGTTCAACAAGCATTTGTTCAGGCTCCTTCAGCTCCCAGAGTCCAGCACAGCTCAGAGGAGGAGTAGTCAAGTTCAGTTCAATGGTCTTTGGCTCTGACTAAGTGGTCGGGGCCAACAACAATTTAGCAAGTCCTGGTGCCCATAGAAGTTTCTGCACTAGCCACTCCATATCCATATCGGAGAGGCTGACCGAAGATTTTGAGGAATGCACTGAAGGTGCTGACTGGAGAAGAGTAGATGAGGGAACCTCACAGACTGGCTCCAGGACTGGGAACTGGCTCTGAACCAAAAGGACACTCGGTTCCGAGGACTGTGGAACCGATGACCCTGTACCCTCTGATCTCTTTGCCTTCTTGGTTTGTTTAGAATCAGAAGATTTTGAAGATTTAGAAGAAGTGCTGGCACCTTCCTGGCTACCCAATGCCTCAGAGAAAGTATGCTGCAACAACCCCCTATCTATGAGTTTTCTCCTTCTCTCTATGAGAACCCTAGATGAAAAAGAGTGGCAAATACTGCAGGAGTCCTGGATGTGTTTAGCCCCCAGACAGTAAACACATTGGACATGTCCGTCCATGACGGACATTTTCTGTCCACAATATGGACATTTCTTAAACCCTGATTTGGGGTGAGACTTTTCTCTGTCATCCAGCATAATGTAAAGAGACACACCACAAAATTAACCTGTAAAGGTTAGCTACAGGGCTAACTAAGCCCACCCTAAACAATATAGAAAGAACAAGTAAAAACTGTTAAACTAAATAGGGCTAAGAAAGGGCCCAACATTAATTAAAACTAAGCCAACACAGGGCACTATCACTACAATCTAACCTACTTTAAACTATTATTATTTTTAACAAGAAACACACACACACACACACACACACACACACACACACACACACACACACACACACACACACACACACACACACACACACACACACACACTAAATATGAATAATCTCTCAAAAACAGAAGAAAAAATTTTTTTAAAACTTGCGATTTATCAAAATGATTCAAACTAAGTGGATCACCAAGATCTCTCTTGCCGCGGCAAACTTGATCTGAGGTTATTCCAGTAGTGCATTGTGGGATAAGGGGCTTGGTCTCGAGCTACTGGCAAACCTTGAGCTTTGCTATTGTCCATGTCGGAGCCGAACCCATCAGTGAGAATAAATGGCGAGATTTAACAACTTCACATCATCATTTCTAATTTACTTTTTTATCAAGTGTAACTGGTGAGGTTGTTTTAAAAATACATAACTACCAGAATGCAGAGTTCATAAATTCATTCTTTGTTTGTTTTGTAGGTAGGGTGACTGGACCTTTTCTGACATGACCTTTGTATGAAAAGTAAGCAGACACTTGTGAGCTCATACACACACACACACACACACACACACACACACACACACACACACACACACACACACACACACACACACACACACACAATTATAAACATGATGATACATTACTGAGCTTAGGCAGACAGAGCATTCAGTGTAATTGTACTAGGAAACATACATACTGACATGATTGCAGTTTCTAAACTGTTTTCTTAGAAAGTATTTTCAACATCAGTGCTTTTTCCTGATAAACTTTATTTCATACCATCCACTCGTTTAGACCTGTTATCAGTTCAATGCTGTCCAATAGTGTTGTACCATGCAATGCAAAAAGCAAAATTGAAATGTCTTAAGTAATATGATGTGATTAACAGGTTCTTTCACTGTAATGAAACTAAAGCTTCTTGCATAAGTAAGTTATATGACATTAATCATAATGTCTACAACAAGATGGCAGAAGGAAATTTGATTACAGGAGCAGATGAAAAAATTCTAAGGGAAACATTGAGCAAAATTACTACACATCTGAGGGGTACGGAATTAGCAGAAGAGATCGGAGAACTGTCAGTGAAATGGTCGCCTTAATACAAATAGCAGATCTAACCTTCAGAGAATGATTTCTGTTCACTCATCTGTGTTTGTTTATCTTTTTCCTTGGTCTCATCTATGGAAAGTCTGCATGTGATTGTTATCTGCTAGATTAATTTTTCTCATCCTGCCTACATGCAGTTTCTCCTTTTACTAAGCAGCAACTAAACGCTACCTCTATTTTCCCTAGTCCTTGATGTCAGAAATAATTATACACTAACGATTATACTAATTACTCTTTATTAGCTGTTTATGTAAAGTAGCAGTCAGTATTCCATTTTACTTGCTAGTTGTTTTATGTTGTCAGGTATATCTATTGAGAGAAGCCATTTGATTCAGTTGTTATCTTAAACATCGTCTAAATAGTTAACAAGTAAGAAACTAAAGTTTAAAAAAAATGCTTCTCAAATCCTCTTTCATTTGTCAAATGTATTTAATGTTGTCAGCTATGTGTTGGGACTGTGCATGGCCTTGGTAACTTCTCCTAGGGGAAGAGAGCAGGCTGCTTTAACTGATTTTGCCACGGTTGGGTGACTTCTGAAGGACATGCAGAACTAATTCAGTGCTAAACTGCATTGGCGTTTCAGCCACAGGGACAACCGGCAGGCTGGCAAGCATTTTCTATGAATCTGTAGCTAAAACTCTGTTTTAACTGTTTGTGTTTAAGGCATAACAGAGATGCTGTGTACAAATATATCCATATAGGCCCATAATTTCATAAGCTGAACATGTGCAAGGCAGTCTACAACTTGAGTGAATTGCAGAGTCTTTAGAAAGTCACCCATGTGTTGAACAGTGTATTTTATTCTAGTTTATTTGTTAATTGAGAAGGTGAACTGATTCTTCT
>NC_056741.1:1623880546-1623978046 GCF_019279795.1 Protopterus annectens | reverse complement strand
GGTTGCCCTTAGAAAAGGCTTCTCATTTGGATATATGACTGCAAACTTTCAAAATGAAAGTAAGTATTACTAAAAGTAGGTTTTCAATATATATATATATAT
Source organism: Protopterus annectens (assembly GCF_019279795.1). Lineage (NCBI taxonomy): Eukaryota > Metazoa > Chordata > Ceratodontiformes > Protopteridae > Protopterus > Protopterus annectens. The sequence continues at coordinate 1,623,977,944 of NC_056741.1, read as the reverse complement.
ATATATATATATATATATATATATATATATATGGGTCTACCTGAAAACACAGATACGCCAAAACACAAACAATGAGATAACCGACACCACAAAACCGACAGTTCAAAAGCACGAAACTTCACATGCCGGACAAACCAATTTCGACAATCAATAAAACAAAACAAATACCTTTTCCGAAAAACACACACAACGCAAGCACACCAAAAACCTTACAAACTTACACTAAACCTTACATACACAACTATCTATGCACTAACCTTAACCCAAACTCTAACCCTAAGGTCCGTCACTATCGCACCCACCTAACCTGTACCCTAACCCTAACTCACTTAACCTGCCACAACCCTAAAGTCTGTCACTATCACACACTTACCTTACCCACACCCTAACCCTAATTCACTTAACCCACCCCAACCCTAAAGTCTGTCACTATCGCACACTTACCTTAACATGTCGGTGTTCTCAGCGTCGGGCTTTTTAACTGTCAGTCATCTCCATTGTCGATCTTCCAGTGTCAGTGTTCTCATCGTTGGCGTTTTCAGCTTTCGGCGTTATCAGGTAGACCTATATATATATATATATTTGAAACAAACCCTAGATCACTTTTTGCAATAGTGACATCCAACAAAAGTGGAATTGACCTGATATGTAGAATTTTAAAAAAAATCTGTTGATTTATTTATATAATCACTACCATTTATAATTTCATGAAAAGGACTATTCCACAGAATAAATATGTCATCCAGTTATCTAAGATAAATTTTGCCAAACCTCTAAAATTCATAAGTAAAACATGTCTACTTTCCCAAGATGAAAGAACTAAATTTGCAAAAATCTGTGCACAACTGGCCGCAATAAGCCAACACCTTCATGTCTAACAACAAGTTAACCTTTTCATTGTTCAAAAAACACATTCCATTAGTGAGTCATGAAAAAATCTAAACCAATGTTTTGTGAAATGCATGCAACCAAATCAACCACTTAAATGGTCAAGAAAAATAATTTATTTTTCAACATAGTCCTGTCCAATCTCTCCAACAGGTCCCAAGAATCTTTTAACATGTATTTAAAAATCTCAAAAATTGATTTTTGCTGTTGGTCTATACACACAGCTAAAAGTTAGGTTAGGGAACCTTGTGCTAAAACAATAGGTCAAAAAGGAGAGCTATTCACATCCATATGGATTTTGGTAATTCTGAATATAGTTGGAACATAATGGTGCTTCTTCTGCAAAAAGCTATAATCAGAAAAAGTGATCCAGTCTTGCAGTAAATAATCTTCTGTAACCATGTTTACTTTTTGTAGGCTATATTTACTTCATTCCTAGAAACCTGAATGCAATTTCCATCACTATTTAATAATTTTAACATAATCCCATGGAATTTGACCTCATTCAACCCTATTACTTTCAACAATATTCTAAAAAAGAACAGATTGGCATTTACTAAGAACCTTTTCTCTTCACAAAGCCGTTGATAAGTTCAACACCACCTTCTTTAATACGTCAAAAATAGCCATGCCCCTTAGTTATCCAAGCCTACTCAGCTCCTCATGCATGCCAGAGACAAAATATGGAAGCTATGGCTAGCACACAGAAAATCCCCAGACCTAATAAAATTCAAACAACTTTGCAACCAGGAAAAAAAACCTAGTCAACAAAGATAAAAAAGAACATTACATAAAACTTCATTCAATCCACAAACAGAACCAAAAGAAATTCTGGAATTCTGTTACCTCATTATGTAACCCAGGCAAAAAAAACCTGCTCTCACCCTGATAAATGTTCTGAAGAAATAGCCTCCCTTTTTAATACTTTTTTTATCAACTACATAGCTGACATCACAGCAAAAGTTTCTTAGACAAATTACTCCACTTGCCACACCCCCACATCTAAATCACCCACTCACTCACCCTTACCTACTCACACCAAACACTCACAAAAGCCTAATACCCACCTCTCTTCCATCTTTACTCTAAAGCCCACCCCGATCTCAACTATAAAATGGCTACTACTAAAGCTAAAACCTTACTCCAGTGCTCCTGATGACCTACCCTCAGAATACCTAAAAAATGCTCCTGACAGTATCACTTACCCCATAACCATACTCATCAATAGGTCCACCCTTGAGTTCTGCATTCCCAAAACCTAGGAAAAGGATTTCATTCTCCCTTTCCATAAAGGTGGCAATAATACTGACATCACAAACTTCTGTCCCATTGTCTTCTATCTCCAAAATCTTAGAAAAATGCATCAATATTCAACTTCTCTACTATCTTCTTGACAACCAAATATGTTCACCCTCACAACATGGTTTTAGACCTGCCCATAGTACTACAACTGCCCATCTCTCCTTTATGTATACAGTCAACAGACCCCATGATGCTGGCAAAATTGTGTCCGCCCTCTTCTTTGACCTATCCAAAGCATTCAACACTGTTTCCCACACCCTTTACTTATCACCCAACTCTCTAAGATCTGTCTTTTCCTCCCCAGACTAAACTGGTTCTCTAGTTACTTAAATGAAAGACAACAGGCTGTCAGTTGGTAAAACTCTATGTCTTAATACCCCTACTGGTGTTCCCCAAGGATCTGTACTTGGACCATTCTTATTTAGCATATTCATAAACAATTTAGACTCATCTCTGTCTCAAGGATCTGTCATTCAATATGCAGATGACTCTACTATTGTCTGCTCTGCCAACTCCATCTCCGATCTACTTCATCATTCTCAAAAGGCTTTCTCCTTAACCAAATCCTGAATGTACAACAACCACCTAGCCCTGAACCCAAATAAAACTAAGATCATACTGTTCACACCTAAGAAAATAACCCCCTTAAATAAAATTGAGTTCACCATCTATTCTCATAGTAAGTCTTTAATTAAAGTTGTCAACCATATGAAGTTCCTTGGAGTTACTATCGAACACATGAGATTTGACTTGCATATACTACTCAACATTCGCAAAACACATCTTAAACTTGGAGTCCTCTATAGACATAATTACTTCCTCCACATTAGATCCTTTGCCATCCACAAAAATAACTCTAGCCACAACATACCTACTACCCTTTCTCACCTATGGTGCCCCTTTAATTATCAGTATCCAAAGCTCCTCTAAATCCAAACTTGAAACATACTACAATAAAATCGCCAAATTTGCAAGCCATCACTGCACTGCTCTTAAGTCACTGAAATGGCTAGAACTACCAAACTATCTCTCCTACTTGCAACTAACTACAGCTCACAAAATACTCTTTAGACCCCTAGACTGTCCTGCCCTGAACTCAATATTTATCAACTACCACTCAAAGAGGTCCCTTAGATCAGGGGATCAGAAGATCGTGCAGGTTCACAAACCTAACCTCCCACTTGGCCAGCTTCCTTATTCATTTTCAATAGCCAAGAACTAGAATGCTCTGTCTCTATCCATTACAGCAACTCAAAATCCCAACTCTTTCAAAACTTCCTTTCATAACCACCTATCCTCATGCTGGAAGTGTAATTGCACCAACCCCCCCCCCCCGAATATGTATGGTACCTGATTTCTTGTCAAACTTTTTTTTGTGTGAGATAATACTACTGTAGATAGAATACAAACAGTATACTATGTAGAATCTCACTTCATATTGATTGTTTTAGATTGTACTTATTGTTCAGATTAGACTTTTGTACATTTCTCTCATGGGTTTTTAATCTACATTTTGTATATACTTATTCATTGTAATTCTATTTTTTGTAATTTAAACTGTCAATTTCTTGTACTATGGAGCTTTTCTCCTCGTCCCTTCACTGAAAATTGGTTCTTTTGGCCTAGTGGACTTTCCTGGTAAACAAAATGGAAATAAATAAATAAAAATCCCAGAATAGTCATCTTCATTAAATTAAACTATTCCACCCCCTTTGTCAGGCTTTATAACTTGAATACTCTTATTATTAACATTTTCAAAAGATTATTTTAATCTTTTGAAAGGTTATAACTCTTGTTTTTATTAATACCTGCCTGTCACTAGTACCTAATATCACCCTCACATGCTTTTACAAACACTTGTAGAATAGGGTTCAGAGGGCAATAGATACAGTTTTCTTTCTATATTTCATATCTAGCAGCGTATTCTGCTTCCTAATATTTTGGATGAAGTAGCAAGCCAAATTCAGCTTCCTTGTAATGGCCACATTTCGACCAATAATTCAGAAAAATCAGTAGTATTACAATTAGGGGCATACTGAAACCCTTTTTCAAACAGAGAAAGGTAAATACGGTTTATTTCCAGATTGATGTAATTGAAAGCATAAAAACCATGCATGGAAAAAAACCTAACCCATCCATTTGGACATGAAGCTGTTCTTTGTCCATCTGGCTTTGTTTCCTCTCCTTCTTCCTTTTGTTCTCCTCCCTTGGCCAGGTTAAGTCTCCTCGGACCTTCTAATGGAATGCAATAAGGGTAATGATGTGGAGTTATGATTCGTTTACTCATTTGAATGCCATGTTTCAGGTCTTTTGCACTCATGTCAAGTTCTTGTCATTAAAGCTTTTGAAGCTAATAATTAGAATATAGAGATGGCACCATGAATAAGGGCAAACAGTTAGAAACCTTTCTAAATCTTTAGAGCATCCTGTCTCCCAGACTTCTTTCTGATATAAGGATATTCAGGTTAATTCAAGCATTATTACCACTGAGGCAGTGAGGCATTAGAATAGATAAAAAGACATAGGACTAACTCACCAAGAAGAAATGGTAAATGCAAACTAAAATATGTTAAATTAGGTAGGGTAAATGTCTCCAACATATAATGATGGCAGGCCTGAATCCTTTTTCAAAGGTTAACAACTGCAAATTCTTCTTTTCTTGGAATGTATTGGCTCTACTCCTGTCCACAAACTGCATATACTGAACTTCTGTATCATAATTGACTGATACTGAATGGCTGTTTTTGAATAATACCTACATCTTCACAGAGTTCAGTACACATTCAGGAGGTGATACCATACCAGTCGCTCAGTACACTTTTTACTATATTAAATATACTCAAGCTCCTTATTCAAATCTCCTTACAGTGAGAAACAAATGTGCACCTTTTTCAGAAATGTTACAAATGTAGGTAGATAGCAGCAGCATGAAGGGCAGTCTGCAGACGTGACAAAGTGTGATGTATATTATATACATAAAGTACAGAAGCTGAAGAAGGACAAACAGCAGAGAGAGAAAAATATGAAATAGCAGCAGTGTAAAATTAGAAAATTGCAGTATTTACTGGAATGGCAGATGAAGAGAATAGATGACTTAGAAAAATCATTAGAGGTGCCCAAATCTTTGTTATAATAATGATAATAATAATAATAATAATAATAATAATAATAATAATAATAATAATAATAATAATAATAATAATAATAATAATAATAATGTTTCTTCTCCATTTCCCCTAAAATGATACACCTAAGTAAAAGATGTTTTCACTTTTTTATGTTTCAATGTTTTGTTGAAATTTTGGCATCTTAAGAGTTGTATGTTCAAGATTATGCCTTTAAAATATGTGTGTGTGTGTGTGTGTGTGTGTGTGTGTGTGTGTGTGTGTGTGTGTGTGTGTGTGTGTGTGTGTGTGTATGTACATGTACGTGTACGTGTATGTGTGCGCGTATGAGTGTGTGTGTGTGTGTGTGTGTGTGTGTGTGTGTATGTTTGGTCTTAATGTGGTTCAGGATATTTGGCTTCAGTATGCCGTAATGGGTCCTAGCAATAAACCTGAGTTATGACTGAAATTGGTCATGAATGTCCAGAACTCTACCTTGATTAAAAATGTAAATAAATAAATGTATAGCAGACAGCTATAAACTTGTGATCAGCATAGATATTCACCTGGAGATTATGCAACATGAATTTCACTAGTTTGAGTTATCAGCCAGGATTCTTGAATAGGAGAGGCAAATCACTCACCCCACTGGAAAACATCATTATTTTTTATAAATGAGTGTTGTGAATATTATAGGCATCCCCCATCACGAAATATTCCTAAGTGTTAGGTACTCCTCTTAAGTTATTAATTTTGTGCATTACTAAAATATAATTTATGCAGGGTAGTAAATAAAAGCATAGAACATTAACATAAGGGAGGAGGTGTGGAACTGTCTAAGAAACAGGTATTGAGCAATGGGAAAAAACTGCTATAAAAAATATGACATTGCCATGGGACAAAAATGAGAGGTGAGGTCTACAGGAATATTACTGGGAATCATTATTTCTGACAACAGACAGTGATGTATTCTGAACTGGGAATAGTTTCAGTACTGTTACAAATGAAATGCAAAACTACAGCAGAAGCTACAGGAAAAATGAGTGTCAGGAAGTGAGCAAATGTATTAAAAAGGGCAATAGCAGGTTCACACAACTATCTGGTTAAGAGAGAGAGAAGTAAGAGTTAAACAAATATAGGAATGACAGAGGAAGAAGTTGAGAATCACCCCTTCGACAGGAAGGTGACATTATATGCTTAAAAAGGGGTTGGCATAATGGTTACTATATTTACCTCACAGACAAGAGGTACAGGGTTTGATTCTCTCTAAAGTAAATTGGCTAGGCTTAAAAGGTCCGCAAGGAGAGCTACTCTAGTACTTACCTATGAGCTTAAAAAGTAAATGAAAAACATCAGAATGGAAAGAGAACTTCAGATGAATACAGACATCATACGTATAATATTTACAAAATATATAGCCTGCTTATGAACTGCTCTCTTCTACTCCATTTGGTTTTAAATGTTCCCATTTTTTATTCTTTCCACGGCCTTCTGACCTGCTTCACTATACCCTGTGCTCTATATATAATTATTGTAACCACCTTTGATTGTTGTTCTTACATTTTTCTCCTTACTGCTTACTGATTTGCATATTCTTGTACTGTATGTCAGATTTCTTTTGGTATTTTTTTATTCCAACTGTATGTGTGTTTGCCATGTATTTATTGCTTCTTGCAATAACTATTATCCTCTGCTTTTAATAGTATTCTGTTTTGGGTCCCCCCAGTCCTCCATTGAAAATGGGCTAAAGCTCAGTCGGACAAATGTTAAATAAAAAAATAAATAAATAAAAATATACATTGATGCTGTGGACATAATTTAGAGAGGGCAGGGTAGGCAATTAGGTTTGTGTCCCAGTGATGAGGAGAAGCCATTATATTCTGAAGCAAACATTAAAGACTAGAAGCAATTTGAGCCCATTTCATAGGCATGAAAGCTAGAAATTGAGGGATGCAGGTTAAGTGTATCACCACTCAAGCAAGAATTATAGTCAGGGTGTAGGTGTCATCCTCATATTAAGAGAAGGAGACAGGTGAGAAAGCTAGCAAAATGAAACAGACACCACGGAACAGTGGTCAAAGTTCAAAATAGCAGCTTGGTATATTCTGTAAAATAATACAGATTAGATGATAGCCCCAGGGAAATGAAGTAAATATAAAACAGTATTTCCAGTGTGCTAAGCCACATGTTACAGACTGAGACAAATGGACATACAATACAGTGGCAGTTGAGAACAGCAAACAGTTATTCCTTGTGTTGACTTTTGAAATGCATTTTCAAAAATTGTACATAAAAAAGTTTGTTAAATCACCAGTGGCTAGAAAGATTTCAATTAGTTATGCTATAATAGTTTTAGGTTAAACTGCATTGAGCTGTTAGCTGGGCATACGTGTCTAATTTAAAAGAAGAGATAAGTTTATATATTTCAACTCATTGGTTTGTTTGTGTCTTTCGGCTTTTCCTGGTTAGGGGTCGCTACAGCGGAACTCCGGTCCGCTAATGATTGGCAGTAGATTTTTACGTGCTGGCTTGCCGGGCCTAACGCACAACCTTCAACGAAGGAACACCCATTCACGCATGTCACCACACAGAAGATGCTCTAACTGAAAATTGAACGGGCAACGTCTAACTGTGAGGTGGCAACGCTACCGCAGCACCACCACCACAGCTATTTCAACTCATTGGTATTAGGGAGAAAAAATACTGTCATTCAAAAGAGTTGATGGTAAGAGAGACATCCATATAAAATGAAAAATTATCTGAAGGTTTATTCAAAAATTCTATCATTGACTGTAAATAATTCTGAGCCTTTCTTCATTTAAAATTATGCACAAATATAATATTGAATAGAGGGAGTGGTGAGATTTAATCATGACTATTGAATTCACAGATTTATAAATGAATGGACTCTGATCAGAGTATCCTGGGAAATTACCTTTTTTAAAAAAATGAACTGCTAGTAGTTCATGATAAAAAGTTCTTGATGACTATCCATGAGATGATGTGTTGCGTAACACTGAGTCATAATTATAAACCCTGGTCAATGTGGAAATAGTTGTATCGGACTACAATTTTTCAGGAGCAAGGACAGCATAGTAGTATTAACAATGACACAAAAACATATGAACCATGAGTTTGGTTCAAGTCAGATGTAGGCTGATAGACATAAAAAAGAGCTCCAGCAGATAAAAGATTCACAACCAAATATGTGTGGGATGATGGAAAGAAGTAAGCAGCCTTCAGATTACTGCTACAAAGGAAAATGAATACGCCAACTGGGCAAAAGATGGTGAAGACTCTCAGAAAAAGGAGAAGGGTGACAGAGGACAGTTTAATCAAGCAATAGATCGAGGATGGATTAACAGAACAAAGGAGGCAAAAGCAGAAAGACCAAATGGTGAGCACTTGCATTTTGTTGATTACAACACTCTAAGCAACAGGAAAATATGGTGTTAGTGAGAAAAAATAAGGTAAAGAGGTCTCCTAAAAGACAAAGACTGTGCAATAACAGAGAGAAGGAAGAAGAAACCTAGTCATGACAGAAGGAAAATAAGACATCAGGAGTGAAAATGGGAGGCTAGGGGTGCAGGATTATGTTAGAGGGAAGTCCATGATGTTCCACTATACTGCAAATCAGTATACATTGCTAAATTGTCTGGCATTGACATAAGAGATTGGGCAGTTTTAGTTTGTATCCTCCTCTTCAACAAATAGAATATAAGCAAATGACTTGTACTCTACTGTTCAAGAAATGGAATATAAGCAAATCTGTTATGTTTGTGCAGTACATTACAGCAACACATTTCCTCTGGATGAATGGGAAGATGAAAATGCGGCTGGCAATTCCCTTCAGAAGGATATGGATTATGACTGAGAAAATAAAGAATGGAGAAGGTGATAAAACATGTGGATTGATAGGACAAAGCAAGGAAAGATGGACTCTAAACAACATACATGTACCTAACAGAGTTGTTGAAGTCTTTCAGTATTATTTGAGCAGTGAGAAATGATGGGGTTAAAGAGGAAAAACAGAAATTGAGAAAAGCTTCCAGCATTACAACTGATACATAGAGGATAGACTATTTAGGAACACGAAGAAGAACCCAGTAGCCGTAATGGAGTTGGAGTGTGGGAATCATATGAAATTAACCCTACCACAGAATATAACTTATCAAGAGCAGTCTGGTTCAATCTAGGTGTCTTAACAGATGTTGTTATAAGTAACGGAAATATATCAGGCCATGCATTAACAGTATTGCTAATCCAAAGGAGAAAGAAGAGGGATGTTGAATGGGGTTGAAGCTAGGCTGGTCATAAATGGGGGGACATAACTGAGTAGATATTTTTTAAGTGGAAAATGACATAGGCCACCCAAACAACTGTGATGGGAAAGCAGAACTGAGAGATGGTGGTAGGATGGACAAAGACAATGATGATATGTAGGTTGATAGGAAATGAAAGACATGGATGGAAGAAACCAAGAAGATGATGATGTTAGAAGAGGAATTTTTGAAACACAAAGAAAGACATGAGAAGAAGAGACACAGATGGAAAAGTTGTATAAGGAAGAATTATGTCTGAGAGGTAAGATAGAGCTACAGATAGAATGTATTTATTGGAAAGACGTCTGGTAATACCATGTGAAGTCCATGTGGAAGTATTTGGAAAAGAAACTTAGAAAAAGGAATAAGAAAAGGTGAGTCTAGAACATTCAGACAGGGGATTCCAAGATATTAGGAGAGGATAATGAGTTTTTTTTCAAGTGTTCAGTCAGTTTTGCAAGGTGTTCTAAAGTGAACATTTTTGGGGGGGGATAACTGGAGCTGGAGAAAACAGTCTATCCAGTTTGTGTTAAAGGATGAGGGAATAAAGGACTTTGATGTTTAGTATCAGAGGAAGAGGTCATGAGTCAATCAAAAGTATGAAGGGGGAATGGGTTTCTTTGTGAATTCCTTTTCAAATTTTGCAAATAAGTGAAGAATCAGCCAGTGCTTTGTGGTTAGAATTAAAAAGAGTATGTGAATTAAGGAAGAAATTGTTATTGATTACCTTGCATGAAGAAGGATAGAGTAATTCTCCTTAAGGAAGGGGTAACCTGGCAGACCTTCAAAACTACTGGCCCAGTTTCATCATTAGCTGTGATATTACTAAGATTTTGGTGAAAATATTGGCAACAATCTTGGATAAATATTGCCTATAACTGCTCATATGGAACATTGCGGATTTTTACAGAGCTTGCATCCACTGACAAATGATGGACAGTGGCCAGTTTCATATAGAAGAGGGAAGTTGTAGGAACCAGAGTAGCAATAGTCTCATTTGGCTTAAGAAAAAACATTTGACATAATTGGTTGAGATTTCTAATGCAAAGTTTTAGAAAGAAGAGGGTTTGTAGAACAATTTATGAAGTAGGCCAATGCATGGTACTGATGTCTAGTACTAGAGGTGTTGCTGAAGTGTCTAGCAGTTCTGAGGTATTGCTGCTACAGAGAGACACTAGGAAAATTGCTCATTCTCTCCATTTATGTTTATACTGGCAGAAAAGCATTTGGTAAAGTAAGATGAAACTAGCTTGTTACTGGACAGAAATGGGAGTAAAGAAATAATTTAGGCTGTGTAGAGATGACAGTATGTTGCCTGCAGAAGGAAAGCAGTGAGAGCCTTGGGTATGGCCTTGAAAATTTGCAGATACTTCAAAGATCTGATAAGGGATTTGAAGCTCCAAAGTAACTGCAAAAACTGTCCTAACCACAGTATGAACAATGCAAATACAAAAAACAGACTGTAGAAACAGCAAAGCATTGTGTGGAAGGTAACCCAAGAATGAACGACCACTGAAATAACGCAGTTTATTTACTAAAGACAAAAAAAGTATTGTGAGCGCTTTCATACAATAGAATAATGTACTTCATCAGACAAAGATACAACACATTCTGTTCAATTTAAACTATAGGATGGCAGTGTCATCATGATGTCATTTTCTTACTTAATTAATACCTTTCAAAATCAAACAATACATGTTACAAACATCTATATCCTTGTTACCCTCAGCAGCCTATCTATTATAACTATACATAAATACTTATATAAAATGCTTAAAATACATCAAATTTATATTTTATTATGAGTTAATTAACCTAATATAATAACCATTAAATACTTATAAGTAAAAGTCAAACTTCTATAAGAAGTGTATATGTATGTATAAAACTCTAAGAGATGTATACATATATGTTTTCCTATACTGTATTGTCTCCACCTCAGTATAGGAAAAGGAAAAGGTAGTTACAAAGATATGTAAGAGGATATCTACAGTCATACATGAAAATGGAGACAGTGACTTTACTAAAAAACACCATTAAGTGGCATATGAAAAAAGCTGATAAGAATAGTAGACATGCTACAGAAAGAAGGATCAGTAATGGATTATAAAAAATAACATTCATGATTTTTAGGAACGTTTTGATTAGACCAGGTGATGAGAGGTTGCAGGGGAGAGGAGAGGAGAGAAAAGTGGAATGGAGGGAAGGTATAGGCAAATGTGGAAAATAATAAAAGAAGTAAAATGAAGGGAAGGGAAGATATAGAGAAATGTGGGAAATACTAAAAAAAATATAATGAAGGGAAAGGAAGGTGTAAGGAAATGTGAAAAATTCTACAGGAGCAGCATGAGTGGACTGGGGTCTTAATTATGCTAATAATCTGACATTCAGGTGTATCCCAATTGCTAACAGAGGTGATATTATGGAAAATAGATGTGATGTTGTAAACAGAAGGGGAAAAGGGGATGAGATGGTGATAGAGATGGTGGGAAGAGTTAAAAAGAAATGTAAGTATAGTTGGTGAGGTGGGATAGTTTGAAATTAGAAATTGTTGTACGTGTGAAACTATGGAAGGAAGGGTGGATAGAAACTTGTGGACAAGGACAAGAAAATGGAAGTAATTTAGACACTACCTATCAGATGTATGACCCCTGTTGCAGCAAGTCCTGACATTATGAAAATTAGACTAAACTTTCAACAAAAACAGCACATTCTAAAACTTGCTGTTACACATTTAAAGCATTTTGCATTTATCTCTTTAAACTGTGATATAGATGGTTGAACTTTCTCATACAGGTTACCCTGACCTTGATAATGCTCTATCTAGAAGTAGGCATAATACTCCAAGGTACCTTAAATGCAACTTTGATATCTGTTCTACAACATTCACACTTAGGATTCAATAATTCTGAAGACTAAAATTAAGATTTTTGAAATTTCAGCAAATACCCAGTCCAAAGTAAGGGATGAGGTGTACTCATTAACAAATATTTGATGACTTCGTACAAAGAAACTGTATAAAATTAATGAATATTAGAGTTGCATGCATTTTAAAAAAGTCTGTTTGAAGGAGTTAAAGGGGTGATAGGGCAATTGAGCAACCAGAGAGAACCTTGGACAAAGTGATACTTGATACAATAAAATGAGAAGGGTGCTTATGTATATAGATACATGGGCAGGGAGGGTAAAGTGGCTATATAGGCACTATGAAAGAGGTGGGGGAGTGGCAAAGACATGCTACCATTACCATATATATATATATATATATATATATATATATATATATATATATATATATATATATATATATATATCAAAATATGAGTGGTCTCCCTCTGAATTAAGAGGGTAGGCAAGAATATGGCTCAATATTGAAAAGTCGGCACTCAACTTCTTTTTGCAGTGGGACCAAGCCCCCCTGCACCCAACTTTGTGAACATATATATATATATATATATATATATATATATATATATATATATATATACCAAGATCAGCGCATACCTCAGACAAAAGGGAATGTTCCAAGAAATGGCATCTTGGGCTTAATATATGTAAGTCTGATCTTTCAACCATTCAGTCTCTGTATTTTGTGACTCACTCTAATGTGTCCCAACATTTCAAATGCAAATGATTGCCCAAAATATACTTATACTTATGCCTTACTTAATTTATTTACAAACAACTGCATGAGCATATGCTCAAATATAAATTTCAGTCCAAGCACCTTGTTTCAACTCCAAAGGCTGCCAATAAATTAATTGAATATAATTCAGTGAAGAAGGTACTTTAGGGAGTAAACAGATGGGACCCCCCCCCCCCAAATTCCTAAGATGATTTAATGCATTCTTTTATCCAATATATAAACATAAAATAGGCATCATTGTAGTTAATGTATATAACCTTCTTTTAATCAAACACTATTTTATTTGAAAAACTTGCCATTGATCTGATCGCTATTAATGCTGCTTATTAATACTGATATTAAGATACTTGCAGGTATACAGGACAACTATTTTAAAATGTATCGCTTGGATTCAGTCTTATCATTCCAACTGTACTCCTTGTTCAGATTCTAAAAGACTTGTTCTCAGGTATTTACTCCAATGAAAAACACATCTGTAAAGTAGACATATACCAGAGGAAGTCAGTTATACTGAGGCCAAGCATTTTGGATTCTGGTCCCTAGCGTACGATACAAACCCAACACAACAGTATCAGGCTCAGACTGCTGGCTTACCACAACAAACAGAATTATATTAAATGTATATTTTCCCTAAATCCAAGGAAAGCGCAGTTTTAAATAAATTAATGTAAAACATGAGTAGAAGAAATGACTGAAACACTAAACATGTACTAGAATATATTAAAGATGAAGATCAAAATTTACAGTTTGAAGAATGATAGTCATAAATGACAACTTTACTGGCACATTCAGTGAAACTGAACCTGAATTATCCAGAGTTGTTAAATTAGTTAAAAGGAAAAGCTCCTAGTAATGAAATCCAACACTAAAAGATTTGATAAACAATAGCACAATTCTACATCCATCAGATATACAAGCAAAAAATAGAGCAAATGCAAAAACAAGAAGTGCGCCCTATCACATGTATAAAATCAAACCAGGAAAAATCACATTTGACGTAGTATGTTTTAGAAAGGCACCACAAAATATTCATTTATACAGAATTAGTGGGGGATAAGACTGTCAGCTGAATAATTGTCCAACCAGCCAAACTGTATTTCTTGCAGTACTTATAATCATTCTGCAGAGAAAGGAAGGAGCGGTCTGCACACACAAGCTATATTTACTAAGAAACTACACATTTCCTGTCAGGTTCCAACAAGGTGAAAGAATAAGACATGTCAGAAAATTAAAAGTATAATAAAATATCAATATTGCAAACTTAATTCATATTCCATTATAACTGACATTAATTAACCTCAACCAAAGATAACCATGTATGCACAAAATATTCCATACTCGATACCTGTAGAATCAGAAGAAGTAAACAGCATTAACAAAACACTGTTTTGCTATTTTACTTCCAATGCACACTTCCAAAAAACTGTAACACAAAAGATTTCCATAAAAAAAACAAAAGGAATAGTTTTTAGTAAGGTTATTTTTTTAAATTGTCATTAATGCAAAATATAATAAAATCAAGTCTGAGTTATACTTAGTTGAATGAATGTGGAAACCACAGGCAAGTTACATAATTGCAGAGAAATTATATCTAATGAAGCTCTAGATTCATTTACCAATAATGTTAGAGGCACAGCTATACAATGAAATGAATAAAGGCAGGAAACATTAATTAAATGTATGGAAAAGTTTAAAAAAACTCTTGAGCTAAACTGAACTTAGATGTATCAGTAAACTCATTGTGTTAACCAACAGTGTGTTTCTACACAAACTACTAAAACAAGCATTAGCCTAAATAATAAAAGCATCTGTTAACCAAACCATAGGTACCACCAGCTGTGTCACTTCCTTATACTAAGACACCAGGAGATGCAAGGAATTTCATTTGAATGGTCAGGGAGATATAACCATTTCCTGGTTAAATATATATCACCTACAGTGGATAAAATATGCTTGATATGTGTAGTGCAAAGGTATTCAGCAAATGAGACAGACATTCAAGTTATTACCACCAAGGCAACCACTCTGGCAGTGAAAATATCACAATGTTTATTATGCACCTGGCCTGAAAATGAACCAATACCTACTTTTGGTTTAAACCCTGCTGCTTATATATTTCAAAAACATGTTTCAGCAAGTATTAGAGGTCATGGGAAATATCAAAAACTTACAAGATGGTTTAATACATTTTGGACAAACACAGATACAGTAGATCATATTTTTTTCAAACACTATGACTGAAAGACAGTGACTTAACTTTCAATGAGAAATGAGTTAAGCATTCATAATTTAGAATTCTGTTGGTGTATTTTCTCATAAAAAGACTTCTTACCCAAAGAAGGCCGAATGAATAAAGGTGGTATCACCTACTTAAGAACCAACTTCAAGTATGCACCCATGACAAACAACAGTTCTGGATTGATTAAGAACTTATCTGCTGTTTTTGACACATCTAAGGAAAGCATCTTCCTGTGTATGGACTAATGACAGGATGATAGGCTTTCACATAAGTTATGTTGCATTTTGATCTGGCTTGACACAGATGCAAGCTAAATTAACTAGAAGCTGTTTTGATGAAAAAGCATAAAGACAAATAGAAACATATAGAATATCACACTAGATTACTCACTGATGTAGAATATATTACTCAGAAACAGAAAAAGAGGCATGAACAATAATCTGATGCTAAGAACAATTTTATTTGAACGTGTATCGAATAACCCTAGCTCTGAACAAACCCTAAACATGGAAACATTGAGTTTTTAATTACAGCACTTTGATTTTCATGCATTAAGAAATAATACATTATAATACATGAAAGCATAGTGTATTATTTAATATAAAATAATAAGTGGTACCACTCATTTTGTTGAGTTGTCAGCTTATTGAGTGGTTTGTTGTGTGGTGAAAGAGATGGTGAGCGAGTGTGATCGACTGTGAATGCAAGCATATGGTGATTGCGTGCATTGGGGTTGTTGTATTTGGTACATGTGCAATGCTGGGATTGTGTGAGTGGTAGAGTTGGTGTTGGGTAAGTCTACGTTTGTTATAGCTGGGTATTAGAGTACGTGATATGTATGCAAATGGATTGTACATTATTTGTTGCAAGTGGATGAGAAGAGGTAGTGGTGTTGCTTATAAGGCTATATGCACCTTACTCCAAGTTTGATAGCTGAGTTAGTATGCATATAATTTAGGGGGTGTAGAGTTACAGGGAGAAAGTTCCCCTGCAAAAATTTGCTGCAAGATCATAGATGTGTGTATTGGTGAATGTGTGCAGTGTATGATTTCATGTTTTTTGCTTTGAGGGTATCTTATGGTTGAGTGTGTGTATGTGTTAATCATTCGCAGTTCATCTATGTGTATGCTTGAATGAGTGAAAAAAGTGTTAACTGAGCATGCTGTGTTAGTGAGCACATATTCGGTTGATATGTATATGTATATATATATATATATATATATATATATATATATATATATATATGTGTGTGTGTGTATGTGTGTGTGTGTGTGTGTGTGTGTATATGTATATATATATATATATATATATATATATATATATATATATATATATATATATATATATATTTCTAATTACTTTTTCAGTCATAGTTATGTTAGATCTTTCAGAATATACTTGTGCTGTATATTGATCTTGTTTTTGTAAACATTCACTTTGTAGCATTAAATCGAACATTTCTTGGACAAATGCTGCACATGTTTGAAGAGCTGTAGGCTGATGTGTCCTGTCAGTGTAATTGAATGAATGCGATTCTTTCACTTACACTGACTGCTTGGGTGCAGTGATTGATTTTTCTGAGATCAGTAGTCAGTGCATGAAGGTACTTTTTCCTTTTTCCCACTGTTGTGTATTCTTTAGTGCTGGTACACTTAAACAGCAGGAGGTGTGGGGTGGTGCAGTGGTGCATGCCTCCCATAAAACACTGTTTTCGCTGTCTCGAGCTTGGTTAAAGAGTTTTGTTAGATGTAATGAAGCCCTCTAGTTTTGTTGGTTTCTACGTCAGCGTACGCTGCAGTCTACATTGAACGAATGACATTGGCTATATTAAATATGATCTTCATGTGCAAGAAACCAATAAAAAATCTAAGCTGCAAAAGTGCATATTAATTCAGTTGCACCAAATGCAGTGCCTAAATCCTTCAGAAGAGATACAGGCAGAAACACATAACCATTAAATAGCCTAACAGGTAATGGAGCTCTGTCTAAAAAATCCATAGTACTAAAATCAGGGATATGTAAAATGATTACATACTTAAAAAGTCTTAAAGCTGGCACAAACATTGCTTTCATTCATAAAGCGGTCATCATGCTGACACAAAAATTGTTTTCGTTTGTAGAGAATTCATCTTAATAAAAAATGAATGACATATAATTCAGCCACTATAAGATGGAGTCGTACAGCATGTAATTCAGTCACTGTAAGATGGAGTTGTACAGCATGTAATTCAGCCACTGTAAGATGGAGTCGTACAGCATGTAATTCAGCCACTGTAAGATGGAGTCGTACAGCATGTAATTCAGCCACTGTAAGATGGAGTCGTACAGCATGTAATTCAGCCACTGTAAGATGGAGTCGTACAGCATGTAATTCAGCCACTATAAGATGGAGTCGTACAGCATGTAATTCAGCCACTGTAAGATGGAGTCGTACAGCATGTAATTCTGCCACTATAAAATGGAGTCGTACAGCATGTAATTCAGCCACTATAAGATGGAGTCATACAGCATGTAATTCAGCCACTATAAGATGGAGTCGTACAGTATGTAATTCAGCCACTATAAGATGGAGTCGTACAGCATGTAATTCAGCCACTGTAAGATGGAGTCATACAGCATGTAATTCAGCCACTATAAGATGGAGTCGTACAGCATGTAATTCAGCCACTATAAGATGGAGTCATACAGCTCAAGCATGTGAGTGTCAATGGGACAATGAAAACGATGGCACTAGTAAAAGAAAAGATTTGGGTTCAAAGGGCAGACATTGCACTTCACCCGCCATCTTTCTCCTAGGGCTTTCCAGGTCCTTTCCCTGGGACTGTGCAATTTTGGAGTTAGTATATATAATTAGCAGGGATTTGCAGGGTACAGCCCCCACATGGGGGGTGATGATTATGTTTTTTTTAAGTAATGTTTCCATGCCCTGAGAAGCAACATCAGTGCATACTTTCTAGGAAGTCAAAGTTTCTGTTTTTGACTTAGAGTGGTTTACTTTCAGGATGTTGACATTTATGTTAGTTGACCAACTGAAGGTAAATCATATGGTGGAATGAGGAAGTACAGGAAAGTATACAGAGAAAGAGGGTGGTGATGAAGAAGGTGGATTGTCAGAGAGATGTAGAAAGTAGACAGGTATATAAGGAGATTAGGTGCATGGCAAAGAGAGAGGTGGCGAAGGCTAAGGATAAGGCATATGAAGAGTTGTATGAAAGTTTGGACACTAAGGTGGGAGAAAAGGACCTGTACCAATTAGCTAGACAGAGGGACTGAGCTAGGAAAGATGTGCAGCAGGTAAAAGTGATAAAGGATAATGAGGGAAACATACTCATAAGCAAGGAGAGTGTGTTGAGCAGATGGAAAGAGTACTTTGATGGGCGGATGAATGAAGAGAATGAGAGGGAGAGAAGGTTGGATGATGTGGGGATAGTAAATCATGAAGTGCAATGGATTAGCAAGGAGGAAGTAAGGATAGCTATGAAGAGGATGAAGAATAGAAAGGCTGTTGGTCCAGATGACATACCTGTGGAAGCATGGAGGTGTTTAGGTGAAATGGCAGTGGAGGTTTTAACTAGATTGTTTAATGAAATCTTGGAAAGTGAGAGGATGCCTGAGGAATGGAGAAAAAGTGCTTTGGTACTGATTTTTAAGAATAAGGGTGATGTGCAGAGCTGTAGTAATTACAAGGGGATTAAACTGATCAGTCACAGCATGAAGATATGGGAAAGAGTAGCGGAAGCTAGGTTAAGAAGGGAGGTAATGATTAGTGATCAGCAATATGGTTTCATGCCAGGAAAGAGCACTACTAATGTGATGTTTGCTCTGAGAGTGTTGATGGAGAAGTACAGAGAAGGTCAGAAGGAGTTGCATTGTGTCCTTGTGGACTTAAAGAAAGCATATGACAGGGTGCCTAGAGAGGAGTTGTGGTATTGTATGAGGAAGTTGGGAGTGTCAGAGAATTATCTAAGAGTGGTCCAGGATATGTACGATGGTAGTGTGACAGCGGTGAGGTCAGCGGTGGGAGTGATGGATGCACTTAAGGTGGAGGTGGAATTACATCAAGGATCAGCTCTGAGCCATTTCTTGTTTGCAATGGTGATGGACAGGTTGACAGACAAGATCAGACAGGAGTCCCCATGGACTACGATGTTTGCAGATGACATTGTGATCTGTAGTGAGAGTAGGGAACAGGTGGAGGAGGCCCTGGAGAAGTGGAGATATGCTCTAGAGAGAAGAGGGATGAAGATCAGCAGGACTAAGACAGAATATATGTGTGTGAATGAGAGAGAGCATAGAGGAATGGTGAGGATGCAGGGAGTAGAGGTGGCGAAGGTGGATGAGTTTAAATACTTGGGATCAACAGCTCAGAGTAATGGTGAGTGTGGAAGAGAGGTAAAGAAGAGAGTACAGGCAGGATGGATTGGGTGGAGAAGAGTGTCAGGAGTGATTTGTGACAGATGAGTACCAGTAAGAATGAAAAGGAAGGTCTACAAGAGTGTAGTGAGACCAGCTATGTTATATGGGTTGGAGACAGTGGCACTGACAAAAAGACAGGAGTCAGAGCTGGATGTGGCAGAATTAAAGATGTTAAGATTTGCACTGGGTGTGACGAGGGTGGACAGGATTAGGAATAAGTATATTAGAGGGTCAGCACAGGTTGGAAGGCTTGGAGACAAACCAGAGAGACAAGATTATGTTGGTTTGGACATGTGCTGAGGAGGGATGCAGAGTATATTGGGAAAAAGATGCTAAGGATGAAGCTGCCAGGTTACAGGAAAAGAGGAAGGTCTAAGATAAGGTTTAGGAATGTGGTGAGAGAGGACATGCAGGTGATTGGTGTGACAGAGCAAGATGCAGAGGGCAGGAAGAAATGGAAACAGATGAACAGATGATCCCTGTGGCGACCCCTAACAGGATCAGCCGAAAGAAGAAAAAGAAGATTATATATATATATATATATATATATATATATATATATATATATATATATATATATATATAAACTCCATATATATGTATCTATGTATGTGTGTGTGCGCGCGCATGTGTGTGTAGATATTTTATTTATATATATATATATATATATATATATATATATATATATATATATATATATATATTTATTTATTTATTTATTTATTTATATGTATAGATAGAAATACACACACAGACATGTTCATATAAACACTATGGCCATGTCTTAAAGATTGTCTCATATAATTAGAGAGCACGAGAAAGAGCATAGAAGTAGAGAGAAAAAAGTTGAAGTCATGCTCAAACATAAAAAGTCTTAAAACAAGTGATAGACATGAGAAGTAACAAAGGTTTTATATGACTGCAGGATATTTCTTAAATGAAAATCACTTTTTCTTGCAGAAATACATTATTTTTTTTTATCTCCTTGACCCTAGGGCAGCACCTGTAGTTCTTGTGCCTGCTGCTTTTCTCTTACTCACACAGAAATGTTCTGTCGAATAAATCATCCTGACACTCCCCTCCCAGTCCTGTATCATGAATTCTTCATCAATCTCCTTGTGACACCGCAGTGTCCTCCACAGGGGGGAGGGGGTTCACCTTGGTGCTGGCAGCAAATTTCAGTGGACCAAGAAAGAGAAGTGTCGGTGTCTGCCTTCAGCGGCCTCATCCCTAGGCATGTGCTAGCACATCAAGTATTAATAAATAATATTGGCTTCTGATGACTGTGGTCATGTGGAAAGCCCTGGAACATCCAGCATGCCCTTTTCAGCACTATCTGCATTAAAGATTTTTTCCTAAAGCTTCTGCTTTTAACCCATGAGTTCCCTAAAACAAAGCATCCCACTCTCCAATGTCTCTGGTTTTAGAAAGTAAGTGATCAAGGCAGTATTAGTGAGGCATGTGCAAAATTAATCCCGCTTACTTGCAAACAAAGTTGAATTTTTTACTTTTTTTCAATCTATGATGATTTTTAATACTTAAAGGCTTTTGTTTCAATACTGCAAGCATGTTGCAGAACAGTGGTTAGTACTAATGTATTCTATGGCCATGATTAGAAGCAGTTGCTTTAAATCGGACTGCACTATACTGATGGGATTAGGTTTAATTCTACACTCCCTTTATAAACACTGAAATATTAATATTTCCTCCTTTTATTATGCAAATAAAAATAAAGATGACTATGCAAGCCAAATGGCACAGTTACTCAAATATTCGATGAAGCTGTGAAAAAAGGGATTTTTTCGCAGTTCATTAAATTATGTATGGCTTATGAAGTAATCAGTACTGCAACATATATTTTACAGAAAACAAGCATTTATTGCCAAGATTACAGAATGTATTTAAAATTGTTTATGTTTTGAAATTTATCAGTCACAATAAGTGTGTGTTAACAGTATTACAAGAAACACAGCATCTTTGATGGGATAGTATGTTTAGTATTTTATTTAAATTATCTTTTCTTCAGTCACCTCAGGTAATACAATTTTCTTGTACATTATTTTATTGTGGAATTGTAAGCAATTGTGTTAACTTTCTTTTTCTTGCCTATCCAATCATTTTTTTTTCACTGTCATGATTTCTCTTCATGTGTAAACCTATAAAGTTTAGTAAAGAGACTGATTCATTGCAACAAAAATTTAAAATTGCTGTATATCTGAAAAGCCCTACTTTTGAGACATGCAATAAATAACGAGCACAGAAATAGCCTGAAGGTTCCCCCATCCACTTCATTAAAAAATCAATCTATTATACATTTATTGTATCCTTTTTCACACGGGAACCAGAGAATGTCGGCAAGCAGTGGGCAAAGGACAACCATTTCTGTACAAGACAGCAGAGACCTTTTAGGTTCCACATCCAATTTCTTTCTTCTTGCCTAGTACCTTTTTATTTCATTATGTGCATTTATTTTGTATCTGTTTATGATTTTTACAGATTTGGTTGTATTCATTACTCTACTGTTAGGTATTTACTGATAGTATTATGTATATGTGTGATCATGTAATTTTAGATCAAATGACTATTTTGTATTTAAACACCTGAGTGGCCTTTGCTTTTAAACACTTGGCAAAGCACCTCATTACAAGGCCTTGTGTGAGTGTTTTAGTAAAAGTCAGTTCTGTAGTTTACTATAGCTGGCTATTTCTTCTTGTGCTGTACATATTGTGTATCTTCTGGATTGGATTTTGCCTGCATTGAACTATAACTTGTTGATTTTTAATTTGAATGCCAACAGTCCTTCACAGGATGTAGACACACCCACACATATTTATCGGTATGAACTGAGATGTAGCAGACTCCTGGAAACATCCATCACAAGCTATACTTTGTACACAGAGGGCAGAAAAATGAATGCTGAGAGGCACCAGCCTTGATTTTTGCATTTCTGTGCCTCTCTAACTCTTTACTCCACAATCACCAGTAGAATATAACACGGATTGTTGTACCTCAGTAACAATCACCAGTAGAATATAACACGGATTGTTGTACCTCAGTAACAATCACCAGTAGAATATAACACGGATTGTTGTACCTCAGTAACAATCACCAGTAGAATATAACACGGATTGTTGTACCTCAGTAACAATCACCAGTAGAATATAACACGGATTTTTGTACCTCAGTAACAATCACCAGTAGAATATAACACGGATTGTTGTACCTCAGTAAAGATCTTCTCAACTTTATTTAAACACTTTGCAGTTTTTTAAGGTCACACATTTTTGGTCCAAAAATCTTTTTTTTTGGGGGGGGGGGACGTCTAACATAAAGAACATTATGTCCGAAGTAAAATGCATTTCAGAATAAGAACAAGACACATTTGTTTCATCACAATGCCCCAACAATAGACAAATGGTCAGAGTTCTGTTCTTATTGACCTTAAATGCAGCTTATTTCTGGAGTAAAAAAAGAAAAAATGTTCTGTATGAGTCAACATCAAAAAAAGTCCAAAAAATATTCCAGTAATCCAAGAAATATCTACCTAAACTTGTATTTTTAGAGAGTATTAAAGAGGATTGCCATTAAAAGTAAGAATGCTGTTCTCTGCCTGGTGTGCTGCGATGATCTAAAAGTAAAAGAATGATCCTCCTATCCCAACATCCAAAATAATTTATTCTCACTGAAGGGTAAGCTACACCTCGAAGCATACTATACGTTTACTACTGCTTCCCATATATTTAAGAAAAACCTTTGCAAGACCATATCATACGCAGATAATCCATTCCAAAGGTTCATTAAAACTAACAATTTGCATTCGAAGAGGGATATCTCTTTCTTAGGAAAGTTGAAATGGCAACTAAAGATGTCTCATTTTAAATCGGATGTGGGCCAACAGGTAACTAAAATATGTAAAGTTTCCTTGCCATATAATGTACGAAGGTTGCATTTGCGGATCCCATGTCAGTTGTTTGTAATGGTGAACAAGGAGGAGTATTGTTATCCACTTGTTATAACATAAAGAAAGCAGTCTTCTAGAACATCTCTCTCCTGCTGTGAAATTGAGCATAATACTGCCTTTTACTCTCTCATAACCTATCTGTAAAACTGACAGTATGGTGCTTACTGAACAGAGAGCTTCTTTGAAGGTGCTGCCAGAACCGAGTGGGGTACTCTGGTTAATGGCTATACATTACTAGAAAGAATGGAAGACTCCATTCAGGAAAGTTTGCGATTCTTGCCAATAGACAAACCCTTTATTAATCCACAATACCCAGATAATATGTTTTTGATTGGCCAAATAAATAGAGGAATCTCATACTTTCTCCCACCAACCTATGACCTGATAGTCAGATTCCAGTAACTACAATTCATTCCTTATTTTTTTTTTCTACCCTGCCTGGGTCAGTACTCTGTTTACTACTTATCAGATAGCACATGACTTCCATTTCAGGAAAGGGCAATTCTAGGCAGAATAAAGCATTACCTTGTACAGAATGTCAAAGGGATGCAGCCCCCATTTATGCATGTGGCTTGAGTAGACCTATGCTTTCATCAGCTGTAGGCAGAAACATTTTTCCTAATAATTCACATTGGATGATCCTCCAGTAAGAAAGAGGCTGATATCTATTGTGCCTTACTGGGATAAGAGGAGCTATAGTATAAAGACAGATATCTCATTTAAACAAAGTTAGCCAGACCAAGTATCTTAAGTGCAGATACCTTTGCTAAGCAGGAAGATTTAAACCCTTTTTATTTCTGTATTGTTTATCTTAGCTCCACTAGGAAGGAATTGACATTAATTTCCAGCAATTATGAAGGTTAAAATTGTGTCATATTGCCATATATGTGACTTGATGAGCTATGCATAGGACATCTAGTGGGACCCTTACCTAGATTATTTAAAGAAAAAGGGAAGATTTTAAATTGATTCATTTTACACCTAATATCCTATCAAAATGCACTGGGGTCTTTGGAACCTGAGGGAGACTTTTCAGTGGATCCACTAACTATAAAACACTATCATCCACAAACCAGTGTAAACAAGTGTGTTGCAAATAACCTGCAAGTGACCCAATAGCTAATATGGAAAGCATGCATAATAGCCATCTGTGTCAAGTGTTATAACTTGTGCCAAAGGTCAGCCCTCTCAACTGCCCTTATTTTGGAAAAATGTTCCTATTTTCAGGCCTGATTTGCACCTGCACAGGATGTCCCTATAGGATATCTCTATTTTTGGAGGTATGACCTTGTTTTCAGTCTTGATTTACTCTTCAGGCAAATTTCTAAATCACTTTCATCACATGTGATTTTTAAAGCTGTGTAGTAGACATAAAACCATATTACATGACCAGCATACTAGTGACAACAATAATGTAAAGAAAGAGGGCACATATATTACAGCTCGTTTTTTTCTGAAAAAAGGCACAATTTTGGAATATAGGTCTATCTAAAGATGTTATCCTGTCTGTTTGATAGTGCACTTATGTTTTTCCATCACATTTATCATTTTCTGTTTTTCAAACCTGTTTCCGAGTAGTGTCCTGGAAGTGCGAAAAGTTTTGTGCTATTTTGTATTCAAATGTTATGCTAATTAGATGTACACAATGTTAGCTGGATATATTTATTTTTCAAGGACCTTTGTTCCTATTTTCAATGTCTACAGATTGAGAGGTATGCCAAGTTGTCTTTGTATAAAACTTTCCACCTACTCAGGAAAGTAACCTTAATATCAAAGGGTTCTAGGGGAGCACATTAAAAAAAAGAAAAAAAATATATATACATTCAGTAGCTCAAGAAAGAGCATTCATGGAATGTCAGCATGTTTGAAAAATTCAACAATTCCTAGCCACAAGTGCAGCCACTCACCAAACCCCTCCCCTCGTGTCACCCCTTTATAAATCCCTACCATGAGTATCGCACTATCTCTATCTTACTTATAACTTTTTTGGATACCTGGACAGTATTTTAATTAGGATTTTCATTTCCATTAGGAGTACTAAAATAGGCCTAATGTCTGATGACAGGGGCACTAAAAATTCCTTTCTTCTACAGAAGCAAAGCAGTTGGTGCTAATCTAGAGGTAAATGGCATGTGCAAAACATCTATGATCTAAAATGAAGTGTTCTGTTACTGGTAATAAATGTTTCTGTGAGCAATGACTGAATTTTTTTTTTTTTTTTAGTTTCATGTTTAAGTATAACATCTCCATTCCTCTTGGAGGTGGACAGTGGTACAGTTAATTCAATGTTACATAAGTCTAGCATGGCATAGTTATGGTCTGAGAGGCATAATTCTCATGTGCTTCCATCACCATATGATGAAGGTTAAAGGACCTAATACAAAAATAGTTTACTTTAATTCACTGGCAGTTCCTTAATTATTTGCAAGTGAAATAAACTCCCTGTATTTAGGTTTAAATGCTTGTTATGTTTTCACCAGGCCAAAATCACTAAGCATCTCTTGAAAAAGCTTAGTAGACCTATAACTTTCTGTTTGAGGAATATTTAGCCATGCAAGATTCATAATAATTATAAAATCCACTCCAATTAATAAAGGAATACCTGGACCACTTAACCTAGCAAGAGCATCCATAAATGACTGAACGTGTCTAAGATTGTCTTTATTAGGACCATAAACCCAAAACAATGTTACCCCCATTTGTTAGAGATTTAACCACAGTCATCTACCATGGCTGTTAACTAGCTGGGAGATTTCCCCCCACTTCAATTTTTATGCACAAATATAGTTGATCCCACTTAGCATATGGCATACAAACGGATTCCCCCATCCTTACCACTTTCTATAAACTACACTACAGTTGCTTTGTTTAGCTTTGTTTCTTGTAATAAAAAAAAAAAAGCTACAGTTACCATCTTCCTTAACAGGATATCTATGCACACACACTGCTTTATGTTTTTTTTTGATAAACCCCTGGTATTCCAAAAGAGAAATTAAGGTGACACCCCCCCCCCCCAATCTAACATTTATCCACAATAACAACTCAAGTAGATATTGATGCCTTCTGATACATAAATGCAATATCCAATGATGTTTTTTTAGAAACAGAACACATACTAATCTCACAAATAAGAAACAAAGCGAGAAAGATGTATTGTACCTTTTGACATCTGCAAAGAGCTCCATTTTGAGGTGGAATGATAACGACCATCTCTTTACACGTAAGGCAGAAGAAACAACGTACTGATATGCTAAGGTGTCAGTGCAATATCGCTTGTTAGCCTAATGCTCTCCCATGCACAGATAACAAGTCAGCACCCTCTTAAGATGCAGATAACCTCATTCAAAATAAATGAATACATACATACATACATACATACATACATAAATACATGCATACATACATACATACATGCATACATACATACATACATACATACATACATGCATACATACATACATACATACATGCATACATGCATACATACATGCATGCATACATACATACATACATACATACATGCATACATACATACATACATACATACATGCATACATACATACATACATACATACATACATGCATACATACATACATACATAAATAAATACAAATTAAAAAAGAGCAAGAGCAGGTTTCCTCCATATTTTATTCACATTTCCAGAAATCACAAACACAAATTACCAGCAATAGTCCAAAGATCATCCAAAAATGAAAAGTCAGTGAAGCAAAAAACAAAAAATCCAGATGACCACCACGGCTTAAAACAGGTTTATTTAGACAAGCGCTTTCATGTAGAACAAGCCACGCTCTCTCAAGTCTTCAATACTTTATATAATTGTCTTAACAACTTTAAATAATTGTCTTAGCCAATGAAATGTTTTTAGGTCTTATTTAAAGGACGTGATGAATTGTATGTGTTGTCTGAAGAAGTTTAATACTGGATTAAACAAAAGCGCTAACCATTTTTGACTCGTATGAGTTTTTTTACAGCTTGGTGCATTGAGTTGTATGCATTTATTTAACTGCTGATAGTCCGGTCTACAGTCTTTGTCGTTTTCATCAGTTTGTTGCTGGTGTTACAGCTTTCATCAATATATTAAGAATTAACTCACCATTATTATGGTCCAGGAAATGCGCAATAAAATGTATTGTATTTATTGTAGTTATTACGCTGTGCACCATTTCAATGATAAGGTTAAAATGTGATCTTTTCAATGAAAAATTTTTTTTTTTCAATAAAGCTGACTGGGTTGCTTCCTTCTTTGTTCTCACATAAGCCAGTTATTCTTAAAACTGCTCTAGTGACTGTTGTTTTAGTTTGTCTAGGTTCAGTTTTGTGTGGTTTTATTTGCAAATCACTAGTCAGAACTGATTGCACACTAGCAGTATAATTTTGGGCCCCCAGCACTCTCTTAACTATCTAGAATATCGTCTCATACTTTTAGTCTGTTCTTCATAAATTGTGTGGACTGAAGTCACTAAATGAGGACAGATATTTGAATTTCAGACTTTATATCCTTCTGAAAATGCATACTAATGAAAAACCTGTCATTCTACCAACTTTTCAACCTTATAAGATCAACAATTAAAATAATTCCTTGATTTTGTGCATTTGGTCCCTCCAGCATTATTTTTGGCTTTGTCATTCTGCTGTTTCTCTAAGGCATCAGAAATGGTCTGCAGCTTTGCTTCTTGTTTAGAATTAGCTGCCTTGGTGATGACTGTATCTTTTATAATATCCTGCATTAACACTTTAAGAATTAGGATCACAGCCTGCATGCCATTAGCATCCACTGCCTGATGAAGAATGAAGGAAGGCATTTTCCTTTTTGTGTTGCAAGATAGATAATTAACATCTAACATGAGAGAACAGTAAAAAGGGGGTGGGCTTAGTTGTCTACACTTACTTTCTGCTTGGCACAGCATACCACACCACAAAATATAAACAAAAGGAAAAACCTTCCTTGGATGAGCTGTGGAATGAAATTTAACTTTGATCTACTCCAGATTACCTTCAATAACATCCAGCCATGCTGCTTTGATGCATTTCAGCACATGCTCTCAGGGTCCCAGAATCTTTTCACTGTTTGTATTTCATGAAATGCATTTATTCATTTATTTTATCATGTGTTAACTGTGTAAGTATGGTCATATTTATAGACCATTTTAGACACGATCTAATGGCACATTAGTTATATGTATATAGTCTGAAGCTGCAAGTAAACCCGTATGCCTTAGGTGTGGTGGAAGAAAGACAGAATATCCAGTGATGATATCAAAGACTCCAAACGTGTGTATTTGAACTTTTGTTTGCTAGATGTTTACGATAGAAAGAATGCACAAACCACAGACGTGTAGTATCCAGATGTTAAAATACATATGTTTGGAGTCTTGAATATTAAGCTTCTGATCTATTGATGTTCTAGGACCCTGATTAATATAAACTCTGATCTGCAATTCTTGTCTCCCATAATGTCATTTACTGATCTACTGAGACATTAGTTATTTAACATGGGCTGGCACCTTGCTCCATAATCTATGTAGATTATGTCTCAAACCAAAGCAAAGCAAACCAAACCAAACCAAACTGTCTTTTTCCCATTGTTTTATGTTTAACTTTACAAGTGAATTCCCCAACAACATTGTGAAATCCATTGATCCCACTCATCAGATATCTGTAGGACTATGAGTACAGTGAGAGGGAGGTCTTTTAACCTAGCTGCATAGATTAGATTTTAATAGCTTGTTGAAATTCACAAACCCCAACCACAAACTGTAAAATCCACAGTAAAAAGTGGCAGGACTCAGAATCAGCAACTAATCCAACTTTATTCACTAAAACAATCACCATTAGTGCTTTTGACTGTAATAAACAAACTTCATCAGATGAGATTCACTTGAATAGTCCACCTTATTTAAAACACACCCCATCATCATGTAGTCAAATGTTTTTTTACATTTTGAAAGTTATCACCCTCTCCAGCAGAAAAAGGCAGTTTTAAAAGAGCAGTTGGTTCGAGCAGCATGAATGACATCATCATATGAAGACTTTGTGGAAGAATGTTTTTGTTAAAGTCTGTTTTTGGGACGTGGATAGCCTGAAGCCTTTGTTGATTCATCCATAGATGAAGTCATGATTAAAAGACAGAACAATGTATATGTGCCTACTTTAAAGCCACAGTTGACACCCCCAAGTAGGCTGGGGACGGTCATCACTTAATGGGGGGCCTGAAGTAATGACTCAAATAAGTGGAACCGTTTTGGCTCTGATTGATAAGTATAACAGTTTCTTTATCACCACTTTTTCTTTAGACCAAGCAGAGCTTAGAAGAATAATCATGAAAAATTGGATAATTATTAGGGAAGATCATGAGTTGGCAAGCAAGTTAGGAGACAAGCCAACAATAATTTTCAGGAGAGGTAAAAACTTAAATGATTTCCTGGAAATGGCTGTTAATTCTTCCTCAATCAAGATTTTTCCATGAAAAGATGTGGGTTTTGTAAAGCTTGCCTCTATATAAAATGTACCCTGGTATTTGTTATCATTGGGACGATTTATAAAATGCAAGGTAATTACAACTGTAATACAAAAAAGTGGTGTGTGCAGCCCTATGTGATTCTTGCATGGCTTTTTATGTGGGCAGGACAGAAAGGGCATTAAAAGATGGGATAAGGGAACATGTGTATGCCATTTCTAAAGCACAAGAAACAAATGCTTTGGCTAGGCAAACTAAATTGCATCCTACACATTGTTTTAAATTTGTTGTTTTGGAGAAGTTGAAATCCAAGGGGTGGTCCTTTGGGGTTGCATTTGGACAAAAAGGAACTGCCGTGGCTATTGAAATGCAATGCAAGAGTGAGTCCAGGCTTAAATGAGTTGATATCTGTTCAGCCACTTTTAAAACTTAAAGCTTTTCAGAGATGAGTGTTTTTACATATATACATATATATATATATATATATATATATATATATATATATATATATATATATATATATATATATATATATATATATATATATGTCTTTGTTAATAATTATTTTAATGGCTGTTTAGTCATTTTTTTCATCTTTTTTAAATATGTTTTTAAGTGGTTCTGTTAGCATTATGTGATGTATTTTACAATGCTTATAACTGTGTGTGGGCTCTATGAATGTGAACCACTGGAAGTCACATGATGATGGCATGTGTTTTAAATATGGAGGACTATTCAAATGAATCTCATCTGATGAAGTTTGTTTATTACAGACGAAAGCACTAATTATGGTTGTTTTAGTGGATAAAGTTGGATTAATTGCCATTTCTGGGTCCTGCTGCTTTTTATTGTGGATTTTACAGATTTCATTATCTTGATTGTGAGAAGTGTTTGAATTCTTTTTAGTTGTATCAGGTGTTTCATTATGCAAGTACGGAGAGTTGTGATGCCTCCTATAATTGGCTGAATCAGTGTAAACTGACAAAATTATTTCTATGGATCATTGTAAAATTCTCCTTGAATTCAATGTGTTATCCCAACACCTTCCTAACTGCTGCACAGACAGTTTAATCAAAGTTAAAAAATTGCCATTTCCTTTATAACAATGTCTGATTTGAGAATAGGATCATCACATTGATGTGTAAAGGTCACAGCATTTTCTCAGAAGTACAGAATTCCATGTTTCTTTATGTTGGACACAAGCCTCTTGTCAGACCCCCCTAATGTAGTGTCTAGACTCCACTTTAGTTCTTTAGTGCATCTGCTGCAATGGATAAGCATTCCCCCACTTGCAATTATTTGTAAAGATCGAACATGAAGAATTAAATATGAAACATTCATCAACAGTACCAGCTGCTTATTCTGACTTTTCTAACAGGTTTAGAAGCCAGGATCTTCCCTTCATGAACCCGTGACAATCTTAGCCTGAGTGAGACATCTCTTATTTATTTCATTCCAGATCTGTAATCAAGATTTCCTTTAGATATATGTTTAAACTGAATGAATGACAGTTATCTGACCCTGCAATGACAGTGCTCTTGTGAATAGGAACTACTCTTACCTGTCACCCCATTATCATAATATTTATCAGTAATCTGTTAAAGTATTACCAGATGGTTGACAATACTATCTATGATAAATTATTAGTTTTATTTTTTTGGTACACCATCCCTAGTTCCCACCTATCAGGCTCAAGTGGATTAATTCCCTATTGGTGGGAATCCTCTATCAGACCCTTTATGGTGAGACATCATCTTTGCAGACATGGGGGTGTTTATTGCACTTGCTGGCATCCTCACAATGGCAGACTTTTTGCGTGAATAGCCTGAATTTTATCCCTTAATGATGATATGGACACCTATATCACCAAAGGGTTGCAGTTAATCAGTAAGTAAAATAGTGGATCTTCTTTGTTGGCTTAAGAGATAACACACTCTTTATGCCAGCTTCTGTTTTCTGACTTGCGTACAGCAGGTAGTTGGAATTTGCCTATACCCCACTGTTGTGCAATCCAGGAGTTGCTACACATACGTAATAAGTGAAATGAAGGTACGGGGGTTTGTCCCCTGCAAAAATATTTTTGCGTTTTTTTTTCTATTATTATTTGTTTCAATCTTCTTTGATCATTGGGTACTCTAGCACAGGCTCCACCTCTATCCTTATGACAGCTAATGTCATGTTCACACCGTGCATCTATGAAGGACTACCCTCAATAGGTTAGGTGGCAACACCAGTGTTATCCTTACAACAGTTTCTACCCATCTGCTTCACCTCTGCCCTCCAGCAGAGATCTGTCAGGGTTTGGATACAAGACCCACCAGGATCCACCCCCCTCACCTCAGGATAGGCATGCCTATCCTTCCAGGCTTTACTAATAATCACCTAAGCCACAAATTGAATTCATGTTGCTGAGTCATTGTCGGGGTTTTATCCATCTACCCTACCACTGTGGCTTTGATTTTTCACTCACTATTTTTGGACCTTTGTGTACTGTGGCCATCATCCTAGCTGCTGCAACGATTTTGTTCTCATACAGTGAGATGTGTTTGAGCTCTTATCCATGTCATAAATGCATCAAGACCCCTATATAGAGCAGAATCCACACTTTTACCCCAAATAATGTATGTATACAATATAAGATGATTGGCTTCAACACTGGTTAAATAACTAATGTCATTCTAAAGGGATTTGGTAGGTTTCAGAATGTAATGAAAGTATTTTTTTTTTGCGGGGGAGATGGTTAAATTCCTCATTTGCCTTTTTTTTCCCAACAAACATCTTTATTAAATTTTCATACATGACATAGGCAATCTTACATTTATACAAATGAAAAACAAACAACATGATACCACTTTAGGTGCAAACAGTATACATCACAGACACCATTTAAACAACTGTGGTTGCAAACATTATACATCACATATAATCTATCCAGTCATTGTCAATTAAGCAATATATGGCTCATTCAAATCAAGTCTCATAAACCTCATTCCTGCTCTGCATATATTGTTCCCACAACTCCCATTTCTTCCTGTGTAGTT
Organism: Protopterus annectens; assembly: GCF_019279795.1. Taxonomy (NCBI): domain Eukaryota; kingdom Metazoa; phylum Chordata; order Ceratodontiformes; family Protopteridae; genus Protopterus; species Protopterus annectens. Next base: position 1,623,944,546 of record NC_056741.1, on the reverse strand, counting down.
TGCTCCCTCCCTTTTCTAAATATCCCAGTTGCAGTTGTTTTATCTCTGTTACTACGTTCACTACTTCTAATAAAGTCGGTCTAGACTTTGATTTTCATTTTCTAGTAAATTGCTCTTTTGTCAGCCACCATAATTAGACTCAGCAAGGCTGAGATTCTTGACAGTTCTACTTGCTTTGCAATGGCTGATCTGCACCCCTTGTTCAAAGGCTTCCATATAGGGGTTAAAGCCTTTGCTGTCTCCAATAGTGCTCTTTTAAGGCAAAATTCAGTCAATAAACATTCCAGTGGAACAAACGTATCCTTATTAAAACAGGATTAAACTAAGGTGACTCTGCTGAATGCCAGAAGGCTAAACAAAAAGCTGCCTTAACTTGTGCACTCCTCCATTGAGAAGGCACCCGTTTACATATAATAACAGAAACATGGTTTAAATGTCCATAACTCACTCCCTCCATATCCGGGTTTGGGACCTTTACATGCCTTCAGACCCAGTGGCACCTGTGTCAGCATGTCCATATTTGCCAGAGGTCATATCACCTCTAGACAGGTTCCCAAAGACCCACAAGTGCTGCTTGTTGAACTACAAATTCAACTAAACAAACGTTAACTACCAGTTCATCTCCTGTTACAGGACTCCTTCCATGACCCCAGAAGATCATGTCAGGTTCCTAAATGTCATGGATGAACATCTTGTTCATTCTGGGGGACTTTAACTACCAGTCAATTGATTGGAATACCTATACCGATAATGTAGGATATACACAAAATTTTTTAGATCTAATAAATAAAGAACTTGGCAAACAATGTTGTTGGTACCCCAAATGGAGGACTAAATATTCTTATTCTGGTGCTTACACATATAATGCCATTATGCACAACTCTGTTTGTAACTCCTTCTCCAATTAAGTCAGACCTTATAGCTAGTAACATTTTCCTTCAAACTATTTAAACCCTCTGAAACCAATATATTAGAATTCAAAGACTTCAGATTTTTCTCAAATTCTTTGATGAAGCTTTTAAAACTGGTTTATAGCAGTGTCACCCTAGACATTGTCTTAGTAGCTAGATTCAAAAATAGATTCATAAAGGAGTTGTATACCAACATAAATAAATAAATAAATAAATCAATAAACAAATAAATAAACAAATAAATAAATGTATGGACTTGGCAGTATCCTGTAGATCTAAATCCAGTGGGATATAAAAGCAAACCACTCTGGCAGCCCACCAAAATAAATAAAAAAATAATAAATAATAAAAAAATAAATAAAAGAAAAAACTCATCAGAGTTTACAAGAAATTTAAAGACGCCCCAAGTCAAGGAAAATATTTAGATTTTGACCAGGAATTAAAAAAAAGACTATTCTATGTACTAAGGCAACTCATGAACTTGGGTTGGCATCTGAAGCTAAGGACAATTGCAGATCTTTCCATAACAACGTACAGAACTCATACTAAATGGAAAAAATAGACGTGGTGAAAAGTGCCCTTATACTAACAAATAAACTGAAGTCAAATTTCACAACTCAGATCACTATCAAAAGCACTATGGTACCTGTATTCCACAATACCCCCTTCCCAAATCATCACTAAAGCACATGTACTAAAATTGCTTTCCAAGACTATTTCTTTCACGGGGCCAGGTAACATACTGGGCTGTTTGTTAAATGGTACTAAACAAGCCCTGGTGGAATCATTCCATAAATTATTTAATCTAGAACTGGCTATATGCTCATTTCCAGAAATATGGTACACAGCACTGGTGATGCCAGTCCATTAAGGTGAACCTACTACTTAACATAGGTCCATCTCCCTGACAAGTCTCATTTGTAAGGCTACCAACACATTATAACATACTTGATTAACATAAACATTATAAATCTCACCGGGATAGAGCCATAGCAATTTGGTTTTGCAAAAGGTAGATCCTGTCTAATGATCCTGCTAAGCTTTTTCAAAATAGTAAACAATCTGTATTGTATTGTTGGTCAGACTGTACACACAGCCTACTTTTATTTGGCTAAGGCATTTAATGCCATCCCCCATGGTATTATAATTAATAAACTAAATGCATTACAAATGAACCACTGTATGATAAGATGGTTATCTAATTAGCTTAAAAGACTGAACCCATATGGAATGGGTGTCCGGGACAGTATCAGATGACATGAAGGTGACTAATGGTGTTTTCTAGGGTTCTGTGTTGGGACCACTTTTACATAGGTTCATAGGTTCACAGGATGATACTAGGCTATTGGCCTAGAGGCCCTTATAAGCCTAGCCAAGAATTTTGCCAATGTTCCCACAAAGTCAGCACCTGTTTCCCCTGTGCAGCAGGGACACAGGTGGGATTACAAGGGGTGTATTTTCTGTTTCCAGTCTAGTCATCCAGGTTCCTCTTAAAGATGGCTATTGAGGTACTCTGCTTGACATGGAGAGACAGGCTATTCCACAGATGGGATAGTCTTTGGGACACAAAGCTATCAAGCCAACAAGTTCTATTAATGTCACAGACCAGGTTAAGGCCTTGTGTGCGGGTTGCGTGAGTGGAGTTTGACTTATGGATATGCAGCAACTCCATCACGGCTGGGTCTGAGATGGCCTTGTATGCTAGACACAGGTTACCTCTGAGCAGTCTACATGAGATTGAGTAGTGGGACAGGGATTTTAGCCTATCTGTATAGGATAGGTGTTTGAGACCCTGGATTTCCTGGTCAGGAACCTCTGTGGTCTCTCCAGCTGCTGTATGTGCTTGGCAAGGTACATGGTGAAGGGGATATTGTACTTGATAATGGGTGTGATAAGGGAGGAGTACAGGGATGTTATGGCCTCCTTAAGAAATACCCTTACTTATGAGGTAGGCCATGTAGAAAGCCTTCAGTACAACAGAGGCAATGGTGGTCAAATGTCATGTTGCTATCAACCTGGGCATCCAAGTCTGTCATGACTGATTGCATGCTTAGTACATTGTTATTAATGTGATAATTAGTGAGGACACCATTTTCCCCAAAGGGGATAATGATTTATTTATTGGCATTCAGTTTGAGGCCATGCTTCTGGCACCAGTCATTAGTTTGGGTAAGGCCCTCTTGTAGGATGTTCTCATCACTAGGGGAATTTAAGACAGTGACCAGCTGGCAGTCATCTGCTAGCTTGGTCAGCCACAGACCATTGGTTTTGACTTGCACCTCAGAAAAAGTATATCCCAAACAGTAGAGGCCCCAAGACTGATCCTTAGGGTATACTGCTCATTACGGTTCTACTACTAGAGGTGGCTTCCCTTATTTTGACTGATTGGGTTCTATCAGTGAGTCAGTTAGCTACCCATCTGGCAACATATGGGTTGGTGGCTAGCTGGGAGAATTTATCTATTATGCCTGAGTGGGGAATAGTGTTGAAGGCTTTGGCTAGATCAAGGTAGGCAGTGTGCACTGTATTCCCCTTGTCCATGGCTTTGTTGACAGTTTTGAAGAAGTTGATCAAGTTTAACAGGCAAGAACTCCCTTTGACAAAATCAAACTGTGTGTGGTCAAGCGTTTGAAGTTTGCCAATGTCTTTGTTTATAAGGTCCATGATAATGGGTTCCATGGCCTTGCAGATCAGGCTAGTTAGGCTGATGGGCCTATAATTGCCTGGATCAGTGGAGGTTCCACATTTGTGTAGAGGGATGATAGTGGCTGCCCTCCATTCAGCTGGGATGAAGATGGTGCTCAGGCTTTGGTTGAATAGGTTGCCTAATTGAGTTGAGAGCTCATGCCTGAGTTCATGTAGGACACAGTCAGGGATGTTGTCAGGTCTCATTGTGACTGTATTTTTTGCCTTTGAGAGGGCATTAAAGACCTGCTCCCTGGTGATGAGGGGAGGGGACAGGTGCTGGGGATATCATGGTTTACGGATGGGGAGGACATGGGGGTGAAGTTTTCACTGAACCTGTCTGCCAGCAGGTTGGCTATATCTGTGGCTTTCGTGTATGTGGTATTCTTGACCACCAGTTCAGAGCAGATTTGGGTGTTACTTTTGAGATTGCAGACCTATGTAAAGAAGGCCTTGTGATTGCCTTAGTGGATGTGGCCAATTTGGACTCAAAATTAGCCTTAGAGGATTGCACTAGTCCCCTTATTTGCTTGTCCGGACAAACAAGAGATTGCTTCTAATTTGGCACCTGCTCTTCTTGGTCCTGGACAACATTTTTTTCCTTTTATCATAGAGTTTGTTTATTGCTGCTGTCCACCAGACAGGTTTACTCTTCCTTGAGGAAGATGATTTGGTGTTGTCAGTTATTGCTGAGTCCATACAGGTATGTAGGTGCTCATAGTTTTTTGGTGTAGGCGGGGATACTAGTGCTAGTTCCAACTGAAGGGATGGTGACTGTGAATCTGCTTATACCTACTCTCAGGAGATTGTAGTCAGCTTTGGAAAAGTGTTTTTGTTTTACCCTGACAAGGGGGGAGTAAGGGGAGACGGTGACTTTGAAAGTCATTGCTTTATGGTCAGATCCTACCAAGGAGGATGACACTGTAGGGGTGCTAAAGTGGCTACTCATGTCGGTTAGTACCAAGTCCATGATATTTTCATCTCTTGTGGGGGTGATGACCAGCTGATCCAATGCATTGGCACTGATAAAGTTGAGGAATCTCTGGGCATTCATGTTTGGGCTAGAACAGGTCTTCCACTCTATGGTTGGGCAGTTAAAGTCACCCAGGAGCAGGGTAGAGGATTGAATCTTGATGGATTCAAGTAAGTCCAGGTTGGTGGAGTGGGCATACTGGTTGGGGGTCCATAGCTAGCTATGATTTGAATAGGTATTTTGCCATCAGTTAACTGCACTTGGAGTGTCTCCTATGCATCATACTATTTGACCAGCCTGGAGGTGTGCATTTCTTTGATAAATATTGAAACTCCACCTCCTTTGGTTTTGTAGCCCTCCATTTGCAGTCTGAAAGTATAGTAGGATCAGTAACCTGGTAAGGCTGTGGTGCTCTCCACAGCTTTGAACCAGCTTTCAGTGAATGCACAAATGTCAGCATCCTCCAGGGTGAGGAATGCTTGCAATGAATGCAGTTTAATGCTAAGAATCCTAGCATTTAGTAGCATGATCTTTAAATTTCTTTTAGAAGAATTGTTTACATTGGTAATTTTGTGCTCATGACGTTGCCTAAAAAAGGCACTATGGGGGAGGCAAGAGTCTTTGCCAGAAGCCTGAAGCCTAGGGGGAGACAGATGAAGACCATCTCTGGCCTGGTCTGTCAAACATGTCCTTCCAGGCTGTCATGTACTGGATCCCCTTGGATTGACACCAGAAACTAAGCCAATTGTTAAAGTCAATAATTTCCTGTTTGTATTGAGGCATTATTCTGGGTGATGGTAGGATGCTGCTTAAGGCTAGGGACATGCCTGCCTGGGACACATACTCAGTGAGCTCAATCATGCCTGTCTTCATATAGTCCAGGGAGGTACAGCTCAAGCCATTCATACCAACATGGACTTTGACAGAGTCATAGCAATGCCTGTTGTTAAGAGACGTGTGTGTATGTGGGATATGGAATATTCTAGCACCTGATAAGTAACTTACCATGACTTTCTCCTTGTCTAGCCTGGTGAGGGGCACATCTGTGTGTCTCATGATAGAGTCTCCTATGACTAGAATGTTGGGTTTATGGCTGGACCTTAGAGGCTGTGAGACACAGGCATGTGTACTATATGTGGTGCTTGGTGCTGTGGGTTGTGATGTGCGTGCATATTTTTGCTTTGGAGGTCCCTTTTGTTTAAGTATGTTTTTGTTGAGTACCTCTCCATATGTAGGAGTGTGTTGTACAGGTGTGGGTGGTATTAGAGGTGTGGTGTTTGTAGTGTTTCAGCAGATGACCTTCTCAGTACCAGATGTACTGGCTTGTCACTGAGACAGTAAGGATTCTAGGTTCTTAATGTAATTGCATCTCTCTCATATTGTGTTCCTAGGTGGTAGTAGTAGAGGGTTGCCCATGTACATGATGCAGTTTCTACACTGTCTCAGGATGCCCACATCAACCAGATTAGCATGTGGAACCATAGGAAATTGTCCATCCATGGTTGTCAAAATCTGTGGAAGAGAGGTCAGGGATAGCAGAGTTGATACTATATGAGGAAAGTACCTATTTGTGTGAGGAGGGCCTCACTTATACAGGAGTGATGGTAAGGGAAAAAATGCAGCTGAGATACTTCACAAAGGGTTAAAATAGTGCTGCGGTGGTGCACAACATGCAAGCAAGCTCAGACCTGAGCAAACGTGGAATTTAAATACCACAAAAATGAAAGTAAAATAGAAACATTGGAACTGACTAATCGACCCTTGTCCTTGAGCACTTAGCCAAACACCCTACTCCAGACCAGTTCCAACCAGTTCACTTACTCCCACTAAGTGCAGGCAGGCCCCAGCCAAAACAAGATGGCATAGCAGGACACGCAGGAATCACAGAAACAGATCAGGATATAGCAGAACCTGTAACCAAACTATGCTAAAGATATTTAAACTCTGTTTAGGTCGATTTAACACAGGAGAACAGATATTCACTTAAATATAACAGTACCAAACAAGAGCAAACTGATTTAGACAAATTAACCAATTAGCCAATAAATAAAGCTCAAAACTGAGCCTTGTTCCAGAAATCTTCAATCAGATGAGTTCTAGCTGCACACTCCTGCCACTAGGGTTCTCAAGTTATACAAACAGAGCTATATTCAGCAGGTCTAAATCTAGTCTATGCTACAGCAAGCAAGGTGCACAAATTTCATAAAGAAACAGTTCAAATAAGTAGGCAGAATGAGCCTTCAACCAGCAATTTCCAGCTCAGAAAGGCAGACCCTTCTTCTCTCCTTTCACAAGAGTGAAGACCACAAACCTTCTTAATGTAAAATAACTGGCCTGAAGCCCATGTGCTTAAACCAGAACTAAGATACTTTTAGAATAACAGGCACACTAAGCCTGCAACCATCAATTTCCAACTTAGAAGGGTGTAAGCTACCTATCCTGCCACAAGAGTGTAGACCACAAACCTTCCTAATGTAAAAAACTGGCCTGAATCCCAAGTGCTTAAACCAAAAGGCTTAGGATAACAGTTACAATTTAATTAGGCTACTAACAAGCAGTAATAAATGCAGCAGAATAAATGGAAGTGAATACTTTTAAGAAGAAGCAGCAAAAGCAACATGAAGTAATAAAAAAGGAATAAACACATATGCATTAAAAAGCAGATGAATAAAATGCATTTTTTCTAGGTTAAGAGGGAAGGGAGGAAACAAGATAATTCAAGGTTGAAAAGCTAAGGGGGTGGGCCTTCTCAAATGATCGCCCTCTGCTCAGTAGAATGAGCTGATGAGATGGTACTAGGAGGAGTGTCCAAAATAAGATTTATAGTAGGGGTGGGAAACTCAATGGAAGGGAAAAATGCCAACTCAGATCAGCACTATTCAGAACAAGCAGGCAAACAAGCAAGCCAAACACTTCATCTAAATGCAGATATTTCTAAATAAAAGAGCAATGCTGTTTCTCAGCTCCCCCACTAACTAACTGGTGTTATTCACAGTTTTCAAAGGAATTCTTTGGTAACTTTTTTAACTGACCATAACTAAGAACTCTTAAAACTTCAACAGAACAGAAAACTTAAAACAAAACAAAAATAATACTTGAATAAGATACAAAATAGAAGTGATCAAACTTTAAATGAAGAGCTTCAATTCAAAATAAAATGCAGCCTCAAATCAGCAATATTCAGAGCAAGCAGGCCAAACAAACATTTCAGCTACTTGTATTTAACTCTGTTCTCCAAACTAAAAAACACATGACTGCAAACTGGAAGTCGTTATCAAAAGCATCTGTGACTCAGAAACACTCCAGCAGAAGCTTACACTTATAAATGCCTGTTGAATTGAAAATGAGCTTAAATTAAATGCTAAAAATGCAATATTGTCATATTTAACAGACACACCATCCCGCCAGAAATACCCCATTTCAAAATGAAAATGTAGTTAGAGACCTGGGAATCTGAGTTGATAATGCCCTGTCTTTTGATCATCACATAGCAGAGGTTGTTAGGAAATTATGTTACCTGGTGCAGCTGATCTTCAGTGGAATATCATCCATATCTAAAGATGATTTTGTCCCCTTGTGTTTAGCACTGATCAGAACAACTGCAAAATGCAATGCCCTCTTTTGGATGTGCCTCACCAGACATATCAAACAATTGTAATGATCCCAAACATTGCTAAGAAAGAGAATTACAGCTTTAAAATTCCTAGGCTATCAGAAAAGACTAGAAACACTGATCTCTCTTTCTGTGTCTTATAGGCTCATCAGATGAGACCTATGCCTTGCCTTTTGTGGAATCAGGGACCATGTAGTGCAGGATCTCTTATAGTTTGGCAAAGCAAACAGTCCCACAAGTATCAGAATAAGGAATTTTAATCTGCTTCCTCAGACCAATAAAAACAGGTAGAGAGAGAGATTCATTACTCAGCATCTCCCTCACCTCTGGAATGGACTGCCCCTGCTGATAAAGCAGTGTGATAATCTATCTTCCTTCAAGCAAGATTTGAAAAATTGGCTGGGTATTCATACTTTCTCCCCATGGTTGAGTGGCATAGCCATCATAGGAAGTACAGTTTAGGGCAAGAATTGGGAAAATGTAATGGTTGCAAGACTGAGTAGCTTTGAACTTCCTATGATCATACTGAACATGCAGCTTGGCTCTTAGGTCACAGGTCTGAGGCATGCCCTAGGGGAAAGTGAAAACTATGGAAAAGAGTTCTGTCTCGGGGTCTCGAAACTGTGGAGTTGGTCCAATAAGGACTTTTTTATACACCACCTTTTCCTCCATCACCCTGTTCTCTGGAAGAGTGCCAGTTTAGATCTTGCAATATAAGTGTCAGCACTATGTTTTATCCATCTGGACTAGTCACATAGAAATACATCACTTGGTAGAATCAGTGTGCTGCCCTGGTGATACACTGCTGCTGTTACTGTACTCTGATACATCATCCGATAAACATTATAGTGATCATTGCATCACTCTCATGATATACAGATTGGCATGTATAACTTACTTACTTCCTTTCATCCATCTTCTCCAACACTCAGATCTGCTAACCAAACACTTGCCTGCGGCACAGTTAGGGCTTTATTCCTTCTGAGACACAGATTATGTTAGTTTTTAATTTTGTATACAGAAGCCCTAAACTTTTATCTGATCCTATATGGCTGCTTCATTTTCATCTCTGCATCACCCTTGTCAGAACTAAATGGCTAGCAGTTGAACACACTGCCAGCCTACTATTAGGCTCTTTCCTATTCAAACTGTTACAAACTACTTCCTGCATCTTGCAGCCAAACCCCAGTTAGAACACACCGTCTATATTCTCAGGAACCTCTCCCAAGCAGAGCCAACTGTACAAAATACTCAAGACAAATTATACTTTCAAGACTATTTGTTCTTTATTCTCGCACCATATCTCTGGCAATCTTTACCCAATGCCTTAACAAATGAGCTTGTATCCCCACCTTCAGAGCACAGTTCAAAAAACACCTCCATTGCAAAGCTGAATGTAGATTATTGTCTGTTAGACACATTACATAATCTCTATCTGCCTCACCTTTCACCTCTTTACCTCATACTTTGTTTACAATCTTTGTCTGAATTTCATATCTTGTGGTAAATTAACCTAATACTTTATTCTTAACTTTGCTCATAAACTCTTCCACCATCAGATTACACTTTTTTTTATTTGTCTTCCTGCATCTACATAAATAGCTATTTTCCATTTTTGCCTGTGACTTTGTTTACCTGGATTGTACTTGCAAATGGTCAAGAGTGATCAGTGTAGCGGCTATACTACTAGATGTAAAACAATGCAAAATAAAAGTAAAATAATAAAGACTGTTCGTATAACATTTTTTTTGAAAAAGGCTATAATGTCATTAATACATTGCAATCTGTCTACTTTTTTAATAAATGTTATGTATCCTCTATTTTGTAAAATGTTAAGTGGCTAGATTTGCTAATTTTCTTATGCATTGTATGTCTTGGAGCCTTTTTCCCTGGGCCACCGCTGAAAATGGACTTGTTGTCCAGTCATACTTTCCTGGTAAACAAATGTAAAATAATAATTAATAAATAAATAAATAAATAAAATGTCCCAGTTTTCTATTTCTCGCCCCCCAGCTTTTTGGTAATTTAAGTATTTTTTTTTTTATGTTTTTGAAAGTATAATGGCTATAAGTTATGGTCAGTAATTATTTAATTGTATTTTAGCAACATATCGCATTCCTAACATCCACCCTTTATTTGTCCTGATGTAGTTAAATAAACACCGATGAAAATGATGTTTAACTACATAAACACCACTGAAAACGTCACAAAGCAACCACCTGGTAAAAATGGAATCAAAAATAATAATAGTAAAAAAAGAATAAATTAGAGTCATAAGCATGTTTTTTTTATTAAAAGTAACAGCTTTTGCCTTCCTCTGAAGAGACTTCTTCAAACTGAAAAACTAGGTATTCATGGTTAGTAAAAAATAAATAAATAAATAATCAAAAATTCCATTAAAATGCAGTAATTTTTAAGTGTTTTTTTTTGTGCTGGACTTTAAATATCAGAGGTTGTGATTTATAAAATTAGTTAGATTTTTGGGTGTAAGAATGGCAAATTAAAATGAACTTTTTTTTTCCCAAGACTATATAAGCATATTAATTGCAAAGCTGTTTCAAAGGGAGGCCCATTAAACATTAAAGGGGTATTTTTTCTTGTCTCATTATTTGCATGTTACATTTTGAATGGTTAATCGCATACGGAGAGAGATCCCTGATAACGAACAGACAATCCAGGCTAAAATAGTCAACCTGGCATGGAAGGTACTGAGATGGGGCAGGAGAAAAATGAGGAGCTAAGCTCTCTCACTTCTGTCAGGGTTTGAGTGGAAGGGCACAACTCTTGGAACATGTAACCCACTAAGATCCTCTGGTGAATGAAGAGCTAAAGAAAACATTTGCCTCAAGGAAGGGAGGAGGATGCCTGAAGACTTGTATCACTTTACAAATCACATACAAATCCCACACAAACCCACTGCATACCCCACCCCAGAGGTGCCAGGCACATGCACAGTGGAAAACAGTAAAGAATAAGAAAAAAATCCAGTCCCCAAACAGATGATAGAGCACTGTTGCTTGGAAGCTAGGCCTTCTTCAGAAGGGAAATGCATGAACAATAGTGCTGTGTGACCCCTGTGAGAACAAATGCATTAGTAGGCCAAAGGAATGGAAGCTTAATGGTGAAGAGGGCGACTGGGACTGACAATTTGTGTGAGAGAAACCAGTGGGTAATATGACAAATGAGAAGGAGGGATGCAAGGATGGCAAAATCAAGTGTGATTCAGGAATTGCTAGGACTCAGATAATGGTTAGAGAAGAGATGGCATGAGTGATGAGACTGGGACTCAATAAATATAATACAGAGCCCAGGTTAATGAATTACTGGAGCTGAGGGGGAATAGATTGGGAAGAACTATGAGGAAAAGGGGTGGAAGTGAAGCAGAAATTACAATATGTAGATTAAGAAGCAATAGCAAGTTTTTGACCAGTTAAATCAAGTAACTTAACAATTAGAGTAACATTTGCTGACTAGGTGAGGTTGGATTGGTAGTCTAAATTGGAGGTAAGTTTTCATTTGTTAATTCAAAGGCAAGTCTCTCATATGTGCAAATGTTTGGTATGCAAGTAAGAAAGCAAAGGTTGAAGATACATGCAGATTGACTGTAAAATCTGTATAGACATGTGCAAGTTGTAAACTGTGGATCAAAGATGATGCATCATATGCACCAAGCTGCAGGTAAATATAATGACAAGCATGTATCTATAGTTTCACCACATAAGTAATGCATACAATAAACTGGAACCTGGCATTTCTTGAACAACATGTTTATCATTGCAGTCATACAGTGCCCCTATGAGAATAACAGTCATGCCAATTACTTACACCTTCTGTCCAATGACCTGATCATCCCAAGAACAAGAGGGCCACCCTAGACTTTCAATTTGTTGGCAATATGGCATTCAGGGCATAAGATGTGTAAGATGCTAGTGAAAGACCAATGCCACATCAGGTATGAGTATGTATTAGTAGCAATGGGTACCTTTCAAAAATCTGCATGGGGCACAACTGGAATAGTATGGGTCAACTGGATTCTTACCTTACTCTGATCATCAAAGTAGAAGACCTCCAGGATTACATAGATACTGCCTAGCACACAGGCCAAATGATCACCACTGTTAACATGCTGTCACACTGTGGCTTGGACATCTGGAGTAATCAACTATATCACCTTCTTAAAGCATGACCTCAGCTATGAAGATACCCATGCATATGTAAACTAGCATGGCTTCTACTCTTTATATGTGCAGGTTGTGTGCACTCATAATAAAGGAACGTTTAAGCAGATTGACTGGGACATGCCAGCAGAAATTACTGAACACCTTTCTGGCAGTAGGGAAAGTAATATTAGTAGCGTGTTGAACTGCAGATGTATGTGCAACAGAACTGTGATGTGGGGTGGAGGCAAACTGCAAACATGCACATGCAAACCATGTTAAGGATCTGATATGGAAGGCATTGTCATTATTTTCATGACAGGACATTAAAATGTAGAGTATCTGTTTGCTTTCATATGTTAATTAAAGGATAAGTCCTGCAGATCTGAAAAAGGTTGGTATGCAATTATGGAATTGGATGCTGATGATGCATATTGGCTATATGTGCTTTGTATACTGAAGTGTAATTCAAAAATGATATATCATATGTACCAAGCTATACCACTTTAGAAAAGGCACCATAAGTGTCATTTGACTGCATGATGTGCTGATGCATGGAAATGTAGGATGTCGGCAGAAGTTTAATACTACAGCCATAAGCACCTGTCAGGATACATAACAAGAATGAGCTCAGCAATGACCATTCCTAACATGCCTTTTGAAATGTCTACCCACTTAGCACTGCTCACGGATGATCTAGCAGATGAGCAGTAGAACACGAACACACCTACATGGTTATGTGGACTGGGTGCCAGAGGAAGGCTGATAATGCATATGTTGTGTGTACGCACAGCTGTAAATGAAAAGCATTGCTACACAGCATGGATGCACGCAGATCATGCAGTTCTTGTGTCTTGAAATAATGTGTATACATTGAGGGAAAGAACTATACAATGCAGATGGTAAATCTGCATGCAGTGGTTCATAGAACAGTGATTTTGCAACAGATATCATGGTAGCAGCCTGTTGCTGAAAACTGTATGTTGCATTCAGGAGACCATGGATCTGGCATGAGAGAAGCATTATCATGGACATTTGCTTCTGGAATGTGTGGATCACAGTTATCTCCAATCCATCTCTGACATACAGACATCTATCATGGCATCCTGCTCTACTATGTAAAACAGCACATGACCCGCAGTCCTATCTGTATCTTGTAAAACTATTGCAGTCCTGGACTATGCTGACATGTTTCTCTTAAGATTTTGGTATGCTGCACCAGAATGTCACCAACAGCAATATCTTAGCTCCAACATTAATTTGACCATAGTTATTCTGTTGTAGTAATGTTGGAGCAGTTGACACAATCACAGAAGAACCAGATACAGCAGCAGATATGAACAATATGTAGTCTCACAACAGGAGATCACCAACACGGAGTTCCACTGCTTATGTCCAGCAAAAATGTTAATTATCACAGTGCACATTGCTGGATAATGTACACCACTCAATTCCTACAGCATAACTGATGATTCCGACCAGTGATATAGCAAAAATGTACATCTCAATCACACTGGCCTTGCTTGTGATTCATACAGCACTGGTAGTTCCTCACTTGAACCTAGCCTTAATCAACAGCACACTGACCTCATCGACCCTCTAAAAGGCAACAGAATTGAAGAAACAGCAGTCACCCCTATCTGCTGACAACCCCATGTTTATGGTAGATTATGTATCTCCATGTGCCTTGATTGTCCTAGTTGTAGATGACTGTTGTGTATCTGTTGATGAAATGCATATGGTAGGCAATTGCAATGCAACTAATGTGAAAACACTTAGGCCTTAACAATGCATCCATGCTTGGCTACAGCCTGTGCTCCTCTTCATTGGCCATTGATTTTGCTGCATGGAATACGGACGAGGGCTACCCAATACCTGTGAAATGTATTGCCATTCACATGTCATGTCAGCTGCAGTTCTCCAAAGTTATGTATCCATGTCATCCAGCTATATCTATGTGTTTGCTGCTGGACACCAACATCAGTACCACCAGGCACATCATTGATGAATTTTTAAAGATGATAGATACCAAAAATATCTCAGTGGAGGTAGCACGAGGATGATATATTTTCCATCTCATTTCCATGCTACCTTAATTTTGGCTGTTTATTTCATAACAATAATGCTTTTTCAGTAAAGTGGTCACGGCTCTAATAGTGGTAATGGCTGTCATCTCATGTAATTGACAGCATTAAGTCTACCTGTATTATGTCAATTATGTCAAAGAGAACCTAATTCTCCTCCTAAGTGAACTTTCTTTACCCCAACATGTTTTTTCTGTCCAGTGTTGTGCAGTAGGTAGGGGATACATTGCAGAAGTCATGGATATAGTGCAGTCCTCCTAGATACAGCAATAATTCTAAAATCTATATATGGCTTGGTGCACCAAACAGGATATTTAAAATACAATGATATAACAAAGACTTAATGAGATATAAACAGGGTTACATACAGATGCTTGATTAGGCACTAGTCACTATGGCAGTGACTATGAACTGTGCACCCTCCTCCTTTTATGAAACACACAAGGTGGGGCTGCCATGCAGTTATGCAGGAGCACAATGAACATGCCATTACTTTATCTGCATGTTACATTCTCAAAGCAGTAATGAAGCAGGATGGCAAATGCATGTTTTCCGCATTTAAATCTGCAATTTTCCAGTCATATCCCGGAAAGCTCACAACAGTAGTTGGCAGGATACTGTGTACTGAAGTGACATCTGTCTGTCTGTCTCATTCACGGCGCACTCATGAAGGACAGCTCAGGTGGCCTATGGCATCATAAAGACACATGCACACCATTACCATTCCAAGTGCAGCCAGCATTTCGGAAATCTACCTACAAACGTTTGTGCACGTGTAACAAATGTCTGACAACTGACAGTTGACATGTATGTCCTATGTATCAGTCTGATGTTACTTGGAGTCTATAGTCTTCATGAGTTGTTTCATGTATTATGTCAGGCATTTATCTGTAAAGGAATTTATAGATGGAGTTCCTAGAATCAGCTTGTTGTAACATCACCAGTCAACTCATTACAGATATGTGTACAGGCAAACAGTGCCAGAAAAAAAAATACTTTATATTTTATTTGGTTTTGCTTACTGGGATTTTGTGACTGGGCTTAGTCAAAAAAAATCATTTTCATGGGAGGTCTGGGGAAAAAAGTTCCAACAAATTACAAATATTTTAAATAGACATTCAGTAATAAACATGAACAGACATTAAATAATACATTGATGATTACACATACATTCATTAATTAATTACATTCATATGAAAGTAGAGTGATCTATTACAGTATAAAATATACTTGTGCATTAGTAGATGTTGAACATTGAGCATTAGAAGAGGTGTATTATTGAATTTGTCGGACAGATAATAGATCAAGTGATTAGTGCTTAGAAATTCAAAGAAACAGAGGTGAGCGAAGGAAGCAACACGTGAAGGGGCACAACACTAGGCAGACTACAAAGGAAAAGGCAAACTATAGTTAAAGCAAGTACGCTGGTGTATCTTTAGGCAGCAGTAGCAGGTTTCTTATCCTTCTTTATAAGAACCTTTTATGAGTTTGTTATTTAGTTTTCAGAGCTTACCCCCTCCATCATTGTCCAATACACTACCACCTCATCAAAACACCCATTATCCAATTACACTCCCACCTCATCAACAAACCCACCCTCTTACACCCACCCCCTAGCTCCCATCAGTCTCCTCCCTCATTGATATACTTAACTTGATCCTCAACCAACTAAACACCACATTCATCCATATCTTATCTCTATTTCCATCATGCTATCAAAACCTACATCCTTCTTAACCCACATGCTACTTCTTCTAACCCTATCCCATGTCTACTGTCTTTCACAGCCCCTTATCTCTCACCACTCCCCATCTTGTCGCATTATAAGCATAGTTCCCATACTACACTCACATTCACCCATTCTAATATCCCCTAATCTATACCCCCATCAGTAACTATCCACTATTTCCTACAAACTCATATAAGCACTCTACCCCATGCCTAACCAACCAAACCCTTAGGAACCTATTAACACTCAACTCCAATAACAATCAACTCAAGTACCTCTCCAGCATTTTTCAACTCCTAATCACTATCCTTCTATCTGGTGATATACATCCAAATCCTGGCCCCCATACCCACTACTCTACTTGCAAATCCACCTTTTTCACCTCTCTAAATGCCCAAAGCATAGCAAACAAAATACCCAGCCTCCATGCTTGGTTTCTCCATAACAAACCAGATATCTTGTCTATTTCTGAAACTTGGTTAAAACCTCATATAAAGGACTCAGAAATAGTACTCTATAACCAGACCCTCCAAAGATTACTCCAGTGGTAGTATCCTAGACTGGATCTTAGTCGCTCATCCCTATTATTTCTCTGACAGTGGCACACTCCCTGACTCATTCGGCGATCACCTTCCCACTTTTGCTCATCACCTTACTTCTCCTCCACAGTTATCTCATAACTATATCTCTACTCGCAACCTAAACAATTTCAATCTCTCTCCCTTTTCTAACTCTCTAAAATCAATAAACTGGAGCCCACTAAGAATTCTACCCCTAGAAAATGCTGTCACCTACTTCATCACAACTTTCCTAAACCTTTTAGACAGCTATGCCCCTCAAAAACCAAAAGAATAAAAAGTAATACAGTCCCTTGGCTAACCAAAAATACACTGGCTGCCATGCAGATTAGAGATAAAGCCTGGTCAAGCCACAAGGAAAATAAAAAATAAAACTCCCTCCACTCTCTGAGTATAAATCACTTCGCAATAAAGTTAAAAAGCTTGTTACAACAGACTGTAAAACTTATTTCATCTCACTACAAAATAATCATAAAATAAATCCACAGAAATTTTGGAATGGTATCTTCACTCTCCTTAACCCTGGCAAAAAAGAAAACCCATGTCCAGATCCCGATGCTCTAGACATAGATCTAGCCACACAATTTAACTCTTTTCATCAACTCAATTTCCAAACTAACCTCATCCTTCTCTACCAGTACTACACCCCCTACCTCCACCTCCCCTTTCCTGGCCTCACTCTCACCATTACTTCCCAATACCTCCACCTCCCAACCCCCTCCTTTCTCAGTAAAACCCATACCCATATCTTCCATAAAAACCTCAAACTTTAAAAATGAAAACCATGGTCTAATGCCCCAGATAACATACCCTCACACTTTCTAACTATAGCTGTTGAAGCTGTTGCCTTACCCATCACCATACTAATCAACCGTTCTATCCAAGAAAGTCATGTACCCCAACTTTGGAAAAAGGCCTTCATTATACCTCTGCACAAAGGGGGTAGCAATAATGATATTACAAACTTCTGCCCTATTGCCATTCTATCCCCCATCTCTAAACTCCTTGAAAAATGTATCCATCTTCAACTATTTCCCTACCTTACCGACAGTCACTTACTTACTCCAACACAGCATGGATTTAGACCTGGCCATAGTACCATACTGCCCTTCGTTCCTTCTTAGAAACTGTTAACAAAGCCCATGACTCTGGTTGCATAGTATCCACCCTCCTACTCGACCTCTCTAAGGTCATCGATACAATATCTCATAACCTTCTCTAAGCTAAACTCTCTAAACTAAACATATCTCTGTCCACCCTCAAATGGATTGATAGCTATCTCTCAAATAGACACCAGGCAGTCAAATGGAAAACAGCCAACTCCTCCTTCCTTGACACCCACACAGAAGTCCCCCAAGGTTCTATACTGGGTCCCCTCCTCTTCAATATATTTATAAACAATTTCCATCGATCAATCCCTAATGTAAAACTTATCCAATATGCCTACGATTCAACCATTATATGTTCTGCCACCTCCATCCCCGCACTAATAAAGCTCACACAAGAAACTTTTTCTACCACAGAACACTGGATGTTAGATAATCACCTAGCACACAATGCCTCAAAAAACAAACTAATGTTATTTACCCCTACAAAAACAAACATCATTGACAAGAATTAATTTGCCATCAAAAGCCATAACAATACATCTCTAGAATTAGTATCTGAGGCTAAATTACTAGGAGTCATCATTGATGACCAACTCAAATTCACCTCTCACCTACAAATAAACATAAAAAAATCCACCATAAACATGGCATGCTTTGCCACAACAATCACTACCTTACTCCTTCTACTAAATGTATTCTCTCAACCACATATCTTATCCCTTCTCTTCTCTATGGTGCTGCATTTCTTACAAATGTTCAATCCTCTCTTAAGACAAAACTTTCCTCTTGCATTTACAAAATTGCAAAGTTTGCCACAAGTCAAAAGTCCTCTTCCCATCACTGTCTAGCCCTTCGTCAAATAAATTGGTTAGAGCTGCCCAGTTATCTCTCCTTTATTCAACTCACTCATGCCCACAAACTCATCTTCTCCCCCTCCCTCTGTCCCTCCCTATCCTCTATCTTCAAAATGCACCTCCCTGAATGACTATTAAGATCTAACAATCAGAACCTAATAGAACTGCATAAACCTACCCGTTCCTCAGGCAAAAATCTCCTGTCCTTTGCCCTCACATGCCAATGGAACTCCCTCCCTACCTCCATCCATCAGTACCACTAGAAACCTATCTTCCTTTAAAAACTTACTCCACTCACACATAATTTCTCAGTTGGATTGCTCCTGCTCCCACCCATCTTAATCTTTCATCTTAGTCTTCTTCAACTCCATACATGGTTTTAGCAAGTTCCGATTCATGTGCAAATAACTACTCTTGATTTACAATGTTAATATTTTTTACCTCAGATATTGTCTCTGTTAAATGAGATATTTTATCTGTAATTTATATAACTTAAACTTTCACTGTCATTTTTTTTCTTTAGAGATTATATGTTTAAATGCAATTTTTACTAGTACTTTAGTACTTACTATAACAAAAAGAAAACTTCTATTGTAACATTGTTTGTAATTTTGTCTGTAATTATTGTTTGTTTTTGGAGCTTTACTCCCAAGGACTCCATTGAAAACAGGTTCTTCTTGGCCCAATGGACTATCCTGGTTAACCAACTGCAAATAAATAAATAAAAAGTTGGAGTAGAAATTATAATGTTGTAGTTAAGAGTTGGAATATAAAGCAGGTTCAGAGTAAACTGTATACATGGCGATCGTAAGGTTTATATTAGAAGTATGGAGGAGAGAGGTGGGCAGTGTGACAAAATAATGTACAGAGCTGGAAGATGCTTGAACAACCATTTAGGTACTGGTGAAGACTGGTTGTGGGCTGTAGGATTCTGACTGAAGATAAATGGTCTGATGATATGGCAAGCTAAGGATAACAGCAGTATGTATCCTGGTGATGCACAGGAGCTGATTCTTTGTTTTGACAAGTTAAGTTCTAGGTGTGTGTTTAATACGTCTACATTATGAGTGGATTTCAGTGGAAGTGGGATATAGTTTCATATTTTAGCTACACTATTTAAATACAGAGAGTTAACTGCAGTATTAGATGACTTGATTATAGTGACTAGTGATTTTGATTTAGAACATAAAATTCTATTTGTGGAGTAGTGTTGTATGAAGTTGCTAAGAGCTGGGCAATTTTTTCTGGCTTGTAGAGAAGTCTGTGTATTGTACTGAGCTAAGAAAGAACTAGGTGATGTGGTAGTTCTAACCAGTTTGATTATCTGAGGGCTAGGCAGTGGTGTGTTCTATTCTAGTCGTTTAATGTAAATTTGGCTATTTCATTATAACAGTGCTCCTCAAGTTTGGACAGTGGTGAAACTTAAGTTTAGTAAAGATTGGGGCAGAATACAGGAAAGATGGCAATAAGAAAGTAGAGACTATACATGTTGTGGCTATGTCAGTGAGGTTGTTTTTGCTCTGTATAATTTGTCTAGTTTTTGATGAGTTTTTTTAACCACATGTAATACATGGTGGCTGAATTTCAACTTGTCATCTATGATGACAACCAGTAATTATCTGTGGTTTACTTGTTCTACTATCTTGGTGTTGGCAGAGACAGTGGTAAATAGTGTGCCTTGGTAATGATAGGTTGTGGGGTGAAAAGCAATAATTTAGTTTTTTAGGGTTAGAAGAATTTTTCAACCATGATTTAGTCTACAAGAAGGATTATTGTTTAAGGTCTTCAAGTTTAGAGAGATTTGGCAGAGCAGATTAGAACTGAGTCATCAGTCTTTGGAACTAGGGTAGCATTTTTTGAAGAAGGGTAGAGATCACTGATGAATATATTGACAAGTATGGGGCCTAGTATAGATCCTTGTGGGACACCAATACTTACTGACATTAAGTAATGTCAATTAAGATGGAGAAATCATTGTTCCATTTCACTGCTTGTGTTCTGTTTGAGATCTGGTTATAGAATCGATGCAGTGAAGAGTTGGTGAGCCCTAAGGGTGAGAGCTTATGTTAATGTTTCTTGTGGGAGACAGTATGAAAAGCTTTTGATAAATCTGGGAAGATCAGCTTGGAACCAAACCAGCTAATACTGAGAAAAAAACACCTGGAGAACAGCAATCAATCCATGTTTTATTATGAAAGTAGAATGTCCACAAATTTGTAACAGCAAACCAGTCCATGCTTTATGTAAAAGTAGATTATCCACAAAGTTGTTTATTCATAGGGTCTCTGGCTATCCCCTTCTCTTAAACATAGTGATCATAAATTCCAATTCTGTAAGGAACTCCTGGTCATTGCTGACCATCCTGGCCGCCCTCACCACCTGACCCTTAACAATGGACCTTTTTTGGTGGTGAGGGTGCCAGCTGTTGTAATTCAAATATGAATTGGAAAAGGTGATTTTTCTATAGATGCTGGATTTCAAACATTTCATTTCCCTATCTATTGTCAATTTGATATCTAAATATGTTATCATTTCTGCACTGTACTGATAAGTAAATTTTAAAAAGTCCACTGTACTATTAATGTAGTTCAAAAATGCCTTCAACTGCTCACAATTTCCTTCCCAGACAATAAAAATATCATCCAGGAAATGTGCCTATTGTTTAATGTACTTGTTATGGACACTTTGAAATACATATTCCTGTTCCCAAAAGGACATTATGTAATTGGCATAAATGGGGGCACAAGCAGCCCCCATTGCTACACCAGTAACTTGTTTATAAAAATGCCCTTCAAAATCCAAGATATTATTGTATAATACTGCTTCCATCAGGGTGATAAATGCATTCACTTGGTCTTGATCATACAGGCCTGTCTTTATCAGTTGACACTCTAACTACCTTAATCCAATTGCATGTGGAATAACCAAAAATATATTACAAACGTCAGTTGTAACTAACATGGTGTTATCAGTAATAGTTATTGTATTTAATTTTCCTAAAAAATTCCAAGAATCCTTGGTAATATATCCAAAAGTACCTCGACCTTTTTGCATATAATAATCCAGATATTGACTCATGAAGCATGTCTTCTTTGTTTGCCATCCAATATAGACCTGAATTTAACTCTGGGAAGATGGTGGAGACTAAGCTTCCAACATTTCTGTGGATTTTGACAGTACTTACATAATGCTGCAAAGCAGTAGTTCTACTGTAATAAGGATGGAAGCCATGTTGGGTTGAAGGCAGAAGCTCGTTATCTGTTAGAGAGTTGAATGCATTTTCTAATGTTTTTGATTGAGGATATAAAATGACAATTGGCCCATAGCTTGAATGATCTGTATTGGTTCCACCCTTCTTCAGGGGAATATTGAATAATTCGTTCAATAGCGAGAGGATTTAGTTTTCAGGTATGGATCAATTTATCAGAACTGAAACTGGATATGCAATAACCTCATCTGCCATTTCAAGACATTCACCAGATAGACTGCTATGGGAAGATGTAGTAGACTTTAATTTTTTTTGTAGTATTTTTTGATAGTATTGAAAATTTGAAGGACATTATTTGATTGACCGTGACCTCAAGGGCTTGATCAGTTGCCTGGTTGGTTAATAACTGCACTGTCTGTATAAAGTGGGTGTTGTAGTGGTTGGATATGGTATCATTTTGCTTCTGTGTGTTTGGTGTTGGTTGTGTAGCTTGTCCTGGATTTAACATTTGACTAAAGCCCAGAATTGTTTTGGATTATTAGTGTGTATGTTTTGATTTTTGAGTAGTTTTTTTTATCTTGGGTGAAAAGTTATTTTGTTAAGTTTCTTCATTGTCTACATGCTAGTAAAGAAGGAGCTGTTTTGTTTTTTTGTCTAAACCCTTCAATGCTTTGTCTCTTTGTTTTGTAAGTTGTTGACTCTTTTTATTCTGTGGGGGCACTTGTGTGTTTAGAACATCTAGAAATGCTTTCTTGGAAGAGTCTTTAGTGACTCTCAGTTAAGGAGATGTACTGCATTAATAAAAAAAGGAATACATTTTCTTACCAGGCTATAATGATGTGTCCTGGGGCTGTTTCTTTGTTGATGTATGGGGTAGATTGGTTAGTGATCACTTAGACTATCTGACAGAGTTCCATGGGATGATTTTGCATTTGCAGAGGGATGTTAGGACCTAACTGAGGGTTGTCTGTCTATCTGTGGCTTTGTTATATCTAGTTGATGTGATTGTAATTTTCGTGAACAGATTTATATTATCGGCTGGATTTTCAGATTGTATGGTTTGCTAATTTGTATCAACATCACCTAATATTATGGTTTCATAAGGAATTCATGAGGATGTCCAAAAGAAAATATCTTCCATTCTTTTAACATTGTTACCAGGAGTATGAATATACTCAAAACTTTGATTGCTTTTGGAGGGTTTCGTTTTAGCGTGGTTAGTAGGATTTCTGATCTGAGTTAGAGAAAGTTGGCAGGGTGTAGGGAGAAAAGGAAACATCTATTGTGTTTTTGTAGAAAACAGCAGCACCACCAGCTATTTTTCTTTGTCTAACCTGATATCTGATAATGTTATAGCCTGGTTGTAAAATTTCTTCATTTTCCAGGTTTCTGTGGCAGCTAATATATCTAGGGTTTGTAGTGCTATCCATGTATGCAATTCATGGACATATACTAATATTTATAAGTAGAGACTGGTTGGCTGCAGCACCTAAGGGTGGAGGATGTGCACAAATGGCCATCGTTTTTGGTATGTGTGATGTATATATGGATCTATTGCTTCTTTTCTGCCAGTGGAAGCTCAGGGCTTGCCTGCCTTTGTGTTAAGATGAGGAATCCATCATGGAAAGTATCAGGTCACAACACGTGTATGACCTAAAGCTAAAGAGCACCACAGAAAGAGCATAGTCCCTAAGTCATGTACATAGGTATTCTTCAATCAGTAATATGTTCCTGATATGATCATGGCTCTTCCATAAGGTGTGTCATTGGTGTTTTTTAACAATACAGTGTTAGAATATGAGCACAATTACATGTGTACATCAAGGGTGAGATTATATGCTTTGAAGTTATTGATGATGCAGGTGACTGCAGCCACCAAAGTTGACATTCCATGGTCACATTGGAGATAACACTGGGCCCCATGAAGCTACTGTGGGTGCCAGTGCCTACAATCACCCTGATGTACATTCATGGATATATCTAAGGTGTTACTGGATGCCATGAAAGTAGTTTAAGTTTGTCATCTGCTCACAACATGTAAGTTATTACATATTACAGTGAAAGTATTGCTGAATATCATGCAGCTAAAGTAAATATGGGCACCTGCACCAGTTGCACTGACTAACTGATAGCTATGTTTCATTGTTCATAGATCACCATGTAGATATTGTAGGTGTAGCACCTATGCTCACCATGCTGGGCATTCCACCGATACATCAGGGACAATACTGGCTACCATGTGGGTACTGTTGGCATATGTCCTTATATCCATGACACTAGATGTTGCATAGATGCACTGAAGGTGATAATGAGTACAATATAAGTTTTGGAGGTGTAGGCACCTACACTCACCATAATGGACTTTCCAGTGGAACGTCATGGACAATATTGAGTATGATGTGGACACATTCCTGTGCTGACAACAGTGGGTGCTCTACAGATGTACTGAAGATGACAGCAAGCACAGTATGGCTATTATAGGTGTACTCACCTACTCCCAGTATGTTGAGTAATCCTTTGTCATATGTCTGGGCTAATATTGGATGCTATGTGCGTACTGTAGGCATGAGCCCTCATGCACAACCACACTGAAGGTGAACGAGGATACCATGATTTAGGCACCTAAACCTACCATATGCTGGGTATTCCATTCACACTGTGGGTGTATGCATGCCATATGCAGTGCTATTGGCAGAATCTGTTTATGATGTTGCTTCTGTATAACCTGGTATAGGCGAGTGTATTTCAGTCTTCCACTGCTGGCATTGCTGACAGTATCACTCTGTTATCTGACTGCTTCACGTTTGCATTGCCCTAATCGTCAGCTAGAGGTGGCCTACTAATAAAGGCATTTGCCATATTGTCATGCTAGACCCTCCACCAGTAGAACTTGTAAAGGCATTAAAGATAACATACCTGTGGCAGCAGACAGTCATATACCTTTGGCCCCCATGCATTTCTATCAAACACACACACACACACACACACACACACACACACACACACCCACACACACTCACTCACATACACGTATATGGCACAATATGTGAATACCACGTGGGCACATACATAACTTGTGGTGCTGGATATACCTGCAGTAGTGATATGTAGAAGTGTTTTGCTGAATATGTTCCCTCATGTGCAAGACACTGTAGAACATAGAAAATAAACTTTCTATTACTAATCTAGTGCATCTCCAACAGAATTTTGGGTAGTAGTCCTTAGCCAGACTCGAACACCTAAGCAACTTCTAGTTATGATGGTTTGCTCACACTCCCAAGTTAGGGATACCAGAAATTCTTCCTCATCTGTGAATGTTCTAACTCTTCTGGGGAACAATAGAAATAACCCACTTCTTGGTCTTAGCATGCAATAGAATATGTATTACATTTCTGTGAACCTATACTACATGGCCGCTTACACCACTGATGTTCTGTTTCACTCCTTGCCACAGATGACCATGGAATGCCACCATGCAAGACTCCTTGCCACATTCGGTCATGCATATCTTTCCTGCTTTAGCTTTGCCGAGAATGGACATTCCACATGTGTTTAGGGCTTAGTAATACTGCTTTTTCCGGGGTAATGAACATTTCCAAGTACTGCCCTTGACATGGGTTTTGAGTGTGTGTGTGTGTTTGTGTGTGTGTGTGTGTGTGTGTGTGTGTGTGTGTGTGTGTGTGTGTGTGTGTGTGTGTGTGTGTGTGTGTGTGTGTGTGTGTGTGTGTGTGTGTGTGTGTGTGTGTGTGTACGAGTGCATGACTGTCCTTGACTGACCCATATGTGCATGACCACTTTCCCCTCACTTGGTGCTGGTATACCTGTCAGTTGTCATGCAGCAGTGAGAGGCATATTATCATTGGCCACATTCCAAAACTAACAGTGTATATTGATGTGCAGATTTTGTATCTATATCCATATCTTCTATATGCATAGCACTGCCTTCAGCCATAAACAAGAATCATTATGTCTTCTGTACCATATCCTTCCTTCAGGGTACATAGATCATAGTATGACCCCCTACCAGTTGGTCACATGACTGTCATGCCCTTCCAACATGCTCTCTACCACCCTCCGCTCCTCACATGGGCATGAAAATTGATGCTCTTGTTCTGTGTTCTCTGCCACTGTCCTACAAACCACAGCTGGACATGTAAACCACAGCTGGACATGTAGCTGTTATAACTTTGTGTTGAGTTCTTTGTCAAAGTACTGACCCCCACCCCACCCCAGTTGGACATACAGCTGTCATGTCCTTGTGCTTTGTTCTCTGCCACATGACCAAACAACAACTGGATATGTAACTGCCACGTCCTTGTATTATTTTATCATCTATATCTACTTTTTGCTACAAGTACAGGTCTGAACTGAACCATTCATTAGTCTTTATATCAATGCCTCAATCATTTCTGACCACTGGTATTACTTCATGTCTATGTGTAGAACTTCTATAATTAGTTTTTCATAACTACTCAGCAGGCTGCCTCCTGTGTTACATTCCATGTCTCTTGACAAATTGTTTCTAAATTTCATGTATATATTATTCTTTTTGTACCACACAATAATCAGAAATTATCAGTTAGTGCTGTCTTATTTCAGCAGCTTCTTTGAGTTTTACCCCTGCACCTACTGACCACTGAGTGTCCCCAAATAGATTCAAGCTCATTTTTCAGATCTGTCCAGGGGGATGTCTTTCAGGCAGCCATGAGAGCTCCTTGAGCATCCCATAAATGATGAAATATTATTTTTCGGGGGGGGGATAATACCTCCTGTTACACACACACACACACACACACACACACACACACACACACACACACACACACACACACACACGCACACACGCACACATGCACACACATGCACACACACGCACACACACAGACACACACACACATATGCATACAGTCTTGTTTGCAGGGAACAAACTTACTCCATGTGGGGGGTCAGTGTACCCCCACACCCCTTGCCACTTACATATTCCAGCTTTGAGACTGCACATTACTAGAGAAAGGGCATATTCCTCAAACATGATATTGTAGCAATCTTGCCTTAGTGTAGATCTTGTATTTTGTCAATTACATTTTGTCGAAATAAGAGATATCAGCTATATGCACAGTCAACAATATTATTGGGTCATATACAATATGATGGAAGCCAGTTTTGAAAAATGAATTTGTTGTTTGAATAGGAACTGTATACATGCTAAATGTACACAGAACAGAACTTTCATATAAAGAACTGAAAAAAAAAATAGGAAAGCTTCATAGTCTACCTTAAACTTTGCACCATACAGACAGAAAAATAGGATGGAATAAGGTGTGAACTATAAAGTTACTGATTTAGTAGCACAGATACAGAGAAAATACAATATACATGGCCTTTGGTCATGTTAATGCCTTTCTCATACAGCTAGCCATCACTAGGTGACCTAAAAACCCAGTGGGCTGGAAATAAGTATTCTCTATAATGTGATTTGGCAGGAAATGCAATTGTTCTTTATAAAACATCCAGGTAATATAAACTGCAGTACAGCATAAAAAGGCACACTGAGTGACATTTACAGAGCAGCAAGAAAGCATAAACATGGCTGGAGTGTTTATAACTAAGAACTCTGACTATTTCCTTCCTCTCAACTTTAACAAAAGTTAGAAAATGCAAGATGCTGATGGCATTTTTGCCTGTTATTTTGTGATTGATGAAAAAATCTGCATTAGTCCTCATCTGTAACTTTTATATGTGACACTACTATCAGCAAACATATCCCCCGCTCCCCTTCTCTGTCCCACTTTCTGTATATCTAATGTGTACGAGTGTGCATGTGTCTACGCATGTCTGTAACCTAACCAATCAGTTGTGTAGCAATATTCCTGCATATTGTATTTATTTTTCGGTATTTATGTTCTGTTCACCTGGCTAGCTCCACTAGACCTGTGACCTACTTTCACATAGACTTGGGGGAGTTTGGCCAAAGTACTTGGGGAAAATACACAACTCTTTTCTCATAGGTTCATACTAGGCTGTTAATCAGCTGGATCAGTTGTAACCTAGTATCAAGTTCCCACTTTGTTGAGTGAGTAGTGAGAAATCATATGCGACAAACAAAATGGTAAGAATGATAGCCAGAAGGAAGCTAGCATTGTCATTTCATATTAATAAAATGCAGATAGTGGTTTAGCAAGCTATGTACTAATCATGATGATTAATGAAGAATAACAGTCTTGCAGTGTATGGTTAGAGAAATATGTGATCAGGAGATACTAAATTTTGGTGTACCATTTATGGGAAGGCTTAACTAGGTGGGATCTTTAAAACTCAAGGCACACAGTTAAAAAGTAGAAACTTGGCAAACACAGTAAAATAGAGATCCAGGCCACCAATGGAGACAAATCTATTTAATACCACAAAGATTAGCGCTTTCGTCTTGCAGCAAGACTTCATCAGATAACACAAAATGTACATCACATTGCTTTTAAAACCCTTTCAATAAATCACAATTAATATTTAAAGACTCATGAATCTATTACACATTTTAAAACATGCATACAACATAATGAATACATAATCCTAAAATTTAACCTATGTGGGTAAAAACATTACCAAAGTACCCTAGCTAAACTACATAAAAATAATAAATATTAAATTGTTATTGCCTTAGCTGTTAATACTAGCTTAATAGTTAAGTCAGGAGAAATGTTGGACCTCAGCCTAAGCTGCCATTTCAACTCCCTATTAAGCAGTACATTCTTAATATCGCCCCCCCAGGATTAATTTTTACCACATCAATAATGCCAAATTTAAAACCAGTAAAAGAAGTGCACACTACTGAATGTTTAAACAAAGCACTAGTTTCCTTTCCATTCCGAATGTCGTAAAAGTGCTCGTACATTCTATCCTTCAAAGCTATTTCCGTCTTTCCTATATAGAATGCAGGGCACTTGACACATATAGCCAAATATACTATCATCTGAGTATTGCAGTTGCCTTTACAAAATCTCACAATACTGTTCATGCCTTTACTTAAACATATACTGTCCTCCTGAATAATATGTGAACACTGACTGCAATTGCCACATTGACTAGTTGCCTTTTTTACTGTTTTATTATACGTGTCTATTTGTTCAAAAAGTCTTTTAAACTTTTTCCATGTTTTAAAAGAAAATATTGGTCCACTACCTACTACTTCGTATACCTCTTTGCTAGTTTTGAGCGTACTCCAATTGGCTCTAACAATGTCAGTGAATATATCAGAAAATGCATTAAATTCTGTGACACATGCCCTTTGAAATGTCTTATCATCTTCTCTTTTCGCAAAAGTATTAAATGGTTGACCTAACAGAGCCTTGTATTTCGTACCCCACCCTCTATAAATTTTATCTAACACATCCTGTACCAAGTCACTGGGATACCCCCTTTCTACAAACTTCTCACCAAGGAATATGAGTTCCCCAACCAATTCATCTTTGTCTGAGGTCATCCTTGCAACCCTGACAGCCTGTCCTTTAATAAGACTTTTTTTCTGAAACTGTGGGTGGTGACTGGTATAATGCAAATAACTATTGCACCAAGTACTTTTTCGATAAATCCTCGATTTGAACCCGTCATTAGTTTGAAAAATAGTTGTATCAAGATAATTAATACTAACATCGTTCCAGGTATGTGTAAAAGAGAGGAAAGAAGGACATGTATTTAAATACTGCATAAACATATCCACAGTGTCTTTTGTCCCCTCCCATAACACAAAAATATAGTCCAGAAATCTCAAGTAAAGACGTATATTTTGCTGGAACAGGCAATTGAAGACAAATCTATTTTCCCACTCCAATATAACTAGATTGGCATATATGGGGGCACAAGCTGCCCCCATAGCTACCCCACTAATTTGCTGAAAATACTTCCCCTGAAAATATATGTAGTTGTGGTCAAGTACCACTTCTAAAAGTTCCAGAGTCAGCTGAATTTGATCTTTGGACAAAGTGGAATATTTGTTAAAACTGTCACTAAACAACTCATACCCTTCATGCCTCGGGATACATGTAAAAAGATCCTTAACATCAATTGTAAGGAAACTACAGCTTTCACTCCATGCATCCTTAGTTAACTTACTCAAGAATTCCCAAGAATCCTTTATTAAATGTTCTGTTTTAGCTGTAATTTCCTTAGTGCAGTGATCTACATACACTGCTAATGTGTGAGTCTTGGAATTCTTAGCTGATACAATAGGTCTAAAAGGGTTTCTTTCACAGATTTATGTACCTTAGGTACCCCAAAGATGTTAGGAATAATAGAGTTAAGTTGCCACAAATAATAATGTGTCTTACTGTCTATCCTATTTTCTAACAGATATTCCTCATGTAGGGAATCATTTCTCCTATACGCTATATGAATTTCATTTTTGATACAGGAGAATAAGTGCTGGTGTCAAGCAAAGTGTTTGTAATTGCATTATTATATTCTTCAGTACCGTATAACACTACCCCCCCTCCCTTGTCAGGCTTCATTATACGAAATTAATTTTGAGACTGTAAATCATGAAGTAACTTCTGTTCCTCTTTATCTAAATTAAAGTGCTCCGCTATCCACCTATTCTTTTTGTATGCTTCATCTATTTCCTCTGTAACTGTCTTTACAAACAACATTAAAGCTGGGTGGAGGGGTGGATTAAAAGCACTTCTTTTAAGTAATCCTGTATGACCACAAGTGTTATCATCCTCTGTTTTTTTAAAAACAATACCCAAATTTAGCTTCTTAAGGTATAGTTTAAGATCAACCAAAAGGTTAGCTATATCATCATAATTTGATTTTACAAACTTAATCCTTTGGAAAAAAGATTAAAATGTTCCTTTCTAAGGGTTAATGATGTGTAATTAAAAATCTTAAATCCTTTATATTCACTGACAATACCATCGGTATCAATAACTACCACAATTTCCCCTTCTTTCCCACTTTTTTCCACCTGTGACTCTCCCCAACAAAAATGGGTAGATGTCCCGGGTCTGATGGATATCTGATTTTGTTGGCCAACCGTTCTGACCTTCTTGGTACTAAAAAATGCTCATTGTGCTCCGAAAAAGAGTCCAATTCATCAAGTGGCCTATTAGTGACACCATCCACCATCACTTCCCTACCACACTGAGCATCCCTTTCCTCTATAGACAATCCTGCCATGCCATGTTTACTTTTATTATAAGAATTCCTATTATTCTTGTTTTTGAATGGGCCTGGGTATACTCTACCTGCAACATATTGTTGTTTATCCCTAACAAACTTTTTCTGTTTCCTAAGGAAAATGCTATGAATTCTCTTGTCAGTCCTGGACAGAACTTTTTTATACAATTGTTCATATTCAGAAAATAACAAGTCTTTTAAAATATCACCATTCAATTTGTCTACATCTTTGCATAGTACCGCCAA
Source organism: Protopterus annectens (assembly GCF_019279795.1). Taxonomy (NCBI): domain Eukaryota; kingdom Metazoa; phylum Chordata; order Ceratodontiformes; family Protopteridae; genus Protopterus; species Protopterus annectens. The sequence continues at coordinate 1,623,913,231 of NC_056741.1, read as the reverse complement.
AGCTAAATCGCTATGTTTTATCAATTTAACAATCAACCCCAGCCCACATTCATCAAAAAAACAATGGAACTCGTTCAACACTTCTTGGGAATAGGCTATGCCAAAAGGATATTTAAACATTCTGAGTCATTACGTTGTATGCATGTTTTAAATTGTGTAATAGATTCATGTGTCTTTAAATATTAATTGTGATTTATTGAAAGGGTTTTAAAAGCAATGTGATGTACATTTTGTGTTATCTGATTAAGTCTTGCTGCGAGACGAAAGCACTAATCTTTGTGGTATTAAAAAGATTTGTCTGCATTGGTGGCTGGGATCTTTAAAACTGTCATTTATCTAGTCCCATAAGTTTGTGACAGAAGTGGTGTTCTCAGACACCCCAAAACATAGAATCCCAATAGAGCATGTGGGAACAGAGAGAGAATACCAGGAGATCTGAGAGCTATGGAAGACCACCAACATAGGCTGCAGTAGATGGAGAACAGTCACTACAAAAAATGGCTTCTGTACATACACAAAAAATGTGACAGGTGGTACTAAATAAAAGAAAAAAGTTGGCAGGTATGTGATGCAGGATAAATTGTGTGTCTTTTGGTGGTCAGTGCAACATCATTGATTCATTCATGGAATGAGTTTATGTGAGATAACTTTTGAATTATTTGCTCTTGCTGAAGAAAATAAAGCAAATGAGAGTGATGAGACAAGTTTCTCTTCTCCATTAAATAAATACAAATTTGAAGATGATGTAATGCTTTTCTGGAAGAATGAGGAAGGAAGAATACAGCAAAATAAAAAAGGAGAATTGTAAACTAGAAGATATTTGTGGTGATAAAATATGTTGGAGATGTATAAGCATGAAAATATTAAAGAAGAAACATTTTAAAGGTGATCATATGCAGAACATAAACAAACTGGGTAAGAAGCAAGCAGAAGAGTTAGAAAGGGGATAACATCTGAACTAGAGAAAGTATTAAAAAGGCAGTTGATAGTAGTGTGCCAGGTCCATATGGCAAAACGATTTTTAAAAAGAGATGAATTGCAGAGAAAAATACATTTAAAAAGGGTTTCTTAAAATAGTGAATAGACATTTAAAGGAAAAAATAATCGAAGCATACAGATATGAGTAATCACTGTAACAAAATAGAGAATGATCACAGAAGGAAATAGAGGCTGTATTTTTATAAAGGTTTGCAAAAAAATATTCAATAATGTTATAAAATTGGTATTATATTATGGAATGTATGTTATTCTGGGAATACATGTCAATGCGATCCTACAAAAAAATGGCAAAAAAATTATAGTATAGAAAAAAAAACAGAATGATGGAAAGTGTTTTATCTGCTGTAACTAAGGCAACTGATGATAAACCTCATTGCAAAGCCTGGAAAATTATGAAGAGTTAGGAAATTGGTGATAAAATGATGACTGTGTGGGACTTCCCAAGATGGCTGCACACTGATCAACAGCTTGACTGCTGTCCCAATGTTAAAAAAGAAACTGAAACACAAGGACCAGAAACTCTGTCACTCTTAGTAAATTCAGTTACTGTAATAAGCACATTGCTTGAATGCCAGCAAAGAAGAAGGTAAGAGAACCTGAAAGAAAATCAACTAAACAAGGTGAAGATAAAATACTGACTGGGAAGAATCCTGTAGCTGTTCAGAAAAAAGCAGCTCAAGCTCTAACTTTGATGCAAGAAATGGCATAATCTAGAGGAAGAGATAAACCAAATGTTGTCAGAGCCAATTAAAATAAATGAAACTGTGAAGGAGTATATCAGCTCAAACAACAAATGCTGGAAAAATAGAATAAGCTTTAAAGAGATATTCAGATGAGCTGATAAAACTGCAAAATAATCAGAGGTTTAAATGCATAAAAATGCTGGCTGGGTATGAGACTGCTCAAGAACAGAAGTTTCAAAAAATGGTAGAGTTAGAGGACAGAGCATGTTAGAGAATATCTGAGATTTTCTGCTGTAACAATTTTATGAAAGCATAAATAAGCAACTAGACTGCTAATCCAGGGCAGGAACTCTTAATTGAAAGGGCACACTGTGTTTATACTCCACATTTGGCCATGAGAAATAAGCTGTGACTTCTATTAGTAAACGGCAGAAGGAGTTGATTTTAACAAAACTGTGTCAAAAGGGCAAAGAATTAAAATTGAAAGAGTTTGTGTAAAATGATTATTCACTGTATACCAGACAGCAGAGAAATTAATGTATTCCAGTAATCCAGGAATGTCAAAAGCCAGGTGAGAAATTCAAGCTGTCTTCAGAATATTTTTTTTCTGGAGGATTAAAGTCATTTTTAAATGCATAACATGCTAAGGAGGAAATACAAATGCATGTCCAACAAAAAGTGAAATGTCAATCAGAAAGGGACTCTGTTTCTCATTCTGCTGATAATAAGGAACACTGAGACACTTTGCTAGTGAAATCTTTTCCACTGTTCCAAAGAAAAATGCTAGAGAGACAGAGAAAAACACAGGAGTTATCTAGAAAAATCAGGCAAACCTTGAAATTGAACCAGAATCTGGAGTCAAAAGAGGATGATTTACAGGAAGAAGACTAGCAACACAGAAACTAGTGAATAAATGTGAGACTGAAAAGCATCAAACACATTAGTGAAGTACAGCTGAATAAAAAAAAGTAGACTTTTGTTGATTTTCTTAAACTTGTGAGGAACTGAAAGGCATTTGCCTCACTTCATGACATTAATGTTTGGAAGGACAATGAGGAGAAGGAAAGATGAAAGAAAAATGTAATTGTAACTAAAACAATATTCTTAACAGTATTTCTATGCAGCTTTTCACAATATAAATTGCATGTCTATAATAATGTATTTCTAGTTGTGCTTGTATGATAGCTACTAAAGTAAACAGATGTCTTTTTTTCTTTTTTCTTCACTTTCTTCTTTTTTTAGCTTTAAGATATATAGATACTGGAGTGAAAACAGCAAAGAAAGGCTAGACAAAAGTATATTTAAGCTAATAGTCTGTAATCTTGGGTTGTTGAAGTGGGTTTGGAGTTCAAAAGTACACAGATCATAATATATGCAGAGCTGATATGTTTTATCTTACTTTTGCACAATAAGACACTTGGCTTAATCTAATAACATATTTTAAGTGGAAGCAAGTAAATCTAAGAAGACTGAAGGTAATGACATTTTTTCCTTTAGCAATAAATGTTTCAGCGTATCTTTCAGGATACAGTAAAAGGCTAATTTTTTTCTCATATACTTTCATGGAGACAAGCTGATAATAGGAAAATAAAAAAACTACAACACTGGCTTTTTCACGAATAAAAGTTAATGTTTTCTGAAAGCATGCAAGCTGTTTTCACATCGGTGAGGAGAATTAAAATAAAAAGAGCAGACTCCAATTAATGCAAGTAGAAGGACAAGTGATAGCATGTGTCATGGAATAGATAACCTCAGTTTCAGGTTAATCAAGATCTGTATTATCAGCTGTATGTTTGGGACAAATTATCCTATTAGGAGGGCTGAACTTCATTACTTGAAGATGTACATCATTATGTATGTTTGTATTAAGGTAACAGGTTATGGGGATGTTTGTTGTTTGTTTGGGGGGATTTTTAAAAGTCTTGTAAAATTTGATATAGGTTTCAATGTTGATGATGATTAAAAAATGTAAAAACAATGAATATGACAAACAGTGGGTGCATGTATCACAAAAGTGGGACATAGATATTTTAAAAAAGCTGCCGTATATAATAGGTGGACATAATGACTTATTACAGTAATGGCAGCATTTTCCAAATTATCTTTGAATGTGAATGGTCTCACGTGTATAGACAAAAAGGAAATAATATTTCATTATATTAAGAAATGCAAAGTGCAAATAAAATAGCAATGCTACAGGAGACATATTTCAAAAGAAATGAGCATGTGAATTTGATAAAGAAATGATTTTAAGATGGATATTCAACAGAATATCAAGGACAAAGCAAATTAATAATAATTATAAAAAATTCCAGAAGAGCACTGTGAGGCTGCCAGCCCAGCTAGCTAGAATTTTGTAAATAAGTCTATGTCATTTGTGAATATTAATATGATTTGTATGCTTGTCTTACAAATGTAAGAAAACTATATGTTATATGGATATTAAACTACTGGTGCAGAAGTGTAAGTTGAATTGTATATTATATACTGAGCTTCAGGAATGTAACCACAGTGTACCCTGCTGGAATTGAGAAGAACTGTGTATAAACTATATGCCTGTGCAAAGGCATGTTTTCATAGTACAAGTTGGAACATGCAGAGTTAACTTGTAACGTCTGAGAAAATAAGTAAAGAGTTTTACGATTCTGTTTATCTCAGCTAAGAGACAGGATGTCTACAGTTAGAATTTATTTCTATTGTCTGGAACCAGAAATAATTACAGGTTTCCAATGTAAAAGTGTTTAACTGTTTTACGACTTCCAGATTTCGAGACAAACCTCTGAGAGATATGTATTTTTGACACAGAGGTGCTAAATTTTAAGTTTCTGTTAGCCTGTGAACTGAAGACAGAGGTGACAAAGAGTGATGTCATTCAGTCGACCCAGCAGTAATGTGTTGTTATTAATTCAAGAACTATCTCTCAGAGAAAGTCTATGCATTTTGTATTGTCTTTGGACCGAGAAACATCCTCTCGTCAACACTTCACATCTATATTTGCCTTGCTAATAGTAAGTACTAGATTACAGTAATCACTCTTAGAAATAGATAGGAATATAGTAAGATTAGTTTAGAAGTTTTCTGTGTTTATGTGAGACTGTCCTGCAAAGTTTTTTTAAAATATTTCCTGTGATTCTGAACTCTGTAGTCACTGTGCTGAGTTATTGAGCATTGTCTTGTTCTTTTATAATGTATTATTAAATATATGTAAACCTTTTAATTGTGGCTGGTTCGTTTAGAGATATTTAAGCTCTTAGCATACTTGCATATCTATTTGGTGACACTGTACAGGCCATGGCTAGATAGCCTTAAAAGTCTTAGACACACTTACCACTTGGATAATAGTAACATTACATGGTAGAATTGGTCACCCTTTGTAAGGGCCAGATAGTAGCTGATAAAAAGTGGTTTGTGGCAGCTGGTACTACCTTATAGTCTGGGTAGAAGAGGGCATAGCTAGTGAACCTGTACCAGCCTTCCCCACGAGTGTCTGTTTGTACATAAATCAAATCTCAAAGTGTGTGTGTGTGTGTGTGTGTGTGTGTGTGTGTGTGTGTGTGTGTGTGTGTGTGTGTGTGTGTGTGTGTGTGTGTGTGTGTGTGTGTGTGTGTGTATGTGTGTGTGTGTGTGTGTGTGTGTGTGTGTGTGTGTGTGTGTGTGTGTGTGTGTGTGTGTGTGTGCCTGCATGTGTGTGTGTGTGTGTGTGTGTGTGTGTGTGTGTGTGTGTGTCAGCTACTTGGGCAGGGAAAATTGTGTACTGGTTGGACAGAGAGGGTGCTGGAGGTATTGGCTTAGCCACTCGGCTGAGATCGAAACCCTATAGCTGTGCCAGTGGGGAGTCTTACTGGGGATATGGGTACTTGAATTTGATTTGCAACATTGAGGATGCATGTGGAGGAAATAGAAGGGAAAATATAACAGAATAGGATGCACTTATGAAGAAACTTAAGAAAATATTTGGTATGAAAGGCATGAATTCAGTAGTAGGAACTCTAAGAAAAATTGCAAATTATTCCCCAGGTACAATAACTGAGCTAGAATAGTCAGAAATTATATTTCACAGCAACATGTCTATTTAATTGAGAACATTTAAGCAACATATAACTATTTCAGAAATGTGCCAGTAATTACTAAGATAAAAATGCAAGATAGTGAAGTAAATATGAGACACTGACCCTTCCCCACCTACTTGTTAAAAAGAGAGGAATTTAAGAAATGGGTATTTGGTAGTTATTAGAGAAGACACAAAGTGCTCCTGAAGTTATAGCTAGTGAGTGGGATAAAATGAAAGTGGATAATAAAAAGGGTAGAATTAAAAGTGAGAGTGGGAGAGCAAGAGAGAGATCTGGTTAAGATATGACAATTATTTAGAGGGGTTGATAAAGGTTAAAGTATTGCAAAACAAAAAGAATCTCACATGCCAAGAAGAGGTATAATTGCAGAGTGCTAAAGAGATGATAAGGAGCATCTAGATAATATGCATGCATTTAGAAAGGTTGCTGTTAAGCCACTGTTTTTTGATGATAACTCCAGAGCACAAAAATTTCTAGCACACTGACTTAGGCAACATAAAGTTCAAACAACTATTGCCAAACCTAGCCTATACCAAGAAAAATAATCAGAGATCCTGTAGAGGCATTAGACAGATTACAAAATTATTTAAAAAAATTGTATAAAGCAGAAAAGGGGGGAAGCAAAAAAAAAACACAAATGGAAATATTTATGGAAAATTTAAATGTGCCAAGTTAGAGTTAGGTGGGGCTCAAGAATTAACAGTTATGATAGGAGGAGATGAAATAAAAAATGTTGATGTATAACCAATCTGCAAGAAAGTCTCCCTCCAGGAATATATGGTATTCCACCGGACATTTGGAAGCTAGGCGGGAAGAAAGTGATGAGATTTAAAAGGTTTTGTTTGACAGCATTTTAAAAGGAGGGGAGGCACCAACGTCTTGGGAAAAAAGCTGTGGTGGCTATAATTCCTATAGACAGTAACTTCCCATCAGATCCAGCTTCATACAGGCACATACCTAAATTGATAGATATAGATCAATGAGGTTTTGTGGATTGGAGGCAAACATTTGACAGCGCTGATAGATGATCCATAGGGTATAAGAATGTATAAAAATACTGCTGTTGGTGGGTCTTGATGCAGAGAAAGCATTCAGCAGAGTAAGCTGGGATTTAACAAGTAGGGCATTAAAAGCATTTGCATTTTCTGATACAATAATAAGAATAACCAAAAAGTTACATGAAGGATTGGAGGCAAAAATCAAAGTGGAAGGTTTCCTTTCTGATAAGTAGTGTCTGAAGAGAGGAACCAGGCAGGGGTGTTCTCTGCCACCTTTGTTATTATATTTAAACAATTGACAAAGTAAATAAGGGCTCAGAAATGCAAGGATATAATTGGTATGGTGTTCATGAAAAGTTGGCTTTATTTGCAGATGATATTACTTTGTACCTAAAGGAACAAGTTACACTCAGTCACTATCTTCCTTCATAGACCAGAGCCTGTGGTCACTACAACTGACCTTGATTCTGCAAGAGCTCTGTCACAAGGCCTTACCCCTGCAAGTTTAGTGAGAATTTTGTCATTGTATAATATCCTTCGGTCACAACATCCTGGCCACGATACTGCAGGAGCTTTGCCACAAGGATGTACTTGCATATACTATAGGTATATAGAGAATTTTGTCATTGTGTATTGTAAGCACATTTATTATGAAAAATCTTTCTGTGTATTAACTTAATCAGTTAAATACATGACTGCTCTGTGATTGAAAGTCTCTGTGAAATAGTCCATGGGCTCTAAGAACCTCTTACTAAGTTGGCCACTGTCACCTTCTTCTTGACCAGCATATTATAAAGCAGATGCCAATTATTTAGCCTCAGCAAATGACAAAAGACTGTTTTAATTTGGTGTCTCTTTAATTGCTATGTACTGGGAAGCTTGGCTTCTCTTTGCTCCCTTACCTACCCCTAATTCTTACACACCACCTCATACCTTAATATTATCTTTCCTACGTAAACATTTTACTTGTGATTCTTATTTCAAAATCCTCACCAAATGACCTTAGTACTTCTATACATACAGTTTTACTTCTTGTTTTCTATTTCACTATCTCAATTTAATTTTTAGCCCCATTCCTAACTATATTTCTCCTTCCCATACTGTTTTGCACTATATCTATTCATAAACACTACCCTCCCTAACAGTACTTATCTATTCCACATTGTATCTTATACTTTTTACAAATAAACCTACATTTCTTTTTATTTTGACTATATCCGTATAGTTTAACCTTTCATAGCCATCTATTCCTTACATTCTAAAGAAGATACCAGGACAATCTAACTCTCTTCTTTTATAGAAAATACTTCTCTCCTTGCCTGTCCTGTTCCAGAATTCAGAATCTGCCATCACTGAATCTCCTACTGCCCTGCAACGTTTTGTCATCTTCTTCATTGCTACTGCCTCTCTACCTGACATCATAAAATGCAGATTTCTGTACTTAATTCTGCTACTCTTCAGTATATCCACTATTCTTCTCTTCCTACTGTGCCATATTTCATCCTACCATGACTCAATAATATCTCTGAACATCTCTCCAACTTTGTCCCAACCACCTGTCCATACTTCTTTGCACTCTCCATACATTGCACCAAACCTATTTAATATATCACCGCATATTTATTCCAAATATAGAATGATTAACTGCACCTCAACTCAAGTCAAAACAAAATTAATGCAAGAATCCTCTACAAAAGAATCAAGTATGCATAATTCCCCAATATACAAAAATCCTTCTAGGAGGAGATATACACCCTAATCCTGGCCCCAACTATCACAATGAACACAGAGATAATTCTTTCCCACACATTTTTCTAACCCAGCAGCAGCCAATCCTCATCCCTGGTGATCTAAATTTTGCTACAATAAATGTTAGAAGCATAAGAAATAAAACTGTTGAACTACATATCTGGATTACTCAACATAAGCCTGGTGTTCTCACTGTAACTGAAACTTGTCTTAAGTCCAGTATAAAAGACTCAGAAGTTTTACCTCCTGGCTATATTATCCATAACGACCTTATAAAGAGGAAAAGTGGTGGTATTGTTTTAATATTTTCCAAAACATACCACATTTTCCTTTACTGCAAACCAATACCAAAAGTCAATACAGCACAGCTTCTTATTACTTTCCTGAAAACAAGCAATTATAAACAAATATGTATTACTGTCCTTTACATCTCTCCTGATGACAATATAGCTATACTGAAAGATATACTACATTGGATATCCATAACATTTCCACAAGAAAAAATACTATTACTTGATGTAAATGTCAATTGGTTTGGCATAAACTCTAACTCCCCTACATCTAGCATGAACTTATATGGTTTCACACAACTAATTAATAGACCCACACATTATAGAAAAGCACTAAATTCTCTGTTAGAGTGGATCCTAGTATCATACCCTAGCAAATACTCCACCACAGGTACAATGTCATGCTCTCTCTCAGTAATCATCTCCCAGACTATATAACCAGACATCTCACGCATCTAGTTAAACAGCAAATTTTTAAAATACCATGTGCAACCTTTCCAAGTTTAACCCAGAAATGTTTATTACTAAACTATCATCTATTAACTAGAATGCCCCTTAGACAATGCTGTAAATTAATTCAATACAACTTTTCTAAATATCCTAAATAGCCTTGCACCTCCTAGAAGCAATATCTTGTGATGTCTAGTGAATAGCTGGTGTGAATGACCTGAGACGTACCTCCCTGGACTACATGAAAAGAGACATAGAGGAACTCTCTGAGCATGTAGCCCAGGCCAATATGACCCTGACCTTGAGTAGCATCTTACGATCACCAAGAATGATGCCACAATATGAAGACAAGATGATCAATTTCAACAATTGGCTTAAGTATTGGTGTCATTCAAAGGGGATCCAATGCTTGTCAGCCTGGGATGACATGCTTGACAAGCCACAATGCTTCACTAGGGACGGCTTGCACCTGTCACCCCTGGGCTTTCGGATATTGGCAAAGGCTCTTGCTTCCCCCATAGTGCCTTTTTTAGGCAAGGCTCAAAAGACAAACCCACCTCCATAGGTATCAGAAGGGATAAGAAACTAAGAGTAATGCTACTCAATGCCAGAAGTCTAAACCTCAAGATGCATGCACTCGAAACTCTCCTTAGCATGGAGAACATCGATATATGTGCAGTAACAGAAACCTGGTTCAAGGCTCCCGAGAGCACCCCAGCACTACCAGGTTATACCTCATACCATGCTTTTCGGCCCCAAAACTTGGACCGAACCACAAAAGGAGGGGGAGTATCAATATTCGTCAAAGATACACACACCTCCAGGCTGGTGGCACTGCACAAAGCATCAGAGACTATCCATGTGCAACTAACAGTGAGTAAAACTGCCTTCCAGTTTATAGCCTGCTACAGACCACCCTCCCAAACTCAGGAAACCCACTCGGCCTTCCTGAGAACAGTGGAAAATATGAAGGTCTCTCCAAACACCATTATATTGGGTGACTTCAACTACCCAAACATAGACTGGGAGCATTACTCTAGCTCCAACACCCTATCCCAAAGGTTCCTAGAATTTATAAGCTCAAATGCTATGGAACAACTTGTTACCACTCCCACAAGAGGGGAAAACATACTGGACCTGATCATCACCAACATGGGGACTCTATGCTCCAGACCAGAAGTGTATCCCTCACTAGTAAGATCAGACCATAAACTAATCTCACTGGATATTCACATCCCGACCCCACCCCATGCCCAGAAAACCACAGTGAAAAACTTCTCTAAAGCAAATTTCACACTCCTCAAAACCGAGGTGGAATCCTTCAAAGTCCCCGAGCCTGTGGAAAATACGGCCCAGACCGCAGAATTCTTTATAAACGCATTCTATGAACACCTTCAGGAATGCATGGATCATGCAATCCCAAATAAAACCAAGACCCAATCCTCCAAAGGCAGACGTCCTGTCTGGTGGACCCCAGCCATAAACAAACTATACAATAGAAGGAGGAAGCTACTACATGACAGAGCAAAATCCCAAAAATGGAAGGCATCTTTGATCAGTATTAGCAAAAAACTACGGGCACTCATAAAATCGTCTAAGACCAGCTTCGAGAGAAAAATTGCACAGGACACTAAGGATAATCACAAGGCTTTCTTTAGTTATGTTAGGAACCTGGGTGGGAATTCCCAGATATGCTCAGAATTAGTCCAAAATGACAAAAAATACATCGAACCCACAGACATTGCAAACATCCTAGCTGACAGGTTCAGCGCAAACTCCCCCCCCCGACCAAAAGGGCAAATATCTATCCCAGCAGAGTGCTGCCCCCCTGACATCTCAGATGCTCAGGTAAGAGCCACCCTATCCAAAGCAAAAAAACACAGCATCAATGGGACCAGACGGTGTCCCGGGCTGCGTCCTACATGAACTCCAAGAAGAGCTAAACCCAAACATAAAACTACTGTTCAGTCTCAGCCTTACTACAGGATATATACCCAAAGAGTGGCGTACAGCAACAGTGGTCCCTCTCCACAAAGTTGGTGCCTCAACGGATCCTGGAAACTATCGCCCCATAAGCCTGACTAGCTTGGTCTGCAAAGCTATGGAAAGGATCATCATAAGCCTTTAACCAGAAATTCGCAGCTCAGAAGGGCAGAGTCCAACCTCTCCTCCCACAAGAGTGCAGACCACGAACCCTGTTAATGTAAAACAACTGGTCTGAAGCCCAAGTGCTTAAACTAAAAGGCTTAGAATGAGTTACACCAAGCAGTAATAAATACAACTGAGTAATTTTAAGATGACGCAAAAGCAAAATAAAGTAGGAAGAAACACAAATACAGTAAAAGCAGATAAAATCTTTTTTTTTTTTTTGAGTGAGCAAATGAGATGGGCCCAGGAGGAGTATCCAAGTGCAAATTTAAAAGAGGGGCGGGCAGTTTCAAAGCCACCAAGATTAACACCAAGAGAAAAACAGAGAGGGTGGGTGGGGACCTACTGAAAAAACAGTCACAACTTCCAACTAGATATTGCTCAATATAAAACAAACAAATTACTTTAAATTGTGTATTATTGGATAAAAGTGCAGATATAAATCTACTTAACTCCACTCATGCAGGTCTCAGTTGGCCAAAGCTCACAGTTTTAACAGAAAACAATTCACTGTACGACTTGTATAAGACAGAAACCGAATAACAATGAGGTAAATTACCCCCACTTATCACTGGCTATGCAGGATTTTTAACAAGCCTTAACTGAAAATACCACTTGTATAAGACCTACTGAAAAAACAGTCACAACTTCCAGATAGGTATTGCTCAATGCAACACAAACACATTACTTTAAATTGTGTATTATTTGTAAAAGTGCAGATAAAAATCTACTTAACTCCACTCATGCAGATCTCAGTTGGCCAAAGCTCACAGTTTAAACAGAAAACAATTCACTGTGCCAATTGTATAAGACAGAAACCGAATAACAATGAGGTAAACTACCCCCACTTATCACTGGCTATGCAGGTTTTTTAACAAGCCTTAACTGAAAATACCACTTGTATAAGACCTACTGAAAAAACAGTTACAACTTCCAGTTAGATATTGCTCAATGCAACACAAATAAATTACTGTGCCATTTCTTTTTATTCCAGCAGGGTGCACTTTGATACATTTTAACATAAACAAACCTCACAAATACATGTTCAGCATAAATATCTATACAAATCAGTTTGATATACAAATGACATATAATTATTTACAAAATTCCAGCTAGCTGTGCTGGCACAAGACATACATCTACTGCCCTACTTCTCCTGGCATGGCTGGCAGTACCTCATACCGTCACACCTTATAAAAAAGGTCACTCCAGGAATCTCACATTCCCTATCTCTGGAAAAAAAATCACACATTATCCCTCTGAACAAAGGAGAAAATTCAACAGACTTTAGTGACTAGACTTATAGCACTCATCTCCTTTTGGAAAAATACTTGAAAAATGTATTCAAAAATAATTGCTGGACTATCTCCTGCAGGAAGAACCCCTATCCCCTACATGACATTGCTTTCATACTTCCCAATATAGTAGCACTGCCCTTCTAACCTGTATAGATACTGTCAATAAAGCTAGAGATAATGGCAAACTAGCCTCTGCCTTATTTCTAGACTTGACTGAAGCCTTCAACACAGTTTGTCACAGCAAACGTCTATTTCAAATGTCTTCACTAGGTCTCACCCAGCCCACCCTTCTGTGGTTCAAAACGCTACATGTCCATTAGGTATTAATCAGTAAAATGGCACTTCATGCTCTCTCCATACCTCCCAATCACCACTGATGTACTGCAAGGCTCTATCCTTGGTCCCCTCCTCTTTAACATTTTCACCAACCTCAGTTATACATCCACAGAAGATGCCACCCTAATATACATGCAGATGATTCCACTCTCATTTGCACATCCGACAACATGGTACACCTCAAAAATTACACAGGAAACTTTAAGAGTCCTTGAAACATGGCTTTGTAACTCACAACTCATGCTCAACCTAAAAAAGACCAAACTACTGCTTTTTCCCCAAATCCCTCTCTCATGAAAAAACAAAATTTAAATTCCTCTCTCTTGATAATACAACCATTGAATTCACTTCTCATACTAAATTATTAGGGGGATAGTGGATGATAATCTTATATTCAACCTGCATATCCGAAATTGGATAAATCAAACTCATCAAAAATTAGTGATGCTTTACAGAGCAAAAAATGTCTTACCGACACAAATAGAACCACACTTGCCACTAATTATCTCTTTCCCCAGATTTCCTTATGGTGCTGCCATCCTTACTAACCTCCAGGCTTCACAAAAATTAAAACTGGATACTACAACAAAGTTCTAAATTTCAGAACCCACCACTGTATAGCACTTCTTCTTCTTCTTTCGGCTTTTTCCCAGTTAGGGGTTGCCACAGCAGATCACCTGTCTACTCATGATTGGCAGTGGAATTTTACGGTGTTGAGTTGCCAGCCCAGCACCCAACCTTCCACAGAAGGCACACACATGTACACTCTCAAACCTAGGGCCAATTTAGAGTTTCCAATCCACCTACAGCATGTCTTTGGGATGTGGGAGGAAACTGGAGCACCCAGAGGAAACCCACGCGACCGCAGGGAGGACATGCAGACTCCGCACAGAAGACACTCCAGCCGAGAATCGAACCAGAGAACTTCTTGCTGTGAGGTGGCAATGCTAACCGCTGCACCACTGTGGCCACCCCCACTATTGTATAGCACCAAAAAGCCTAAATTGGTCAGAACTGCCTCAGCAACTAACATATACACAGCTTCTTACCACCTCTAAAATTATCCAGAATCCATATGCCTGTCCAGCATTAAAAAACAGTCTATATAACTATGTCACCAGTTGGTCATTGAATCCAGTGACAGAAACTCCTGTCTACAAACCTATCAAATCTGATGGGCACTGTCTGTACTTGTACAAGGTTGCTAAGGCCTATAATTCCTTACCTGTATCCATTAGGTCTGTACCCTCTCTTCTTTCTTTTAAAAGCATTCTGATAGACTTCCTAGCTAAAATCAGACTCTATTTTTGCTCAAAAACAGGATGAACTATATCCCTAAATGTGAACAATTCCCCTTTATTTCCTTATAACTCCTTACTCTCCCTTCTTCACTTCTTTCCTTACTTCTATCAAATTTTCTTCCCTGACTTTCTCTCTAAATGTACCATAAGCCTGTTCTTCTCTCACTTCATATTCCAATTCCTGTTTGTATTACACTAACTTACCTTTATTTTGCCTATAAACACTCTAATTTTTTTCTAAATATTAAATGATTATCATGTAACTTGTATACATTCTTATTCAATGTTTTTATATTATGTTTAATTTGTTACAAGTGTTTAAATTGCAGATGTTTTTGCTTTATTTCTGAAGATTGTAAAATTATTGTTCTTAAAATGTTTTGTAGTAATTTGTAATTTTTCTCCCCATGCCTCTGCTGAAAATGGGCTTCTACCCAGTCAAACTTTCCTGGTAATGAAATGTCATTAAATAAATAATAAATAATAAATAATAAATATAATAAATAAAAGTGTTAGGGAACATTTTGAGACAGTTCTATTTTTTTTTCAAGATATAAAATTAATGAAGATAAAACAAAGGCTACAGCTGTTAACTATGTACCCACACATGAATTGGTTCAGCAATACCTATATTTATGGGGACATGATAAAATGAAGTGTTTAGGAATATAGACTGAAAAGGATTATGTTATGGTAGCTAAGGATATGTTGGAAGAGAATAAACAAAAGATAATACAAAAACTAAGAAACTAACCTCTTGCCTTTGGAGATGGATAGCAATACACAAGCAGAAAATATGTTTCTAGTCCCCTTTAGTTTTATAGACAGATCAGGCATATTTTTTATCAACCAGAGGAGAAATTGCGGAGAGTAATTAATAAAGACTTGAAGGATTTTATCTGGGAGGGGAAGAGGCCAAAGTCAAGTGGGATAAGTTCATCCTCCTAATAGAACAACGGGTTTTGAATTATATGATTTGAAGGGATATTTTAGAGCTACACAGCTAACATGTTCATACATAACACAAGCAGAAAACTAAACTACAACTCAAATTGGAGAGGAATGGTGATGATGATGATAATGATGATGATGATGAAGCAGGATGTAATTCAAGGAATAAGGAAAGAGTGGGATTTTTGATGCAGATCATAAGACGAATAATAACAGTCATACAAAACAGTGTATTCATAAAGTAGCAGAATGTATTCTAAGAACTAAGTCAACAGATGAGTGGAGAAAAACGATTCTTCAATACAGATAACTGCAATTAGGGGAACAGAGGATAGGCAAGATGAGCTGGAATTTGCTGGAGGAAGCTGGCAAATGAACTAAGGTATTGGAAGCAAATAATTAGACAGGGAAAGTCATAGAATGGGAAGAGGCCAAGAAGGCATTTTGTCTGTAGGCCAGTGATTGCCTTTCCTATCAGGGACTGATATCAGTGTATAGACAACCAGAAAGAGATAGAGGGGATCCTAAATGAAAGACCTGCACTGAGTCATTAACTGAATCTGGAACAGAAGCAGCTGTTAACGTTTAATTAATAGGGCATATAAATATATACAATAACTGTAGAAATCAATCAGAGGATACCAAAAAAGAGAAATTAGGTAAGCAATTCACAAAGAAACAATGGGAGGACAAGTGTATGACTCCCTAATATACAAAAAAAAAAAAAAAAAAAATAGAAGGTCTACAATTTTTGCCTGTCAGTGATTGCACAGATACTTTTATATACCAAGCAGGCTGCAATTTTTTTTCCTGAGGTTGATGGCAAATGTTGGAGACATGATGGGGAAAATATGTACCTGGGAACTTATGTTCTATGAGTGTAATGAGTTAACAGACTTTAAGATTTTCCCGCAGAGTACTCTGTCAGGAATACTGGGTGAGCAAATGAGTGTAACTAAGAAATTATTTTTTAGCTAGGATACAGGATCTGAATTGCATAAAAATAGAAAGGCATTGTTAAGTTTAATTCAGGTAGCTGCCAAAAAAGCAATTACTAGAATTTGGTAATCGGTCTAAACGAAGTATACATAAAGTAGTGAATACTGTAACAGAGACAAAAGAACAGAAAGTGGTATCTTTAGAAAAATCAGGAGTAAATTACATAATAAAACATTGAAATCATAAGAACAGCTCATGCAGAAAAATGTTTTGGAGGAAGGAAAGAGGTTTGAGATAAGACATTTATCTAAATGTAAATAAGATAAAGAGATAAGTAAAGATGTTTGAAAAGAAGTGAAGGTTGGAAAAACGTGTGCTTGACAGTACTGAAATTAAGGAATACATAAGCAAGAGTGGGTTGTAGAAAACAGAAATCAACACAATTTGTTCCTGGCATTTGTGAGAAAACTAGGTGTGAAGAATTGTATAAAAAGATATGGAGTGCTGAAACAATTTTAAAATTGGTTAAAACATGGTTATGGTAGAAGAGGTGGGGTGGATGATAAAGACAATTTGAAACAAGTCATGAAGAGTTACAAAAATAGTGTACAAACTATATACAATGTGAAAAGTATAAAGAAAAAAGTTTAAAATATATTATCAAAAAGTATAAGTAAAAGCACCACCTCTTTTTTTTATGAGTACAGTCTAATCTTTATTCACCTGAATTACCACCAGCTCAGGCAGTTGGGGTGTCAGTTTATTGACTCATCTAAAGGACGTATACTCAGTAATACAACATTTCACACCTGCTCTTGGAAAATGACTCAAAACACAGAGTAAGACAAGAATCTACAGACTCTTTTTTTATTATATGGTGATCACACAGTGAAGCTATGCTACTGTTTCATTCTCAATAACTTTATAAAAAGTTGTATTTCTAGATGTTATGTACTTTAGAATACATGATTTTGTCATAAAATATTCTTTGAAATATTATTATAGATATTTCCCATATTTTCTGTTTGTGTACAAACATGCTTAGGTCACTGTAGTCTCTCCTTCAAAAACTGCGCCTTACCAAAATGCTACTTTCTTTACTTTTTAAGGGGTCTTGCCTTCTTTAGCAGACATTATCCATGTATATAGTGGCATCTTATTCTACTTTAACAAGTTGAGAGTAGATTTCACTGACTCTTAAAGCAATGCTCAGTCTTATTCTGTGTTTATGTGCATGGCTATTATGTTATCATTGGCAAATTTGATATAAAGAACTTAGAGATCAGTCCTATAGTATAAAAAATAAGATGAAAGCATTTGTCACTGATGATTATTTATTTGCAGTGAATGTGAACTGAAGCAGTAGTGACTAAAGCAATCAGGTCAAAATGTAGAAATATGAGGCAATTAAATGCACACAATGGTATTTATTTATTACATTTGTTAGTCATTTGATCATATTCTCACAATGTAGTGTTCAATATTTATATGTGAGGTGAAATGGAGAGAATGCACTTAAAAAAAAAAAATGCCATTCTTGGATAAAGTGTTCGTTTTCTCATGGAAAGAGACAACCTTACAAATTGTAAAATCCAGGTACACTTTCATAAGTTTGACTGTTCAGCAGGTATTCCATTAATTCACATTATCTTCAAAGAACAGAAAGACACTGCAACCAAGTAACTCTGGAAAAACGAAGTCAGCTTAAACCCAGCAGCAAATTATGAGACTCCACAAGTTGTTTTTAGCGCTTTCATTCACTTTAATCTTCTGTGAACTTCCTCAGAAACAACTTCACCATCCATACACCTGTTTAAGTACTATTCAATCACAATTAATTTACATACATAATTGATGGCAATGAATAAAATTTAAAGACATACCATAAAAAATTACTGAAAACTATATATAGTACATATGAACTCTTAAAACATCCTAAATAAATACTTCTCAAGCATATGTTTAACACTAATATAACTATATCATTTGAATATGTGATATCACAATAAAAATTATGAATTCATTTCCAGGAAACATCTCATATTTATAGTTTCATTGAGACCTGAAAATTTGTCAGCTCCTAAAAATATTTGCCAAAAGGACTCTTTACATTCTAATAAAAGTTTGAAATTACCACCAAATGTTACACTATTTACACTATCTAGAACAGCAAATGTAAACTTTTTAAATTCATTACAAATGATAGAATGCCTTGCTAATGCATTATTTGTGTCTTTTTCTTTATAGCCAAAATGTGTTCACTAATTCTGACTTTCAAGGCTCTTGTGGTCATTCCCACATAATAACTTGGACATGTTTGGCACTGAGCAAAATAAACAACCATAGTACTGTGACATGTAAAATACTGTTTTGACCAATGTGTTGTTCGTAAATGCTTAAAGTGTACAAAAGATGAATTAGTGATGTATCTACACTGTTTACAACAGTGGCAAGAAAAGGTGCCTTTAGTTTGTATGACACCCGTTCTATTTGTAGTACATCTGTTTTCCTTTTTCTCAAGTATACTTTTTAGATTAACTACTTTTTTGAAAGTGAACATTGGTTTAATGCCTAAAATGTTCGCTAAATCTTGGTTGCCCAAGATAATCTTCCAGTTATTTACAATAATGTCTTTAATAAGCCACATCTCATTAGAAATGGGTAGCAAAAAGGAACCACTAAATTCCTTATTGTTCATAGTTGTTACTTCTTTGACCAGTGACCCTACTGTTAAAATAGGCCTTGCTGTGGTCTCATGAAGAAATGTTACTTCTCTTTCTATTGTTTTTAACCATGCCAACTTATAACCTCTATTGACAAAAAATCCCCTTAGATTATTTGTTTCACTCAGAAAAATCTCATTATCAGATGTCAACCTGCTTAGACGAATGTATTGACCCTTTATAACCCCTTTCTTCATGTGGTAAGGGTGTATACTGTTTTTGTGCAAATACTGATTTGCAAATGTAGGTTTTCTATATATGGAACTTGAAAATTTTTTAAGTACATTGTCATAACTTAAATGTAAATCCAAAAAATTGATGTTAGTTCCAAATTCACCAACAGTGAATGTTAGACAATTTGTAGTGTTGTTCAAATAATGAACAAAGTCATGAAATTCCTGTAAGGTACCATTCCATAGAAAAAACAGATCATCTATGTATCTGGTGTAAAAGATGATCTTGTCTTTATAAATAGAATTTGCCACGAAAGTGTTTTCCCATTGTGCCATAGTCAGATTTGCATAGGCGGAGCTACCCTTGCCCCCATTGCACCCGAAACTTGCCTATAAAATTTATCATTGAATTTGAAAAAGTTGTTTTGAAATACACATTCCATAAGACTACAAATGGTGTTAACCTTAATATTACTTAAATTTGTGTTAGCAACCAAATATTGTCTTAAATGTTCAATTCCAAATTCATGATCAATACAAGTGTATAAAGATTGTACATCCAAGGAAGCAAGAAAGAATTCAGATGTCAGAGGTTGTAATTCTCTAAGCTGTTGCAATAGATGCCAAGAGTCTTTTAAATAATATTTAGAACGTTGTACTATTGGATTCAAAGTGTAATCTAACCAAATTTTAGGCATTAAACCAATGTTCACTTTCAAAAAAGTAGTTAATCTAAAAAGTATACTTGAGAAAAAGGAAAACAGATGTACTACAAATAGAACGGGTGTCATACAAACTAAAGGCAACTTTTCTTGCCACTGTTGTAAACAGTGTAGATACATCACTAATTCATCTTTTGTACACTTTAAGCATTTACGAACAACACATTGGTCAAAACAGTATTTTACATGTCACAGTACTATGGTTGTTTATTTTGCTCAGTGCCAAACATGTCCAAGTTATTATGTGGGAATGACCACAAGAGCCTTGAAAGTCAGAATTAGTGAACACATTTTGGCTATAAAGAAAAAAGACACAAATAATGCATTAGCAAGGCATTCTATCATTTGTAATGAATTTAAAAAGTTTACATTTGCTGTTCTAGATAGTGTAAATAGTGTAATATTTGGTGGTAATTTCAAACTTTTATTAGAATGTAAAGAGTCCTTTTGGCAAATATTTTTAGGAGCTGACAAATTTCCAGGTCTCAATGAAACTATACATATGAGATGTTTCCTGGAAATGAATTCATAATTTTTATTGTGATATCACATATTCAAATGATATAGTTATATTAGTGTTAAACATATACTTGAGAAGTATTTATTTAGGATGTTTTAAGAGTTCATATGTACTATATATAGTTTTCAGTAATTTTTTATGGTATGTCTTTAAATTTTATTCATTGCCATCAATTATGTATGTAAATTAATTGTGATTGAATAGTACTTAAACAGGTGTATGGATGGTGAAGTTGTTTCTGAGGAAGTTCACAGAAGATTAAAGTGAATGAAAGCGCTAAAAACAACTTGTGGAGTCTCATAATTTGCTGCTGGGTTTAAGCTGACTTCGTTTTTCCAGAGTTACTTAATTCACATTATCTGTTTACTTTTTTGTTTGTTCGTTCTATTTTTAGAAAATCAAATTCATTGTGTTGATGAAAAAGCCATGTACTCTAAGTGAAGAATACCACCCCCTGTGCCACCAAAAATTAATATACTTATCATTCATGATTTATTAATGGCAATATTTATTTTTCTTCCTAGACCTTGCCATTCCTCTGGAGCAAGGGACGTTTTTCCTTTTTACAGGTTAAAACCTAATACCAGCAGCTTCTATGCCAACTGACTGACCTTGCCTGGATCCTCCTGCAGTCAAGCTTCCCTTCACTGGTGTCTCCCTTATTTCAAGAGTATATTTCGGTATGTCCTACCTTTTCAGTTAAATGCTGTAATTTCCACCTGTACTGGATCTCCTGTGCTTGCTGTACTCTTGCACATCTCTGGGCCGCTCACTGTTCACTCCACTCTAACTTGCCCTCAGACTCTCTGATAGTTCATCTAACTGGCTTGCTCTCTGTCTGCTCTCTGACTGCTGTACCTCACCAACACTCTGCCTATTTTTCTGCCTATCCTCTGGTTTCTGTACTCCTTTGTTCTACCTTTTAAATTTGTCCTAACTACTCTGGCTAGTTCTACCTGAACTCCCCCTTCCTCTCTTTGCTCTCTCTCATCTAATAAACCTATCTGCCAGAATTACCTGTTTATCTGATTGTTTTCTTGAGTTCTTTTCTCTCTGGCTGTGTAGGCCCACTCCATTCACCCTTGCAATGCTCGGGCTTACTTCGCTACCCTACCCCCCCCATTCCCACCTACCTCTATTACAATTTCCTTTATAGAAACCACTCCCTCCCCTTCCTGCCTCAGCATCCACTCACCAACAACTTTCTGCCTATAAACCACTCCCTCCCTATTTGAGTGTCACTCTTACCCTACATCACTTTCTACCCTATCTACAACCACTCTGCACACACTCTAACCATGAAACATCTATTCATTACATCTGCACTCCTATTAACCATTTCTGCTCTAACCTCTTACCACTCCCACCTTCCCAATCCTCTCATACAGTCCCCTACCTCCCACATAAATAACACCTTTGCTAAAACTTCCTCATTTATGATTTCCCCAACTCTATTCAATTTCTCCACCATGTCTTAATAAACTATATTTACTTCAAATCCATACACCTATCCAAAAATCTAAACCAAGGCTACCCAAACCTCACATTCCTATTACTTGTCTCTCTCTTCTCACAAAAAAGCCTACTCTGCTCTGGTGACATCCACCCCAACCCTGGCCCCTCTCCCTCTCCCCACAGCCATATATCCCACACTAGTTCTCCCACCATCTCCTCCCTACAGACTCCTCATCACCCCCACTCTCTAGCGTTAAACTCATCCCTATCTAAACTGACCATATACTCTTTAAGCATTCAAAGTCTACAAATAAAATCACAGAGTTACATACCTGGATAGCTCTTTCCTCCCATCACATTCTTTCCTTATCTGAAACTTGGCTCAAACCTCATATCACAAACAATAAAATTCTCCCACCTGGTTATATCTTTTGCTCTGACAGAGTTCCAAAAAAAGGGGATGGCACAGTCATCCTGTATTCCAACAGCCTAAACCTTTCTCCTTTCTCATCTCCTATTCCTGACTTCCACCCAGCAGAACTTCTCATATTAAACTGCCACCTTAATCCTCACATAACAATTTACTGTTGCTTCCATTTACATCACTCCTGGAAAAAATCTGCCCATCCCAGAGAACATTATGTCCTGGTTTTCCCATACTATTCCACATGAAACCCTAATCTTAAGAGATGTCAACATTGATTGGTCCACAATTACTGCTGAATCTCCTCAACATAGTATCAACCTACATGGTTTCCACCGATTGATCTCAGCACCCACCTGTCTCCACAAAAATTCTTCATCCAGCTCCACAATTGACTGGATCTTAACCAATTCCCCCCAGCACTACCATAACCCTACCACTTTACCTGACTCCTTCAGTGACCATCTCCGTACCTCTGTTCTAAGAAACACCACCCAAAATCACAAACCTCACCTTTTTAGAGATTGTTGCAAATTATCTAACTTTAACATCTCTCAATTTAACTCTATTCTTTCCAGTATAGACTGGTCTGTCCTTAGACAAGTCCCTCTGAATGATGCTGTAAGTATGTTTAACAGTATCTTCCTAAATACTTTGGACTCCCTAACCCCCTCCAGAAAAATCAGAATAAAATATAACCAGGTCCCATGGCTTTCTAAGGAAACTAGAAACCTTATGCAAGAAAGAGACAGTGTCTGGAAAGTCTGGAATAAAACTAAACAACTACCCCATCTTCTGAAATATAGACAACTAAGGAACCTTGCTAAGAAACAATGTACAGATGACAAAAAGGCCTAATACAGCACTGCCCAGTTCAACAACAAACCTAACCCTCGAAAGTTCTGGTCTATACTCAACAAAATTCTTTCTCCAGCGTGTCCCGCAAACCCCTCACCTTACTCTAATACATCCCCACAGGAAACCACCAACATCCTCAATAAGCACTTCATTGAAACCAGCCAAAAACTCATTCCCTCAAACCCCAGCACTACTGCTGCACCTATACATCCTAACCCTCCAAACCAAACTCACTTTTCCTTTCACCCTGTTTCTACTTCTTATATTAAATCCCTTCTTCTTAAGCTCAAACCCTGCTCTTCCTCTACTGATAATCTACCTCCTACCTTCCTCAAACTTGCTGTGGAATCTGTTGCCTTTCCTATATCTATACTAATCAACAGATCTGTTCTAGAATCCACCATGCCTACTCTGTGGAAATCCTTTATTCACTATTCTAGTACACAAAGGTGGTAACTCCACTGTCCCTGACAACTACCGACCAATTGCCATTCTATTACCCCTCTCTAAGATTCTTGAAAAATGCATTTACTCTCAGCTTCTTAACCACCTCCTCCAGCATAACCTCCTAACTCCCACTCAGCATGGCTTCCATCCCAACCACAGCATAACCACTGCCCTCCTATCCTTCACTCATACCATAGCTAAAGCCCTCGACAATAACATACTTGACCTTTCCAAAGCTTTCAATACAGTCTCTCATCCTATATTGCTATCTAAACTTGCTAATCTTAATCTATCTTCTTCCTCCCTGGCCTGGTTCAGTAGTTACCTATCCTTTAGGCAGAAATCTGTCAAATGGCTATCATTCTTTTCACCAGTCCTTCCTTGGGTCCCCTTCTATTTAATGTCTTCACCAATGATCTCTACACATCCTGCAAACAATCTTCTCTCATCCAATATGCTGATGACTCTACACTTATCTCTGTCTCTAACAATATGACCGAGCTCCATACCCTAACCAAAATGCCTTTTTATCCACTGAAAAATGTCTGTCTGATAATTTACTCATCCTTAACCCTAAAAAGAGTAAACTCTCACTCTTCCTCCCCCGATCTCTTACTAACCACAGATCTACCTTTGCTATTAAATCTTTTAACAACACAATTATCCAACCCAATACCCACACAAAACTCATTGGAGTCATAATTGATGATGAACTGAAATTTAACCTGCACTTACTCCAATGTATAAAAAAAAACAAAAATTGGGGCTACTGTATCGTAATAACACATTTTTAACCCACAATGCCAGACTCACACTGGCATAAGCATTCCTCCTTCCCTCCCTCCTATATGCTGCAGCAGTACTCACCAATATCCAAACTACAACCCTAAACAAACTACAACAAACTTACTACAAAATTGCTAAATTTATCACAAACTCTCCTTACAATGCTCATCACTGCATTGCTTTAAACTCTCTCCAATGGCTTGAGGTCACCCAACAACTGCAACTATCTCAGTTTCAAATGCTGCACAACATGCTTTATAAGCTTCATCCTGTCCATCTGTTTCATCCTTTATCTCTACATATACACCACCTTGGACCATCCGTACCTCTAACCAGAAACTACTTGACATCTACCAACCTAAGAAAACAGTTGTTAAACTACTGTAAAAATATTCTGTTGCCCTCGCTTGGAACAAACTTCCGTTAAACATACGTACCATCACCCACCCATTACACTTTAAAAATTAACTAAAACACCATATGCTCCACTCCAAGACTTGTCCCTGCTGATCTAGCAGCTGTGAGGTGTGCATGGTCTCTTATAAAGTCATAGAAGCTAGAAGTAAAGCCTGGGTTTCAATTTCTGAAAACAGCCATCTGAGAATGGTGAGCAAATCTGAATTTATGATCCATTTTAACTCCTCCCTGATTTATTGTGCTTGGTGATTTTGTTCTTTTTTTTTAAGATTTGCAGTTACAAAAAGTCACAGAACTAAAGATGACTAAGGATAAGAACAGTGACCTTAGCTTTAGTGGAATTAATTCCTGATTCTTGTAACACAGTCAGAACCACAATAACGTTAGACTGCATGTGTGAAGAAACCCTGGATTTAGTTGAGACTGAGTAAAATAAAACTGAATCATCAGCACATCACCTTAGTCTGGATAAGCCACACAAAACAGACCTGTTACTGACAAATATGAGAAGAAGATGTCAAGGCATATAGCCTTGGGGGAGCCTAGATGAATCTTCTCTGATGACATGATTATGCTATGCTAGTGAACAACTTAGAGTCTATATCAAGATAGCAGGAAAATCGGTTGATAGAATGTCATGAGAAATTACAACTGGAGAGACAGTTGAAGAGGACATTATGGCTTATCACATCATGTGTATTATTCAGATCTAGAAAAAGTAAAGTAAGAGATTCACCCTGATTTGCAGATTCCTGTAAGATACTGCATGAGGTCTAGGAGTGCCATGTGCCATCCATGGTTAGATTGAAAACCATGATAGAAATAGCAAACAAAGGTATTCATTGCAAGATGTTACAGAAATCATATATACATTTTAAGAGCTTTGCTCAGTGGAAAGAAATGTAACCCAGAAGAAATTATATATGAAATGAAAGGAGCCACCTTTAAGAACGGTGGCATTTATGGTCAATTTCCAGAACGTATTCACATATGAGATGCTAATGGAATGACTGATGAAGAAATAATGGGGTATAAAATAGTGGCTGGAGCAAGCTTTATATATTCAGAAGGATGCCTACCTTCTTTATGGAAATATAAGTTAAGCTTCTTAAGCAAATTGCTAATTAAAAAGGAGGAAACAAGTGTTAGAAGGAGAGTAGTGGTGGCCTTTGACTGAACTAGTGTACTGTTCAATGAGGTGTCTGACAAAGGAGCAGACTGAGGCCTGGTATGGGAAAATCGGCAGAAATGCATGCTATTTCAGAAATAGTATGCTTATTTATTTATATGTGTTTCCTGGGGTAGCACATTGATCGGTATTGACCAATTTTAGTCTCAGTCCAGGTAAAATGCAAGGTATTTCACAAACAAAAAATATAGAAATGTAAGTAAAGAATTAGGCTGAGATGACTTGCCTGAATTCATTAGTATGGTTATAGTATGCCAGAATTTCTTGCAATTGTGGCAAAGTACAATTTTTTTGTTAAGTAAACTTTTTGTAAGATAATTAATTAATTTGACTTTGCTGCAAAGATCTTTATCTTGGAACTGCTAACTGGAGCTCTGGGCATCTAGTGAATCTACCAGATGTGTCCTTCCTGGGTCATAAGTAACAGTATATCAGTGGTGATCAGTTGTAGGATCTTTGTTTTTGTTTTTATTTTTTTTTCTTCTCTTGAGATGTCTCATATCATTAAGTAGTGACATTAAGTGTATGTTTAAATATTCCATGCTTAAACCAGGCTAAGATTATGGTGGTAGATGTGTGATTATCTGATCTGTATAGGTTCATAGGTAGGTACTAGGCTATTAACCCAAGGGGCTATATAAGCCTAGCCAAAAAGGTACCCTGGCTTTCGCCACCCAAGAACATTATTTTCCTGTGCCCCTGTCGAGCAGAGCCACAGAAGTGATCCCTGTGGTGAATTTCCTATTTCCCATCCAATCATCAAGATTTTTCTTGAAGAGTGCTAATGAGGAGCTCTGTTTGACATTGATAGGTAGTCTGTTCCAGAGTATGGGAATTCTCTGGGACAGGAATCTATCCCTCCAGCATGTTCTGTTTATTGTGGTGACAAGGTTTAGGTCCCTAGAGCGTGTAGCTCACAGGGATTGGGATTTATTTAAGTGGAGCATGTCCAACAGCTCTGGGCTTGACATAGCTTTGTATGTTAGGTAGAGATCACCTCTGAGTAGGCGATATGCGACGAAGTAAAGCTGGAGTTTTTTGAGATGGTCTGCGTAGGGCATCTGTTTGAGGCCAGTAATCCTCTTTGTGAGGTATTTCTGTGGCCTTTCCAGTTGTTGTAGATGTCTTGTGAGGTACATACCAAAAGGGGCATTGTACTCTATAATGGGTCTAATGATTGATGAGTAGAGGGGAACAATGACCTCTTTTTTTCTGGATGAGAAACCTTTTGTGATGAGGTGAGCCACGTAGAAGGATTTCCTGACCACTGCGGCGATGTGATTATCAAAGGAGAGATTACTGTCCACCTGTGTCCCAAGGTCTCTTATCACACTTTCGGCGTTAAGTAGACTACCACTTATGTGGTAGTTCATGTGTACAGAGTTTTTACCAAAGGGGATGACAATACACATTTTGGCATTGAGCTTCAGGCCATGGCTTTGACACCAGGCATCTGTCTCAGTGAGATCACAGAACAGATTGGATGTGATGGTTGAAATATATTCATATTTCTATATACCTCTTCTGATTCTCCCTTTTGATATGATCTGTGACTAGAAATTGGGTTTGTCATCCAACAGTCCTGTCAATGCACTGATGACTGGCGTAAACAACAGTAGCAATTCAATTATTCTTTCTATATTAGAGACTTTCTATCCTATATAAGTTGTGCAAGAGAACAATACTGAAGTGATGATAGTGTATAAATATCATCTGATGATTTGGGATTCACCTTAAAGTACCTTAGAACTATGACCTCATATTTAATAATGATGTATAAAATCAGTTCCAATAAAACTATGAGGTGATAACACCTAGGTGATGATTTATTCATTCATTCTTTCTTTCTTTCTTTCTTTCTTTCTTTCTTTCTTTCTTTCTTTCTTTCATTTGAATTGCTGATGTTTTCACAGGAAAAGCTGAGCTACATACTCAGGCACATAGAAAAATACAGTGCATATTAATATGAAAATTAAATTACAATGTATAAGGAAATAACTCATGGATAGGTCTTATCAATTTGAAACTATACCTTTTACATGGACTTGACTACATTTAAATACATATTGGAGCAAAAGGTGACAATATAACCAATGTCAAGTCATAGCTGTCCAGCATAGATACATTTTACTACAGTGTTAATAGAACTGAATGTGTACATTATAGTGATAATGCGAAATAATCATTAGTACTTTGCCATTTTTGTATACAAACAGTGCAATGTGAAATCATAATGGGATACAGATGCATTTTTTCTGGGACTGATTTTGATCAAAGTATAATTATAACTTATTAGTTTTTGTTCCCTTTTCAAAATGAATAAAGTATCATAACCTATTAGATTTTGTTCCTTTTTGAAAATGAACAAAGTATAGTAGTTTACATTCTACCTTTAAGTCTTAAAGTGACTTAACAGTAGCCTTACTGACCATACATTGAATTTGTAGAATCAGAGTTATACGTACACGCTCATGCACGCATGCACACACACACACACACACACACACACACACACACACACACACACACACACACACACACACACACACAGAAACGGTTGCAATGTGCATACTCACAGAAAGATATCTCAAAATCTAATTTGGATGTACTTTGAAAGTTACACAGGAGAGTAACAAATGAAGCTTGTCCCACAAAAGAGGTACAAGGGCATATCTTCTTGCAAAAATGAAACTCTGAAATCTGTGTTTAAGTAATAACATTTGTGATTAGTCTGAGATTTTTGATTTTTAGACAAACTGTCAAAGATATACATTTACATATTAAACATTAAAACATATAAATATATGTGTGTGTGTGTGTGTGTGTGTGTGTGTGTGTGTGTGTGTGTGTGTGTGCGTGTGTGTGTGTGTGTGTGTGTGTGTGTGTGTGCGTGTGTGTGTGTATTTATTCCTTTCCTCAATTTTTATTTCACTTGACGTCTGATCTGAGGTTTAAGGTAAAAGTTAATATTTTTTGTGTGAGGCAGGTATGCCAACAAAATGATATGAGGGTAGCTTGTCTGCTGCGTAAAGGTCAGAGAGTGCAGGTACAGCACTTCATTAAAAACAGAAAGCTGCTGGTGCTTATTTTCTCTTTGTCTTTTGGCAAAGTAGTGTTAAGATAAATTAAGAGAAAATAATTTGCCTGCTAACCTTAATGCTCTCAATTACCTGCTGACGTGTCACTTATCTGCCACTTGATTATTAGATATAGTAGACTGAATGATATGGAGATAGCATGCCAGCTTCTTACTGAAAGTCTAAGCCTGATAATTGCAAATGCCACTAATTTCAAAGTTGTGTATTTTACAAGCTCTTATTTTTCTATAGGGGCTTACCCAATGCACTCCCTTGAGCAGCTTTGTTCCAGCATCTCCCTTATTCTGTCTGTAAGACTTCCAAGATTGCTAAACCCTAGGAGAAGGTAAAAAATTACTTTAAAATAATGACTTTAAAAATTAATTATATTTGTATTTACTGGCACTGAAATTAAATTAGGTGGTGATTTATATGTGTATGTGCTCACACTTCCACGTGTGTGTCTGTATATATGTGTAGGACTCATGACTAGCACATGAAATATTTTGTATTTTGGGATTAGGGAATAAGTGTCATGATGAACCAAGTTCTCTAATCGAGCCGTAAAAGGTATTTCATATATTATACAAAGTAGACCCCCATGTATCTACTTTATGCATGTTTTAAATGTTTTCTTGCCAGTATTTAAAACAGTACTTCCCATTCATTTTAATAGGCTATGGTAATTGCCTAAGAATGGTATTCATAAGCACGGTCTGCAATGAGGTAGGACTGGCACATAGGAAAACACATACCAGAGCCCAGCGAGATACAAGAAAGTGCTGTTATCAATGGGTTCCAGGCACTCAGCAGACATGCAAATTAAGAAGCACATCAATACCCATAGGTTCATAGGTTGGTACTAGGCTATCGGCCCTAGGGCCGGCCTACACAAGCCTAGCCATAACAATTCCCTGGTTATTTCTTCACACAATATTTACTTCCCATCATTTACAAATGTGTGAATTCTGGAGTGCACTGTACAGTGGGTGAGTAATTTCTGGGGCTACAAATGCAGACATAAATGTAGTTGCCACAGTGCCAGCGCAGCTATAGTCCCTGTAAGGATGATGATTTATTTAGCATAACACAGCTGAGCAATAGCCTTATCATTAAAATGGTTAAGACAGCTGCAAGCATCAGGGTTCACTAAAGGAATGAAATGGCATAGGCCTTAGCTTTTTACAGTGCACACAAGTATAGTGGCCCATCCCAGCCCATATTGCTCTATACACAGTGACATCACCACCCTCCTAGCAATGGAATGTGCAACCAGATTCCCTTATTAGGCTAATATGCAAATAAACATTGCTCTGCAGATATGGTGGCAGCTGCAGGTTCAAGAGTTCAATATTGCTGACCCCAATTTTATAGTTCAATAATCCAATCATCAGCTATGCGCTCGAGAAACTTGAACTCAGCACTGAAATAAATAGGACATGCTGGAGGGACAGATTCATAACCCAGAGGCTCCCTTCACTCGGGAATAAAATCCCAGTCCAGGTTAGGCAGAGTCCCTCATTGACTCTCTTCAAGAGGAATCTTGATGAGTGGATGGGAGATCGTAGGTTTACCCCGGGTATCACTTCTGTGTCACTGTTAGACAGAGGCAAAGTATACTAACCTCGAAAAAGGGCATAGCAAAATTAATTTAAAATGGGTGGCGAAAGCCAAACACACTCTGGCTAGGCTTATAAATGCCCTAGGGCAGATAGCCTAGTATGAACCGATGAACCTATGAACCTATATGTTACAGACTTCCCATGATCTGTCTGTTGGCCCATTGTAAACCCATATTAAATAGCATATACACACACTCACATTCACACACACACACACACACACACACACACAAACACACACACACACACACACACACACACACACAAACACACAAACACACACATATATATATATATATATATATATATATATATATATATATATATTTATCTATGTGTATCCATATCTATATGCACATCTATATCTCTCTATCTATATAGATAGATACATACATACATATCCATGAGTGTGCATGTGTCTGTGCGTGTGTGTGTGTGTGTGTGTGTGTGTGTGTGTGTGTGTGTGTGTGTGTGTGTGTGTGTGTGTGTGTGTGTGTGTGTGTGTGTGTGTGTGTGTGTGTGTGTGTGTGTGTATGTGTGTGTGTGTGTGTGTGTGTGTGTGTGTGTGTGTGTGTATGTGTGTGTGTGTGTGTGTGTGTGTGTGTGTGTGTGTGTGTGTGTGTGTGTGTGTGTGTGTGTGTGTGTGTGTGTGTATATAGCAAGTAAAAACTGAGGGTAATGATGCTCAGTGCAAGAAGTCTAAATCTCAAAATGCACTCCCTTGAGGCACTCCTTAAAATGGAGAACATCGATATCTGTGCAGTGATTGAGACCTGGTTCAAGGCTCCAGAGAGCACCCCTGCATTACCAGGCTGTAACTCATACCACACTTTTCAGCTATCTAACCTGGACTGGAACACCAAAGGTGGAGGTGTGTCCATATTCATTAAGGATATCCACACCTCCAGGCTAGTTTCTCAGCATAATGCATCCAAGGTTATCCAAGTGCAACTAACTCTGGGCAAAACTGCAATTCAAATTGCAGCTTGCTACAGTTCCCTCACCATGCCCCAGAATTCCCATTCTTCTTTTCTTGATATACTGGAAAATATTAGGGTTCAACCAAATACCCCTATGATGGGCGATTTCACCTACCCCACCATTAACTGGGAAACTACTCATGTACCAACTCCTTCACTCAACTCTTTCTGGAATTCATAAATTCCAATGCCCTGGATTAACTTATCCATACCCCCACCAGGGGCAACAATATCCTAGACCTAGTCATTACCAACATGAGTGACCAGTGTTCCACACCTGAAGTCAGCTCCTTATTGGTCAGATCCAACCATAAGCTAATCACCCTTGATATCCACACCCCACCCCCACCCCCCCATTAAGGAAACCATGGTAAAACATTTCTCCAGAGCCAGCTCCATGCTTCTTAAGACAGAAGTGGCAAACTTCATGACACCCATGCAGAGGGACAATACAGTTACGACTGCTGAATCCTACACAAATTCACTCTATAAGAAATTACATGAATGCATGGATCCTGCTATCCCAAACAGAACCAAGACCCTATCTTCCAAAAAAAGGAAACCAATCTGGTGGTCCCCTGCCATAAACAAACTCTACAACAAAAGGAAGAAACTGTTGCAAAAGAGAGTAAAATCCCATGAGTGGAGGAGCTCCCTGGTCAGCCTCAGTAAGAAGCTTAGATCCCTTATAAGATCCTCCAAAGCTAGCTATGAGAACAAAATCACCACTGATTTTAGGGACAACCACAAAGCATTCTATAGCTATGTCAAGAATCTCAATGGCAACACCCAGATCTGCTCTGAGTTACAGTACAATGGCACTAAATATACAGACCCAACTGATATTGCCAACATCCTGGCAGATAGGTTCAGTGCTAACTTTAGCCCCCTCTCACCCCCTAAAGGGCCCATATCTATACAGGAAGAATGCAGAGTCCCTGTAATCACAACTATGCAGGTAAAAGCTGCAGTCTCTAAGGCCAAAAACACGGCATCCGTGAGACTGGACAACATCCCAGGGTGCGTTTTACACAAACTTCAGAACAAACTAGCTCCCCACCAAAGCACCATGTTCAATCA